>NC_134894.1:10228390-10290890 GCF_041734735.1 Babylonia areolata | reverse complement strand
GCTCCTTGCCAGTGACAGTATAAATTATTTCCACTCCAGTGTCAATGTCAGAGCCATTGACCTAGCCTGTAGGCTACATGGTCCTTAGCGAAAGCCATGATCCGTCTCTCTATCTCCGTCTTAATAACCCTTCTGCTTCTCTCTATCTCTCTGTGACTGTCTGTGTGTGTCTCTCTCTCCATCTGATATCCCTTTCGTTATACTTACCCCCTCCCCCCTCTCTCTCTTTCTTTCTCTGCTCTTTCCCTCTATATCGGTCTGTCTTCCCCCCCCTCTCTCTCTCTCTCTCTCTCTCTCTCTCTCTCTGTGTGTGTGTGTGTGTGTGTGTGTGTGTGTGTGTGTGTGTGTGTGTGTGTGTGTGTGATTCCTACAGTATGTTCAACTTGAACGCTGCTTTGATATACTCACACAGATAGTAGATGTTCCCCAAAGAACACCGAGTCATGGTTATACAACTGACAAAAATACCCACGTTTATAGGCACTTGAAACTGTACACGCTCGTGGTGTGTGTGTGTGTGTGTGTGTGTGTGTGTGTGTGTGTGTGTGTGTGTGTGCCGGCTGTGCGCATGTTCTCGCGTGTTTGCAGTGCCTGTCTGCGTCGGTTTCTCTACTTATATATGTATGCACACGCTCGCACGTGTGCATAATGATAATGCTCGCGAGTGTTGTCCTGCCGTGCATGTTTGTGTGTTACACTCTTGGCTCACGAACAACAATGACAATATATATGTACACACACACACACACACACACACACACACACACACACACACACACACACACATATATATATATATATATATATATATATATATATATATATATAACACCAAACATGCAAATGACCAACAAAAGAGGAATGACCGCCTGGACTCCAAAGCTGTAACAAAAAGCAGGGTGGCTATAAACGCTCCCAACTTTCCTTTGACACACTACTGTCTCAACAGGACTTGAGTACCTATAGACTGGACTGGAGAGCCTTTTTTTCCCCCCCCCCCCTACCGATTCGGTCCAGTGACCGGCGATCGGATACCCTTCCTTACAGAAACCCTACCAGTGTCGGTCCAAGCGTTTGCCCCTCCTGTTGGTCGGTCCAAGCGTGTTAAACACACACACGCAGAACACGACACAGGGAGTGAGAAGCGGGTGAGAAGCTGGGTACGGGTGGGTTGGTTGGGTGCTATTCCGGGTGGGAATATATAAGCAGGGGAAAAGGTCGTTCACGGGTCTTGAGTGTTTCAGAGGTGGTTAGTGTGCAGGTGTGTTTTTTTCGGGGGAGGGGCGTGACCACTTTCAGGTGATTATTTGGGGGTTCTTCGCGTTCGTTGAAACTGTATGCATGCCAGTGTGTGTGTGTGTGTGTGTGTGTGTGTGTGTGTGTGTGTGTGTGTGTGTGTGTGTTTGTGTTGTGTTGTGTTGTGTTGTGTTGTGTTGTGCTGTGTTCACTCTCTCTGTCTGTGTCCTTCCTTCTTTCTCTGTTTCTTTTTCTTTTTCCCTCCCTCTGTCTGTTGCCCTGTTCGTTTCTGTCTTGTTCTCTTTCTGTGTGGTTGTTTCTCTGTCTCTGTTCTTTCTTCTTCCTTTTGTGTGCTAAATGTTGTGTTGTGCTTGCTCTCTTTCTCCCTCTCTCTCTCTCTCTCTGTCTATCTGTGTGTCTGACTCCGTCTCTGTCTCTGTCCCTATATATCTCTCTCTATCTTTCTCTCTCTGTCTCTCTGTCTGTCTGTCTCTCTCTTTGCCTTCCTCATGTCATCTGTAGCCTGCAGCTGCGTTCCAGGCATTCATCAAAAGAAGCTAGCTTGCTTTTTCAAGAGAGTAGCCAAACTGATTTTTAATAGACAGATATGCTTTCTTTTCAGAAAGGCAAGCTAAGTTAAACATCCTATCGTCGGTTACAAAAGCAATTTAGATTCGACGAAAAGTTAATCATGTACAATGTGCACAATAATTTAGTTCATAAACAGTCTCATGTAGCTTCAGCTCTTAAAAAGAACATTTTACCACGCACCGGAAATGTATGTTGGTAGGGGTGGAGGGTAGAATAATTGGGAAGTATGGAGTTTGTTTGAAGTGGTACATGTGATTTCGCTGTGATTTGATCTTTTTTCCCCACTTCTGTTTACTGTTAACATCTTCAGCTATAGTCCCACTTTGGGGCAACCACTGGATGTAACCAAAAAAACAAAAACAAACAAACAAAAAAAAAAAAAAGAAAAGAAAAAAAGCACCATGCTTATCTATTACCCGTGTTGATAAAGAATTTGTCATGCCTTCTGTTTGAAACTGGTTTTGCTTTTTCATTCCTGTGCATCCGTGTTGAAATCCCTTTCTCGGGGGCAAACCCCCGCCACCCCCACCCCACCCCCCTACTCCCCACCCCTTGCCCCAAAACACGAGCTGTTCTTTATTCACTTATTAATGTTTTGCGTAAAATAATATTTCCAATCCTCCTGACCATGAACTGTTTTTTTTTCTTGCCAGCCGTCGTTTAAGGAACATGGTTTTAGTTTTACTATCCCCAGAAATTTGTATCTCGAGACTTGAAGACAAAGTGGAAAGCACATTCTCTTAGCTATGCTAAAGTGTGTGTGTGTGTGTGTGTGTGTGTGTGTGTGTGTGTGTGTGTGTGTGTGTGTGTGAGGTGGAGTGTGGTGGTTGAAGGAAGATATACAGAGAAAAGATAAATCAGAACAGTGGAATCATCAAACTGTAAACATGAAAGTATAAAAACAATTAACAGAAAAGGAAACAAATGAACAAAAGCAGTGATATCTGTAGGTCGCATTGTAGAAACAGTGTGTGTGTGTGTGTGTGTGTGTGTGTGTGTGTGTGTGTGTGTGTGTGTGTGAGACTGAGTGTGGTGTTAGTGCGTACTGCATGGATTGCGTGAATGAAATGTACACAGCACACTGAGTTTCACTGCGCAATATTGTGCCCTGTCTAAACATAATCCATCATTGTAATAATTTTAGAGTGTTCATTTAGTTTAGAAGTGATGTTGGCAGTAGCTGTTGCACTGTAGATTATACCAACAATAAAGGCAGCAATTGTAGCAGTTGTGGTTGTTGTTGCATTTGTCTGTCGTGGTAATGACTGTGGTTACAATGTACATATTTGTTATTTGAATGTGTCGTATACGAATGCCTTTGTTACACTTGTTAGTATTGCAGTTGTTATTGTTGTTCTCATTAGTGTTATAACGATGTTATTATTATTATTTTTTTATACCACATTTGCACAGATCTGTCTCCATCACCCTATGCCTCTTTCCTGTTCATCAACCACCCTACCTACCTATCTATGTATGTATGTATGTATGTATCTGTCTGTCTTCCCTATCTGTCTTTGGCCTTCCTGTTCATCTATTAATAACATCCTGTCTCTCTTTCCTGTTCTTATTATCTCTATCTATCTATCTATCTATCTATCTATCTATCTATCTATCTATCTATCTATCTATCTATCTCTTTGATTGTAGACGATTAAGTGTGTGTGTACGCGTGTGTATTAATTGGTTTCATGTGTATTGACATAGTCTGATTTCAGACGAAAAAGAGAGAGCATTTCGTTCATCGACGGACCATATACAGCTTTTATTTTAAAAAAAACAACAACAACAACTGTATTACTGGTACTGGATGTCAAAGATTTTGTCGTATCAATACAATGAAGCAAACCAGTGCAACTCAACAGAAAAAAAATCACGTCTAAACGGTTCTGTTTTAGCGTTCAAGAAATTAAAAAACAACAACAGTACAACGTATCTCTCTCTTTGATTCTTCTGTTCTAAACAACCTGTTTTAACGTAAGGCCAATCTCCACGCTGACTGCCATGGGATTAGTAAGAAGTGTTAGGGAAAGATCCTGAAAGAAGTGTTAGGGAAGGAGCCTGAAAGAAGTGTTAGGGAAGGATCCTGAAAGAAGTGTGAGGGAAGGATCCTGAAAGAAGTATGGGGGAAGGATCCTGAAAGAAGTATGGGGGAAGGATCCTGAAAGAAGTGTGAGGGAAGGATCCCGAAAGAAGTGTGAGGGAAGGATCCTGAAAGAAGTATGGGGGAAGGATCCTGAAAGAAGTGTGAGGGAAGGATCCCGAAAGAAGTGTGAGGGAAGGATCCTGAAAGAAGTGTGAGGAAGGATCCCGAAAGAAGTGTGAAGGAAGGATCCTGAAAGAAGTGTGAGGGAAGGATCCTTCAAATCCTTCACCATAGGCATACGTATGTGCTAAAGTTAGTTTTAAAATGTATTGAAGATAGCGATCAGCTCACTCTCCAGTATCGAAGGGGTAACAAGCGAACGACTGACAGAGAGTTGGTCATGGCCTCCTCCTCTGAAAGCCATACACTGTCACTTTCCTGTTTTTAGAGATTTTTTTTTTAAAAACATGCATACTAATTGTAAAGCAGATACCTGATGAACTCGACCCGGTCAGTGGTGTATTCAAACACCTCCAGCAGAATATGTTATTAAATGAAAATAAAGACAGCAGCAAAAACAAACAAACAAACAACAACAACAAAACTGAACCAAAACAAAACCAAGAACCCCAAAGACATACCGAAGCCAAGGAAAAACAAAATGAACGAAACAAAACAAAATACACACACACACACACACACACACACACACACACATGAGTGATAGCCTAGAGGTAACGCGTCCGCCTAGGGAGCGAGAGAATCTGAGCGCGCTGGTTCGAATCACGGCTCAGCCGCCGATATTTTCTCCCCCTCCTCTAGACCTTGAGTGGTGGTCTGGACGCTAGTCTTTCGGATGAGACGATAAACCGAGGTCCCGTGTGCAGCATGCACTTAGCGCACGTAAAAGAACCCACGGCAACAAAAGGGTTGTTCCTGGCAAAATTCTGTAGAAAAATCCACTGTGATAGGAAAAACAAATAAAACTGCACGCAGGAAAAAATACAAAAAAAATGGGTGGCGCTGTAGTGTAGTGACGCGCTCTCCCTGGGGAGAGCAGCCGAATTTCACACAGAGAAATCTGTTGTGATAAAAAAGAAATACAAATACAAAATACAAACACACACACACACACACACACACACACACACACACACACACACACACACACACAACCCCCCCCAAAAAAAACACAACAAAACAACAACAACAAAAAACAAAAAACAAACAAAAAAAAACAAACAAACCAAACTAGCAGCAAAAAAAAAAAAAAAAAAAAAAATCATCAACAACAAACAATGAACTAAAACAAAGCAATAAAACACAAAACCACAAAACATAAAACAAGACAACTAGTGAAATTAGCGCGTCTTCCCCACTGGTGCAAAGAAACATAACTTGTCTACACAGAGCAGCGTCTGGATTTCCATTTGAGTAAGAACAAACATCATACACCTGGCAGTCATCTCACGTCCCGAGGTGGGTGTATGAGGGGGTGGGAAGGGGAGATCGAAATGGGGGTGTGGGAAGGGTATACCACAACTTTCAGCTAAGGAAGAACAAAGAACAAAAATCGTATCCCAGTATTCATCCAACAAGTTGAGATGAGTCTTAACAAACCCAACAATTCCAGTAGTTATCCAACATCTTGTGGTCAGTGTAGAGAGAGAGTGTGTGTGTGGTGGTGGTGGTGGTGGTGTGGGGGTGTGTGTAGACTTGGTGGGTTGGGGGTGGGGGTCTTAAATCTTAATTAAGGAAGAAAACACACCCTACGTCCAGCAGTCTTCCCACGCTTGAATGTGGGTAGGGTGTCCGATGTTGGAGGTAGGGGTATCTGGATTTTCATTTAAGGAAGAACTATCACAGCTCAGTAATCACTCAACGTCTGGAGGTCCGTAGAAGGAGGGGGATGGGTGATGGGGGTGTCTGGATTTTTAACGAAGGAAGAACTATCGAATCTCAGTAGCCATCCAACGTCTGGAGGTCGGTAGAAGGAGGGTGATAGGTGGGTAGGGTGCCTGGATTTTCAATTGAGGAAAAACAACTATCGTAGCCCAGGAGTCGTTCCCCGTCTGGAGGTCGGTAGAAGGAGGGGGATGGGTGGTGGGGGTTGTTTGGATTTTTATTTAAAGAGGAACAAATACCGTAGCCCAGGAGCGATCTAATGTCTTGGACTTTTAATAAAGGAAGAACAGACACCGTAAACCCAAGTCATGAAACGTCTGGAAAAAAATCCTTTTGCATAATGGCTCGGCACTCCCATCCAGTAGTGTTAACGCTGTAAAAAACCTACTGCCACCACAGGTAACAGAAGAACTACTCAGATCAAGTTCAATCGCACAGACCCACGGTGCGTAAAATCATCTTGCCAGAGAAAACAGGAAGGTTTTCGTAGAGGATTTGGTGTTCGTGGAATGGCACCTTTTGGGCGTGGCCTTCATTTGTGTCAGAACTTAGACTGCTTCGCTCTTTTTGATACACACACTCACTCATACATGTCCCGGAGCATGCTATTGTTCAGCAGTGCGTGTTGTTGTTGTTGTTTGTTTGTTTGCATTCACGCAGAACCGACCTACCCATTTATCGATTAGCAATCAAAGATGGCGATGATATACACAGTGAAAACAAGGCACGCAGTGCAAGACAGCTCGCATTACTGAGAAGTCTATGTCTTATCGTGCCTTTGTTTATTTGTTTATCCATCTATTCATTCATTTATTCGTTCATTGATTGATTGATTCATTCGTTCATTCATTCATCCATTCATTTATGTATTCCTCTTTTTTTTTCTCTCCAATTAATCGTTTGCTTATATATTGTCTTTTTACTCTTCTTATTCTATCATTCTGATTAGTTAACTGATGTTATTGTCATTCATCTTAATCTGTTAACTGACTTAATTTACTGTTCTTATTTCATTTATTGTGTTTTTTTTATGTATTCACAACCCTGTAATTATTCATTTATCAATTTATCCATCTTGTTTGTCTGTTGGTTCAGTTACACATACATTTATTTGGTGATTTATTTAATTGTCTTTCTTTAGTTTATCAATTTATTTGGTAATTCGTTTGTTTACTACTCTGTTAAATCATCTTATCTTTTTTATAGTTATGAATTCACATTATCGTGTTTGATTGTCCATTTTACTCAGTTTCTTCTATAATCTGATTGACTGACTTTAGAGTATATTCATGTAGGTATATATATATGTAATAAATCATTAACAATCGGTTTATTCACAAATTGCATGGAAGGTCATAAGAAACAAGAGAATAGTCTATTGAATAGAGTGAAGTCGAAATGCATGATTGAAATTTCTAGTTAAATGGTTGATTGCGCGTGCGTACTCACGTGAGCGTTTCTGGTGGCGCGCGCGCGCGCGCGCGCGCGCGCGTGTGTGTGTGTATGTGAGAGAGAGAGAGAGAGAGAGTGTGTGTGTGTGTGTGTGTTAATGACCCCAATTCGTTGTCACAGTGTATCAGAAAATCAAGGAACTGCACAAATGTCGGATACTAATTTAGAACTAATCCGTTATACGTTTTAAAAGCGCTTAAGCTGATCGGATTAGGTAAATGCCATCGAAAACTGTCGTTACATATATTGCAAACGTAGTACGGGGTTTGCAAGCCATCTGTGTTTATTTTTTGCTGTGCCACATTCCTGAATGTAGATGTACTTTTTCAGCGTGAAAGAACTATTTACTTACATTTGAAATATGCCGATGTGTGTGGTTGGTTTAGCTTTTTTTTTGTCTTTTCCAGACAGAACAAACAAACAAACAAACAACAATCGCATTTCCATTCTTGACGCGAACATTATACCATACCCCATGCTAGACTGAATCCTAGAGAATCCATTGCGAGGAACAAACCAAGCGGAACGGAACCAGCGACCCATGTGTGGAAAGTCTCGACTCAGTCACGTTTGCCGACATTCGTTCGTTGTATGTCCAGCAGACCTTGAAGACATGCAGGTTGCGCTGGCTTTGGGTACGGGATGTACCTGTAGGCTGTGGTCAGCGCTGTGTGAAGGTGTTAAAAGATGACGGACCACACCCTGACTGACCCAGCATATCCATATGTGTATTTTGTTTAGGATTTAGGACTGTGCACACGACCGATTGTGATGGGAAAGGAGGTCACAGTGGGCGTGAGGGTTGAAAAATGTGGAAGTCGATGATGCGTAATCATTTTCAGTTTCAAGGTGTCAGAGCGTGCGGACAGATCCACATACACTTCGCCACATGTGCTGTAAAAAGAAACAAACAAATTAAAACAAACAAACAAATTAAAAACAAAACAAAAAAACGCAGCAGATGCCTGCCCTTCTCCATTACCTAACGCACTAATCAAGCCTTTCGAGCTTATCCTAGATTTGTGTGAAAAGGTTAACATAAAAATAAATGAAATGGGGATAAGACAAGATAAGAAATAAACCAGTGAGTACATCAAAGTATAGTGGAGGATATAACACGTAGAAAACTGAATGACAAAACAAGAACGTAACTGGACCACTCTCAGCGTACCCGGCGCGCACAACCACACATGCGCCGCGCGCACACACCGTCACAATTATTGTGCAAAGCAAATGCACTGGCACACACACACATACACACACACACACACACACACACACACACACACACACATGCAACAATTTGCAGTCTCACAAACACAAAAGCTCAACTCTCATCCCAGAAACGATTCGCCAAATCGTAGCCTGTAGGTTGATTAACCCTGATATTTTCTATGGCTTATAGGTTATGGGAAATCTTCTATGTTCTGTTTTCGGGAATCGGGAATGGGGGTGGACCGGGGTGTGAGGGATGTAGCTGATAAGCAACATCGTAGCTTGTATGTCGATGCTGAGTTTTGCTTTTAAAATCTTCTGTGTTCGTTCTTTACGTGATGTCAGCGTTTGAGAACGAAAACACACAGACTTGAAGGTTGCCAATATCAGGCTTTTGTTCTTCTCTCCCCCCCCCCTCTCTGTGTGTGTGTGTGTGTGTGTGTGTGTGTGTGTGTGATCTTTCCCGCTCTTGGGCACACATTCAACTTAAACTGTACAAGGGGAACCCACTCACTGACTCAAGATCCACAAAACATTCGTTGTTACTACCCTTTGCAACATGTCAAAGAAAGCAAAGAAAGGGAAATCCGTTTTCAAAACGCTGGCTTTGTGTTAACCATATACTGAAATCGTTCGAGTTGTCGTATATATTTTCGTCATTATCTGATTTTTCGAGCTGAAATATAATATTGAAATAATATTTCGGTGTTTATAGGGTTACGGAAATACATCACTGATGCGCAAGCGCAAACACATACAGGCACCCAGACATACAGACACATTCACAGACATACAAACACACACATACACGCAGACACACATAACGCAGACACACACACACACAGGCGCGTGCGCATTTATAGATAGATAGATAGATATAGATAGATGGAGATAGAGAGAGAGAAGTGTTATCATGCGCGCTCCTGTGCTCGTTTCCCTATTTTGACCACAAGAAACAGAATTTTCGAGTCAAATTTTAGAAACAATGTTACCCTTTGAAATGTGCTGAAAACAGGCAAAAACAATACAAAACAAAACAAAAGCGAACCAAACGTGAATTAATAAATAGATGCTCAAAGAACTATTGCAGCCAAAACAGAAGTTTCTGAAACAGGCAACGACCAGATAAGTTAAATGCGAAATGAAATAATGTAGTATTCCTTTTAAGATGAAAATGAAATGAAACGAAGAAAAAAGAAGGGGAAAAAAAGAAAGAAAAAAGAAACAATGCATGAATCAATATATTTTTTCTTCCTCTTCATTCATTCATTAATTCATTCTTTATTTCATGCATTCATTCATTCATTCATTCACTCCTTTAATTTCTTTTTTTGTCTTTGTTTCCCTCTGGGTTATCGATAGAATAACTCTTTGTCCGTTGTTTGAACAGGTTCCAACAAAGTGAACGCCCAGCTGAAAGGATAAAAAAGAGAAGGGAGGGGCTTGAATCGCAAACCTTGTCCTTATCCCTCCCTCAGCCTTCATACTCGGTGTGAGGGCAGAGGTGCCACACCTGAGCCATGCCAGGCTCCAGGAAATCCAAAGGAAGGAGTAATTCCAGCCAGGTGAGGCTGTCCTTTTTATAGTTTGTTTTAAAAATCAATTCTAAGCGCTTCTCTTAAAAAATTTGAAATGTGGAATTAATATGATGGTATAGTCTGGGTCGCCTGAGTCTAGTTGTTGTTTTTGTTAATTGTCCAAGCTCCGTTTCACACACACACACACACACACACACACACACACACACACACACACCTATATATCTATACACACATATCTATATATCTATAGATATATAGATGTGTGTGTGTGTGTGTGTGATTTTTTTAGACGATATCTGTCCAGTTTTACCCAATTTTAACTCGCATATACTTATTTATGTGTTATTTCACCGGTTGTGAAGCTTTAATTCCTGTACCCTCGTCTGAAGAAGGTGAATCGCAGCGAAATGTTTTAGATAATATGCAAGTTTTTTGACAAATAGAAAAAGCTCATTGAGTTAAATCATTTTCTGAAATGAGGCTGAATAAAAACATTCTTCATATTTGGCATCCCGCAGAGGAGCCAGCAGCAGCAGCAGCAGCAGGACTTCAGCAATGGCTTCACAGAGGACAACACGGGGGGCAGCAGGCCTATGTCGGGAGCAGAAGGAGCTGGGATGATGGAAGGGCCCTACAGTTCCCTAGGGGACGTGCCCTACACGGATTTCGCCAACAACCCCACCCCTACCCGCATGCAGATGGCCAACCAAAAGTTGTACGCTTACGACAATCCGAGCTTCGCCGTGCCTGTGAACGAGGTCTACTACAAGATGCCTACCAGTAGGTTTTTGGGAGGAAGGGGCGTGGTCGGGGGGGTGGGTGGGTGGGTGGGGGAGTGGGTGGGTTTGTGTGGGGAGGTGGGGGGGTGTTTATGGATAGGTGGTGGGTGGTGTGTAGGGGGTGTTGCACACGATTTGCGTGTGTGTGTGTGTGTGTGTGTGTGTGTGTGTGTGTGTGTGTGGAGTGGGGGATGGTGGTGGTGGGAAACGTGCGCACGCGCGCGCGCGCGCGCGTGTGTGTGTATGTGAGTGTGTTGCGCGTAATTAATTGATGAACGGACGATAAACCAAATGGAGGCGCCGTGGTACAAGGCGTCATGATCCACTGATCACCAGTGATCAAAGAGTCCGAGACCCCGTTTCCACATGGTGTTGTGTTCTTGGGAAAGGCACTATAAACCGATTTTACTCACTCCACCCAGCTTTGAATGGGTACCTGACCGGTCTGGGGGACCGAGCCCTGGACACAATGGACGTGAGTTCGCTTCCTCGATAGCCGTAAACAGTAAAGGGGCCTATAACAGTATCAGTATCAGTAGCTCAAGGAGGCGTCACTGCGTTCGGACAAATCCATATACGCTACACCACATCTGCCAAGCAGATGCCTGACCAGCAGCGTAACCCAACGCGCTTAGTCAGGCCTTGAGAAACAAAAATTAAAAACAACAACACATAAATACATAAAAATACTACTACTAATAATAATGATATTTAAAAGGCGCAAAATCTTCATTAAGTCATCTCTAGGCGCACACACAAACACACACACACACACACACACGCACACACACACACACACACACACACACACACACACACACACACACACACACACACACATCTACCTTAAACCCACTGTGTGAACGATTTGGTAGTAGGTGACCGACCTGCGCATATTCTATGGATGACTATTTCACAGTACACCTATCTGATCCCCACCCTTTCTCTCTCTCTCTCTCCCCCTCTCTCTCTTTCTCCCCTCTCTCTCTTTCTCTCCCCCCTCTCTCTCTGCACCTCATCAGTAACGGAGATGGGGTAGAGATAGAGGGGGCCAGACAGACAGGCAGGCAGATAGAGAGAGCTGTGTACAGATAGAGACAGAGAGATAGACGGAGAGAGAATCGATTAGAGACAAAGACGGAGAGACAAAGAGCGAGAGAGAGCGAGCGAGGAGGCGAGCGAGCGAGCGAAAAACAAAAGAGAGAGAGAGAGAGAACACTGAACAGTTTAATATCATTAGCTGTAAAGCTCTAGTGACATAGCAGGTACTGATCAGAACAAAATGGTGCAAAACAAACAAAACGGAACAGAAACGAAAAACAAAATAAACTAATAACAGATTAGCGACACTTTGTCATTAGCTTAACTCTCTCCATACGAACGGCGAAAGAGACGACGTTAACAGCGTTTCATCCCAATTACCATCATCAAAATATTGCAAGCGGAACACTCTTATACTGAAGAGATGAATGTTGACAAAGAATACCACAGTTCCGACGACGGAAGCTAAAGGTTGGGTCATTCAGACACCCACTGGACATCCGAGGAGTCGTGTAGAGGAGAAGAGAGGACTGGCCGTACTGAGTGAGTTAAAGTACATGTGACAGAAAGAAATGTTTCTTCTTTTTTTTTCAGTCGTTCGTCTCCAAGGTTTGGACAGTACACAGAAAACAAAGTACATATAAATCGTATAATAAATGAGAGAGAGAGAGAGAAAGAGAGAGAGCGAGAGCGCAAGAACGCAAGAATGTTAATGTAAGGTCACCGACCTGTATACATTTTGGGTGCACGTGTTGCACACACAGCTTAACTAAAATAAAATAGGAAGAACGAAAACAATCCACTTAATACACAGTGAGCTCACTGAGAACAAGTAAACTAAATGAAAAGCACAAGGCTGATATTTCTGTTTAGGGCTGAAAGTGCTCTTCTCTCAGTCTTACTGCATAAAAAAACAAACATTGCAACATCTCTGGTCACATTACTAACTTTCGTTTTGCAGCAGAAATGATAATGACAAATTTCTAATATTTTGCATATGCTTGAGCAAGTATTTCTTTCTAATATCATTATATAATGTACAGGCTGTTAGTACATGTAGTTCGTTCTCTATTCTACCACCACATGGGCAGTTTTTCAAAACATCACGATAATGCTGGTTTACTTTTAGTTCATTTATACCAAAACGTAACTTAACGGAAGCCGATCTAAATTTACTGATGGTAAGATGAGATAAGTATTTTTCAGGTTGTAATAAGGATTTGAATGACCTATATGTTTCATAATGATTACTCCCGAGAGAGAGAGAGAGAGAGAGAGAGAGTGCAGTATACTAATCACGCCCTTTACTGCTCCACACAGACTACTCATCGTCGGACTCCTCAACGGAGGAACGGCAGGCGGGTCGGGGGAAGATGGGCTGGAGGCAGGTTCATCGATGTAAGGTCATCTCCGCCATCGTCGCTCTTGTCCTCATCGTCATCGCTGCCATCAGTGTTGGCATTTACATATCAGGTAGCCAGCCAACTGTGTTGTGTCGTGCCACCGAAGAACTGGATTATTTCTCTGTTGTTGTATGTTTCTTTGTCGGTATTGTATTGTACTGCATTGTTGTTTTTTTTGTTGTTTTTTTGTTGTTGTCATTTTATCAACAATGACAAAATAAAGAGACACAACAGACATAGGAGACCAGTCTGAGTGTTTTGCATGTTTATGTGTGATACTGAAGAGGGATTTGAGGGGGGTGGGGGGGGGGGTGGGGGGGTCCGTTAGTCTTCCACTCTGGGGGGATGGAGGTTTTTTTTGTCTCCTGCCGACTTTCTCACATTCATAACCTTTCTCACACAATTTTCTGTCTGTGTGTTTTCATACCGATGTACATGCTGTTTTTTTTTTTTTTCTCTCTCTCTTTAATGTTTTACAATTGTTACAGAGAACTCTGTTGTATTGCATTGTATTATAGCGCAGTGTTGTTGTGTAGTGTAGTGTAGTGTTGTGTTGTGTTGTGTAGTGCGGTGTGGTACAGTGTAGTCGGTATATTTGTATTTGTATTTCTTTTTATCACAACAGATTTCTCTTTGTGAAATTCGGGCTGCTCTCCCCAGGGAGAGCGCATCGCTACACTACAGCGCTACCCATTTTTTGGTATTTTTTTTCCTGCGTGCAGTTTTATTTGATTTTCCTATCGAAGTGGATTTTTTTTTTTTTACAGAATCTTGCCACGAACAACCCTTTTGTTGCCGTTGGTTCTTTTACATGCGCTAAGTGCATGCTGCACACGGGACCTCGGTTTATCGTCTCATCCGAATGACTAGCGTCCAGACCACCACTCAAGGTCTAGTGAGATGGGGAGAAAATATCGGCGGTTGGGCCGTGATTCGAACCAGCGCGCTCAGATTCTCTCGCTTCCTAGGCGGACGCGTTACCTCTAGGCCATCACTCCACTGATATTTATATATAGTGTATCTATTTTCTTGTATTGAGTCACAACATATTTCTGTGCGTCAAACTCGGGCTGCTCTCCCTGAAGAGGGTTCATCACCACAATGTAGCGCTACCCTTTTTTCCCCAGCGTGAAAGTGCATTATTTTCATTATCAGAGTACGCTTTTATTTTATTTTCTTCAGCATTTTGAAAGTGACAACACTTTTGTCGCCGTGGGTTATTTTACGTGCGTAAAGTGCATGCTGCACATGCGACCTCGCCTCATCCGGATGACTGGCGTCCGGACGCCCACTGAAGGTTTAGTGGAAGGGGAGAAAGTTCTGTAGTGTGTTAGATTTGACCCCGTATCCTTAAATTCTCTCGCTTCTTAGGGACGAGGTGGCTAAAGACAATGTGTCTATGTGACAAAGACGAAAGATAATGTAAACATAAGGGGTGAGGAAAAATCTGCAGGTTCTGAAAGTATACGCACCTAACACGAAACACAGACATAGCAGAGCATGAATAACTCTGACCGAAGCAGTTGTTTCGCAGCAGTTGTTTCGCTTGTCAGTTTAACGACTTCTCTCTTACGAAGTCCTTTAAGTAATTTCCTGTAACTGTATTTAGAGGTTTTTTTTTGTTTTTTTTGTTTTTTGTTTTTTTTGTTTTGTTTTGTTTGTCTTCCAAATTTCACCCACATTTTTACCCTCATTTGCCCAGTTTCCCCCAACCCTCCATTCATCCACATCTCCCACCCCTTCTAACCGATAATACTCAGATGTATTCATAAATACTTTAACAAAATGTCTTCAATCACCGATATGTGTGACGGGACATTAAACAAAAAATTCCTTCCTTCTGACCGCAGCGAGCCAGCTATCATCGGACAACAAAGCAGCACAGGCAACGACAACGACATCGACGACGACATCGACATCGACAACTACGAGCGGTACCACCACCAGTACACCTACCACTACCCCTGCTCCTGTGCAGTCAGGTAAGGTATCTCTGTGTGTGTGTGTGTGTGTGTGTGTGTGTGTGTGTGTGTGTGTGTGTGTGATATGTCAGTACAACAAACAGTTAATCTGACAATAAATGGTTTCAGTCAGTCAGTATGTGTGATTGCCCGTGATAGTTACTGTTTGGTCTTGGAATTTCTCTGCTGAAAATTGGGTGAAATCGTGTGACATAGTTGTGCCGATTCCTCGATTTGTGCATCAGTTTTTTTGTAACGACGCAAACGTGATACTATTTCATCTTTGGTGCTGTTCTGCGAAATCTGAAGTTGTTATTTGATTTTTTTTCTTCTCTCAATCCATCTCTGATATTTTTTTTTCAGTATCCGCCATTGTATCCACTGACTCTTCACACCACCAGGTCCAGTTCCCAGTCAACTACGTTTTCATTTTTGATGGCCTTGATTTGTGGGAGAAACTGGAGAACAATATGCTGAATAAGCTTGACACTGGGAAAGGAGGAGGGAAAGGGAAAGGCAAGAAGATCCAGAAAAATAATGACGTCATTGACTGTGACGAAATTGCTTCACGCGTCACATTTTTTTTTTTTTTTTTAACTCCAGTTCTGTCCTCTACTTACTTACTTGTACTTGTACTTGTATATTGCGGTGTTGAAGGCCTAACCGGCCTGTTCACCGATCCAGAAAATAACTCCCACTTATTATGCAGCATGCGTGGCATATTAATGGTGACAGGCTGGGTCGTACAGTGTAGGCAGGCTCTTCCAATGCGTGTCCAGTCTGTTTTTAAAGGCGTTTACTGATGGGGCGGTCACCACACTATCAGGGAGGCCATTCCATACAGTGACGACTCTCTGGGAAAAATACCCAGCACGCAAGCTCAGCCTGCAATGACCCTTGGCCAGCTTGAGGGTGTTTCCCCGGGTGTCCCTGCCTTGAAAGAGGTGCAGCATGGGCCGATCTGTGTTGTATATTCCGTGTACGTACTTGTACACGTCTATCATGTCACCTCTTGTTCGGCGATGTTCCAGGCTAGGCAGTCTCAGACTAGCGAGCCGCTCTGGGTAGGAGAGCTGCTTCAGGGAGCCTATCAGGCGGGTTGCTCGCCTCTGTACATCCTCTATGTCAGTGCGTAGGGTCAGTTTGTGACTAAGACGCTGACGATGACAACGACGATTTGCTGAGACAACAGCCACTGACGACAACGACGACGACGACGACGACGATGATGATGATGATGATTTTTCTTTGGTCAGGTCCGGACTTCGAAGGAGAGATTCGCGTGGTGTCGCAGGAGTTCACGCCAGAACTGGAAGACCCCAATTCTGAGGTGTACCAGAACACCAAGCAAGAGATGGAGAACAACGTACGGTCTTACACAGTGTGATTGGGTGGCTGGGTCATTGGGTGTTCGGGTGGGTGCACGGTTCGGGGATTGGGGGTTTGCTGCCTGGGTGGGTGCTGGGTGTTTTGGGTATTTGGGTAAGATAGGATAAGAAGAACTTTATTTTCTCATTAAGAGAAATTACATCAGGTGCGGCAAAACAAACGGAGGCAATTACTCAACACAAAACATCACATATGATTTGATTAAAAAGAATCAATAACATATAAGACATTCATATAAAAAGTATTGTAGTAGTTGGGTGATTAGAGTGGTTGAGTGTTTGAGTGGATGGGTGGCTTGGTGTTCTGGTGGTAGGGTTTATAGATCAGCTGGATAGCTGTCTTGTATTTTTTAACAACCTCGATAACAACGGCAACAACAACAACAACAACAACAACAACAACGTGATTTATGCCACGGGATCCAAGCAGGAAAATCAACAATAATACTGCCACTGCTACTGCTACTACTACTACTACTACTACTACTACCATACGAACGGCGAAAGAGACGACGTTAACAGCGTTTCACCCCAATTACCATCATCAAAATATTGCAAGAGGAAGGCTCTTATACTGAAGAGGTGAATGTTGACAAAGAATACCACAATTCTGACGACGGAAGCTAAAGGTTGGGTCATTCAGACACCCACTGGACATCCGAAGGGTCTGTGTAGAGGAGAAGAGAGGACTGGCCGTACTGAGTGAGTTAAAAATGATGTTGATAATAATACCGGTTCTGCTAATGCTGTTCCAGCTGCTGCCGCTGTTGATCATGATGATAGTAACGACAATGATGACAACGCCGATGACAATGACGACGACGACGACGATAATAATGATAGAGATAATGATGGTGATGATTATTCACGGTGGTGATGTCACTGTTTCAGATCAACACCGTCTATCGCAACAGCCCATTAAGCAGCGTGTACAACTACTCAGAAGTCACTGGGTTCGGGTAAGTGTGACTGCAGGCACTACACTGTGAGCAGTGGTTCTATCAATCTATGATCAGTACTACACTGTGAACAGTGGTTCTATCAATCTGTGATCAGCACTACACTGTGAGCAGTGGTTCTATCAATCTATGATCAGTACTACACTGTGAACAGTGGTTCTATCAATCTGTGATCAGCACTACACTGTGAGCAGTGGTTCTATCAATCTGTGATCAGCACTACACTGTGAGCAGTGGTTCTATCAATCTATGATCAGCACTACACTGTGAGCAGCGGTTCTATCAATCTATGATCAGCACTACACTGTGAGAAGTGGTTCATTTAATCTATGATCAGTACTACACTGTGAGCAGTGGTTCTATCAATCTATGATCAGCACTACACTGTGAGCAGCGGTTCTATCAATCTATGATCAGCACTACACTGTGAGAAGTGGTTCTATCAATCTCTGATCAGCATTACACTGTGAGAAGTGGTTCTATCAATCTATGATCAGCACTACACTGTGAGAAGTGGTTCTATCAATCTATGATCAGCACTACACTGTGAGCAGTGGTTCATTTAAACTATGATCAGTACTACACTGTGAGCAGTGGTTCTATCAATCTATGATCAGCACTACACAGTGAGCAGTGGTTCATTTAATCTATGATCAGCACTACACTGTGAGCAGTGGTTCTATCAATCTATGATCAGCACTACACAGTGAGCAGTGGTTCATTTAATCTATGATCAGCACTACACTGTGAGAAGTGGTTCTATCAATCTATGATCAGCACTACACAGTGAGCAGTGGTTCATTTAATCTATGATCAGCACTACACTGTGAGAAGTGGTTCTATCAATCTATGATCAGCACTACACTGTGAGCAGTGGTTCATTTAATCTATGATCAGCACTACACTGTGAGCAGTGGTTCTATCAATCTATGATCAGCACTACACTGTGAGCAGTGGTTCATTTAATCTATGGTCAGATGGGTTGGGTTGCACACGGCGATCTTAGCAGCGCTAAGTTCCGCTTGGCTTTAAGAACTTTTGGAAGTCTTTGCGCTTCAAGACAGCATTAGACAGGACAGGACAGGACAAGACATGTTCATTTCCGGAAACCCCGTGGAGGTGCATGAAAGTGTTACATATTTCCAGTAACCAATACAAAAATTAATATGAAACACGCTTCACACAGTTCTCACATTCAAAGACTACGGAAAAAATTCGTAATTTACGCCAAGCAAACTTTACGTTGTGCTTCTAAGATCGCCTCACCTTCTACACCCGATCTCACTCTTTTCGACCAGTGTCACATGCACTCTTGTATCTCGCGTTCCCAGATTCAAACAACTGACAATCGGCCACCGCTCCTTCTTTGTCTCTGGACCTTACACTTGAAACGAACTCGCTCTTTCGCTTGGTCAAACCTCAGCACCCACCTCTTTCAAATTTGGCCTTAAAACCTACATTCTCTCCCCCCCCCCCCCACCCCAACCCCCTCACACCCCCGAATAAAAGGCTCCCCCTTTTCCTGGCCTGCAGTTTCTCTAGCTTTCCATTTACATGTATTAATAAGTATTAGGCCTGTATTTCATTCCTCTCAGTTACAGCTATGCATTAGTGTGAATGACTGGCGTGTAAGTGCACTTTCTTTCTGTCTGTTTCTTTGGTTTACTTTCGTTGGTGTCTTTCTGTACCTCTGTCTCATTTACTCTTTTTCTTTGTCTCACACCCACTCCAACATCCATCCACCCACCCACACACCACACCTATCACACCCCACCCCACCCCTCCACACACACACATCCCTCATTCCCTATTTCTCTCTCTCTCTCTCTCTCTATCTATCTATCTATCTCTCTCTCTCTCTCTCTACACACACACACACACACACACACACACACACACACACACACACACACACACACACACACACACACACACACACACACACACACACAAGGATGGTTGTGTTAATCACTTCGTGTTTTGTTTTCAGCAATGGTAGCTTGGTTGTGAATTTCGACATCTATTTCTCAAAATTCAATGAGGACCCTGACTACAGCACACCGCCGTCGCCGGCCACCGGTCAGCCCGGACTTTCCACGACGCCTTCAGCTCTGCAGATCATCAATGCTCTGATAGAGGTCTGCTATATGTCTGTGCTGTCCTTTTGCGGCAAATCAGTGGCCGCATGTGTGTGTGTGTGTGTGTGTGTGTGTGTGTGTGTGTGTGTGTGTGTGCGCGCGCGCGCGCGCGAGAGAGAGAGAGAGAGAGAGTAAGTGTACGCATGTGTCAGGAAAGCTCTGTGCGTGTGCGAGCGTCTACATGTTTGAATTTGCGTATGTGTGTGTGTGGGTACGATTTGTGCTTGCGCGCATGTTTCTCTGTGTGTGTGTGTGTGTGTGTGTGTGTGTGTGTGTGTGTGTGTGTGTGTGTGTAGAGGATGGGTGGCGGGGAGGGTATGCAGGTCTGTATTGTGAGAGATACACAGTATCGGACTGTGTGTGGGGAGGGGGGCAGGGGGGGTGAGGGTGGAGGGGTTATGGTCGTGTGTGTGTGTGTATCTGCCATGGAAGTTGCGATATGCTGGACTGTGCGTGTGGGGGAAGGGAGAGCTGGGTAATGCGTGGGATGGTGTGTGTGTGTGTGTGTGTGTGTGTGTGTGTGTGTGTGTGTGTATGTCGGGGCTCGTGTGCTTTTATGTAGTGTTGGGCCTGTGCACTTTTGTTTGTGCTTTCGTGTCAGTGAAACTGCATGTTTGCTGCATATTTGGTGTGTGTGTGTGTGTGTGTGTGTGTGTGTGTGTGTGTGTGTGTGTACACGTGTGAGTACGTGTGCGTGTGTGTGTGCGTGCCCATTTACATTTATTTGCTTATTTATTTATTATCCTTATTGTTTTTATTTTATTTGTTTATTTTTTTCCTTTTTTCTTTTCCCGCACCTTATTATGTTTAATACATATCGATGTGCTTTTTTTTTTTTTAATGTTATCCGTTTGTTTATCTTATTTATTTATCTTTTTGTTTTTTTATTTGTGTATTTATTTATTCAATTAATCCAGTGATGTATCCATTATGTACTTTTTTTTCTCTCTCTCAAGGCTTGACTAAGCCGCGTCGGATTGCGCTGCTGGTTAGGCCTCTGCTTAGCAGATGTGGTGTAGCGTTTGTCCGAATGCAGTGACGCCTCCTTGTGAAACTGAACAAAACTGAACTGTCCTGGGAGGGGACGGGGGTGGGGAGTCGTGGAGGGGGGGCGGGGGTGGGGGGGGGGGGGGGGGGGTCGCTTGCATGAGCGAATTTAGCAGCGCTAAGTTTGCTTATCGCTGAGAATGTTCCTAACTCCCCGGCAAATTCCTTATTCTTGGGAACGTTCTCAACTCTTAGCGCTGCACAGATCGTCTTTTGCAACCCGGCCCTGAACCGTAAACCTGCGCACAGTATACGTGATACAAGTTACACATTTCTGTGCTGTTGGCAGAATGACGCTTATCTGCCGACACGAGAGTCCGTGAGGGTCTCTGTTCGAATCCCGGTCTCGCCCTTTCTCCCAAGTTTGACTGGAAAATCAATCTAAGCGTCTAGTTATACGGATGAAACGATAAACCGATGTCCCGTGTGCAGCACGCACTTGGCTCACTGAAATAAACCCAAGGCAACAGAAGTGTTGTCCCCTGGCAAGATTCTAGAGAAGAAATCCACTCTGATATATACACAAATATATTTTCGTGCGCTCAAGGCCTGGCTAAGCGCGTTGGGTTATACTGTTATCAGGCATCTGCCTAGCAGATGTAGTGCAGCGATTAATGGATTTGTCTGGAATGCAGTGACGCCTTCCTGTGAAATTGAATGTGGAAACTGTGCTGTCCTAAACCGAAAATCACAGCACAAGATATAAGATACAAGTTACATAGTTCTCTAGTGTCCTAAACCATAAAACTGGGAACAAGATACAAGTTATACAGTTCTCTGCTGTCCTTAACCATAAAACTAGGCACAAGATACAAGTTACACTGTCTTGTGTTGTTTAAACCTTAAACCAGGACACAAGATACAAGATAGAAGTTACTCTGCTGTCCTGAACTGCAAACCTGGGCACAAGGTTCAAATTACATGGTGTGTGAACTGCCTAAAATGATGCAACAGATGACACGAACAGCGATTCAGCGACAATGACGGCACGAAAGATGAGCGAAAGCTTTACAGTATTTCTTTGAAATGAAAAGTGATCAAGTTTTCTCTAACAATGATTTTTTCTCGAAATGACAGATTGTCTAAAACTTTGCAGTATTTCCTTGATGATGAAAGATCATCCTTCGATTTCTTTACATTTCCTCAGGATGTCAGATGGTCTACCTCTTTACAGTGTTTCCTCGTAATGGAAGATGATTGATTTATTTTATAATATTTCCTCGGATTAAAAGATTGTCTAACAGTTTATAATATTTCTTCGACAACGAAAATCGATCGATTTCTTTATAATTGATCTGAATGAAAGATGGTCTAATATTCTTGTCAATATTTCCTCAAAATGAAAAACAAAAACAACAAAACAAAACAAACAAACGAACAAACAACAACAAACAAACAAACAAACAAAACAACAACAACAACAACAACAACAACAACAAAAAATCACCAAAACGATCGAGTATTTTACATTTCCTTGGAACGAAAGATGGTCCAATACTTAACAGTGTTTCCTCGTATTGACAGACGATCGATTTCTTGACAAGAGCTCCTCGAATTAAAAGATGGTCTGATACACTACTTTATTCCTTACTTCATTTTGTTTACATCATAAGCTTCGGAATGAAATAGAATAATTATGGTTTTATACTTGAAAGTATCTCCTCTCTCCCAACAGAAAGTCAGAAATGACCCAACGCAGCTGGCCACGGCATTCAAAGTGGGTTTGAACCAGACCGCCATCAACATCACTGTGGACGTGGAGCAGATTCAGGTCAAGGTCGTTACCACCACCACATCCACCACCACCACCACCACCACTCCAGCAATCACTTCCGCAGCCAGTCAGCCCACCACCACTGAACCAGCCACCACCACTGCTGAACCAGCCACCACCACTACTGAACCAACCACTACCGAACCAGCCACCACCACTACAGAACCAGCCACTACTGAAGCAACCACTACCGAACCAGGCACCACCACTACAGAACCAGCCACCACCACTACAGAACCAGCCACTACTGAACCAACCACTACCGAACCAGGCACCACCGCTACTAAACCAGCCACTACCGAACCAGCCACCACCACTACTGAGCAAGCAACCACACCAACTGAACCTGCGACCACACCAACTGAACCTGCGACCACACCAACTGAACAAGCAACCAAACCTACTAAACCTGCAACCACAAGTGCTGAACCAGCGACCACACAAACGGAACAAACGACCACACCAACGGAACAAACGACCACACCAACGGAACAAACGACCACACCAACGGAACAAACGACCACACCAACGGAACAAACGACCACACCAACTAAACCAGCGACCACACCAACTAAACCAGCGACCACACCAACTGAACAAGCAACCAAACCTACTAAACCTGCAACCACAAGTGCTGAACCAGCGACCACGCCAACGGAACAAACGACCACACCAACGGAACAAACGACCACACCAACTGAACCTGCGACCACACCAACTAAACCAGCGACCACACCAACTGAACAAGCAACCAAACCTACTAAACCTGCAACCACAAGTGCTGAACCAGCGACCACACCAACGGAACAAACGACCACACCAACTGAACCTGCGACCACACCAACTAAACCAGCGACCACACCAACTGAACAAGCAACCAAACCTACTAAACCTGCAACCACAAGTGCTGAACCAGCGACCACACCAACGGAACAAACGACCACACCAACGGAACAAACGACCACACCAACTGAACCTGCGACCAAACCAACTAAACCAGCGACCACACCAACTGAACAAGCAACCAAACCTACTAAACCTGCAACCACAAGTGCTGAACCAGCGACCACACCAACGGAACAAACGACCACACCAACTGAACCAGCCACCACACCAACGGAACAAACGACCACACCAACTGAACAAACGATCACACCAACTGAACCAACGACCACACCAACTGAAAAAGGGACCACACCAACTGAACCAGCGACCACACCAACTGAACAAACGACCACACCAACTGAACCAGCGACCACACCAACTGAACAAACGACCACACCAGCTGAACAAACGACCACACCAAGTGAAAAAGAAACCACGCCAACTGAACCAACGACCACACCAACTGAAAAAGCGACCACGCCACCTGAGCAAACGGCCACCACAACTGAACCAACCACCACACCAGTTGAAAGTAAGCACACACACACACACACACACACACACACACACACACACACACACACACACACACGCATGAGCGTGTACACACACACACACACACACACACACACACACACACACACACACACACACACACTCTCACACACACACACACATTCTCTCTCTTTCTCGCCTATATCTTTCTCTTTCTTATCTTTTTTTCTTCTTTTTTTCCAACTCAAAAACCATATCAGGACTGCTTTTAAACATGACTTATTTTCCATGTCACGTGTTTGTGTAACAACCATTGGACAATGTACAAATGCAGTACACTGAAGTAGACGCATGTTGAAGATGATGACACCGACGGCTATGACAACGGCGACGGAAATGTTGATGACGACGAAGATGATGTTGACGGCGACGGTGACGATAGTGATGATGGTGATGAAGTCTTGGATGTGCTTAGCACTTACATGGCTTAAGCGATGACTTGGCATAAGCTACGATAAATGAATATCTAAATCATAGACCCATGAGCACAATACAGTCCACACACGTTCATCGGTACTTTGAACGACACTTAGGCAGTTTAATGATAATAATAAATAATAAAACGTAGGCTTATATAGCGCAATACCCCCATCTCACCGCGCTTTACCATACAATACACAAATTTAAGACTAAGTGTCGTAAAATATGTACAAAGTCAACACAGTTACACACGACATTGGCTAAAATATACATACGTGGGACTAAGCGGAAAAAAAATGTAAATCGACACAGGCACCATCACAGTAAATCACACAGGTGCAAATCACAGAAAAACAAATTACATCACATTCACCATTGTCAAAAATAAACACCAGGGAACCAGGTATCACGAAAAACACACCAAAATCATCACAGATGCATACACAAAGAGCACATCCAGCAACAAAAAGCACAGCAAGCATATGCAGATTGAAAGCTTTCAGTGTGAGAAGTACAGTTTAAAAAGTTATGTTTTGAGTGCTCTCTTGAATGCGGGTGTTGGGGTGTAATGGAGGTGTGAGGTCTGTGAATTCCACTGTTTAGGTGCAACAAAAGAAAAGGAATGTTCACCGTAAGTTTTAGAATCTTTGGAATGGACAGTGTGCGCTTGTCATTTGAAGAACGGAATTGTCTGGGTGGTGAATAGACAGAAAGTAGATCTGAAAGATAGACAGGACAAGAATCAGTGAAGAAATTGTGACAAAGGACTGAGAGTTTGTATTGTATTCGTGCTTGAATGAGGAGCCAGTGAAAGGAAGCGAGTAGGGGAGTGATGTGTTGACGTTTCTTTGCTTTGAGAGTGAGTCGTGCTGCAGAGTTTTGAACTTTTTGAAGTTTGCCAATACAGTGTTTGGGGCAGCCAGCAAGAAGAGCACTAGTTTCCATAATCTAATCTAGATAGAACAAAAGAACAGACCAAAGTCTTTGTGGTTTCTGTGTTTAGATATTGCCGAATAGAGCTAATTTGTCGGAGTGCAGCTGGTTTGTCGGAGTGCCCCGTGACTTAAACAGTCGTGTCCCTTAGAGCGAGGCTGACTCGATGAAATGCTATCCATGAAACATCTGTTGTTGTTTTTTCAGCTCCCATGTTCACAGCCAACCTGACCATCACCAGTTTGCAGTGGACATCAGACATGGCAGACCCAGAGAGTCCAGCTTTTGCGGCAGCAGCTTCTGACATCAAAACAATGGTGAGAGCAAAGTTGCGGATATGATGATGGGGACTGCAGTGTGTGTGTGTGTGTGTGTGTGTGTGTGTGTGTGTGTGTGTGTGTGTGTGTGTGTGTGCACGCGCGCGCGATGCTTGGTTGCAGAACTGAATGGTAGTTCCTTTTCGTGATTTTCTTTTAAAATCTCTCTCTCTCTCTCTCTCACACACACACACACACACACACGCGCGCGCGCGCGCGCGCGCGCACGCACGCACGCACGCACACAGATCGATTCTTTCCTCCAAATTTAGATATCAATTACTGTTTTGTGTGCAGACAGAGGGCGTGTTCAACAAGAGTTCCCTTGCAAGTGTCATCGGTCGCGTCCAAGTGAACAGTCTGAGGTAAGTCAAATACCATGGTACAATGACCATCAAATCCGTCTGGAATGGAAAACGTAAGTGTGTTATGTTTCCCATTCCTTTGGAGTTGCAATTATGACGGAAATTTGCTGAAGAAATGTGTGCTCGGTTTTGGAATAAAACACACAATTGACTGATTCAGTTATTCCCTCTGAAATTCCATGTTTGTCCTCTGCTTTAAACCGGTTTAGAAAATGTAGTGGTTGACACAAAACAAACTAAAAATGAACGATGACGAAGCATAACTCATACTGACTGGTACTGAAAACGAGCTTTAGCAAATAAATACAAAGTCTATTAATTTTTGCTGACTTGCATATACCCTTTCCTATTACTGTCCGCAATCTTGGCTTTCTCCTAGAATCATTTCTCACGACGGAAATTCATGTGAACTGTCTGTGCAGAGTTCTTTACTTTCATCTTCGATTGATAAGTAAAACGCTTTTTTTCTATTGATGCCGCCAACAAACTGGTTGTTGCCTTCATTTTGTCTCGCTTAAACGATTGCAACTCTCGTAGCCGGCCTTCCTAAAGGAAAACTCGACAGTCTCCAGAAAATTCAGAATAGTGCAGCCTGACTCGCCCTTATAAAGTCGAGGAACGAGAGTGCTACAGCTCTCCTGCGGATACTTCACTGGCTGCCTGTTCGACGTCAAGCTAGAATCGAATACAAAATTTCCAGTCATTGCTTT
This sequence comes from Babylonia areolata, assembly GCF_041734735.1. Classification (NCBI taxonomy): domain Eukaryota; kingdom Metazoa; phylum Mollusca; class Gastropoda; order Neogastropoda; family Buccinidae; genus Babylonia; species Babylonia areolata. The sequence goes on along the minus strand of NC_134894.1, from coordinate 10,264,189 downwards.
CAGTGCCTGAATTGAGATACAACTCCCTCCTATCTCTCTGAACTTCTCAACCCGTACCTGCCAAACAGAACATTGAGATCTCTAGATTCCTGTCAGTAAACTGTTCCCAGATCCTTCCTAACATGGAACTCTATGTATTGCTCTCCGCCAAATAACTGATGTATCAACCTTCAATACTTTAAAGAAAATATTAAAACTTGTCTCTTTAAAAATATATGTCATAATATGAAGTTTGTGTCATTAACAGTGCCGTCGTCTGGGGTTAAAAGCAATGTGCGTGTGTGAGTGAACAGTTCAATTAGTATTCAGTAGTTATGGAGTTAATAACGTTGTTTCTGTGATTCTTTTTTTTTTCTTTTTTTTTCATATATTTATAATCAGTCAAGCGTATTGTCGTGCAATTTCAGCCAAGGGAGTGTTGTGGCCGGGCTGGGCATCTATACGGTTGCCAAGGACAAGGTGACTGATCCCACAACACTGGCTCTCTACTCACAGCTGGAAGGGGGCGATGGTTTGCGGATGATGCAAGAATCCTTCACTGACGCTCTGAAGAAGGCACAGGCCGACGGAGACATAGATTTGGACATTGGTGACTTCAGCTTCGATTTGCCAGGTGATAACATCGGAGATATGTTTAAAGATAATGATAATAACAGTAATGATAATGATGATATTAATAAATTTACTACTACTACTACTACTACTACTGCTGCTGCTACTACTACTACTGCTGCTGCTGCTACTACCACCACCACCACTACTACTACTACTTCTACTACTACTACTACTACTACTGGTAATAAATGATGGGTATTTATAACGCATTCTTCCCCTTAGCACAAGGGCCCAGAGAGCTAACAATTAACATCATTTGGAAAAAAATGGTATAAAAACATAACAACACACATGATTATAATCGACTTACAAACAGCACATGACCAATAGAATGTTTTAATGACAAAGCACATATATCCATCGCACAAACCCCACCACCATACGCCATTTGAATAATAAAATCATGCATGTATGACAATTACATGACGTCCTTTCTTATTGCCTATCACAGCATACGCCCACTTCTTCTGACCAAACCAGTTACTGATATTGAGCCTAACCGTTTCTTTACGATATTGCTGTTCGAAGTCAGTCCGTTCGCAGTGCTCAGACATGATTATCTTTTTCGTTTTTCTCCAGAGACAGCAATTCAGGAGTGTCCCTCTAACTGGACTACGATCTGGGAAAAGACCTACGAAGCTTGCTCTCCATCCCTTGAGGCACTTTCCACATCTAATGAGACATTGAATACCTGCATGTGAGTTATTGCATAGTCACTGAAGTCAGTGGATGATTGCATAATGCATAGGTGTATACCTTTGTGTTAAGATTGCACAAATCGATCAGGAAAATTTCGTTTAAAGCTATTCAGAACAGAAAACACAGGCACAGGCACAGGCACACACACACACACACACACACACACACACACACACACACACACACACACACACACACACACACACACACACACACACACACACACACACACACACACACACACACACACACACACGAAGTACAATCCTGTCTACTACAGTTTTCAGCTTCCTTTAACTGCTTTGCGTTTTTAGATACAGTCTGTTCTGCTTTTTAATTCCAGCAGTTTGAATTTTTTTTTTTTTACTCAAAAGATCCATATCAAATACAAATGTCGCATCTGGATTTTACCAGTGCAGTGATATGTCTTTAGGATATGCGTGTAGACTGAAATGTGCTATGTGTGTTGCAGACACTATATGAACACCTTGAAGTGCGTGGTCTACGTGCTCAAAGTCCAGCGCTATGACTGCAGTGTACAACAGCTACAGCAGATGTCAGTGGAAGACCAGAAGTCTCCCTTTTATCAACTTGACATCCACGACAACTTCACTGTCTGCAGGGAGCTTGGTGAGAAAGGCATTCACCTACATATGCAGTTATTTGAGAGAGTGATTATTGGCAAAAAAATATGCTATCATACGAACTTTGTTCTTATAGAATTTTAAAGAAGAAGTATAAAAATATTTAAACAAAATATCTATTATAGTGACTAGTTCAAAACTACCATTCCTTTTAGCTTCGTTTCAATGTTAGCACGACCACTGACAAAACTGACAACAATGATCCACACAGGTGTCGACCCCACCTTCAGTGTGGACCTGGACTCCACGTCTCTGTGCACTGTTCCTGACGCCCTCGTCTACGTGGCCGAGTACTGGTGCGGCAAGGAAGATGATGAAGACGACGATAAAGATGAAGATGACGATGAAGATAGCACCCCCAAACCTGTTTTGGGAGATCGCAACTACACCGCTACTTATGAGACCACGACGCCGTACAAAATGGGCACCACAATGAGCCATTCGATGAAGGATCTGCCACCTAACCGCTGCACGTGAGTCCTGTCACAGTGTTGTGGTCAAGAAAGACGCCGCGTGGTTCTCTCTTTCTTTCTTTTCCACTGAAACACAAAAGTCTTTGACGACTGTAGTGGCTGGTTTTGTGCGGGAAGGTTACTGAAGAACGGAGAAAAAGAAAAAAAAAGAGAAAAGGAAATTGATGAGAACACACACACACACACACACACACACACACACACACACACACACACACACAGAGAGAGAGAGAGAGAGAGAGAGAGAGGAAACAAAACGAAATTTTATTTTACCAGGGTAATGAAATAAGCAAAACATGTCTTTTTCCACCGAGCCCTGGGGTATAAAAGAAAGGAAAAAAAGAGGGATGTGGGGGGTAGGGCTACATCAAAGAACACGTGAACACAGAACCGAGAGAGAGAGAGAGAGAGAGAGAGAGACCCAGCGAAGAAGGTATATTTAATACATTAAATGTGCTTCGTAGATTGTCTGCATCAGTCAACATTGGGATAAAAAGCTTTGCTTCCTGGTTTACTTCAATCAAAGCAGGTGTCAGCAAGATGGTATCGTTCTTGGTTTTTCTGTGGATAGGGAAAGCCGGTACACTGGCCAACAAAATGGTATAAAAAGTAGGCCGAAGCTTAAAACATCGTACTGAACTGCTCTAAAAAATAATTGAAGCTAGTAGCTGTTGTATTTTCTATTGGCTTTGAGAGCCTTCGACGTATAATGATATTGATGATGTATGTTTTGAACAGGAAATCCTTCAGAAGAAATCGCTGCATTCAGTCGAGCCTGCGGAGTGTGGGAGTGATGTGTGACACAGCCGAGATAGGACTGACACTTGCCTCCTCACCACTTCCACAGGACACAGCTTTGTCACGTGAAGTCAGTCAGTGCAGAGGTGGGTTGTTAGACAGTGATGTGTTACTAGATCATAATCAATCTTGGGAAATGACAAATGCAACAGCGGAACTGGTTAAGCGTTGAACTTTCAGTTTGAAGGACAGATTCAATCTTAGCGCCAGCATCTGGCTGATGAAAGGTGGCGGCGGCTTTTACCCCGAAAACGAAGCACTGCTACCTACGGGTATACGAACTAAACGTAGGATTTGGAGCCCCAGAACGCAGAATGGGGGAAATAAAAGCTTGGAATGTTATATCTAAAATAAATTAATAGGAAAAAATGAGGACGTTGGCTCCTTCAAGGGTATACCGACACAACTTTGACCCATATCTGTTTAGTAATTCCAATACACACCATTCTAAATTAATTGTGTAAGTATGTCCTGCTGTACCTTTTACTTACCTGTGTGCAAACTGAATGGGGGTGCTAAACAGCGTTGTCTTGACGCGACCGTTACCTACGAGCGTGTTGTTTAATGAACACATTTGTCGTGAAAATATACTGTTTCTTTACATGCTTTCATTTTCTACACACTAAATTAGTATCATATTATCAGTGCGACCAATGAAACAGAAACGAATTTTATTGTAACAACTGCAGCAAATCCGTTCATCATGCAGCTGCATGAATTTTGGTGACTGAATAACTCATCAGCGAGGGGTTTGATCATTTCAGACTACATCACAAACCTTGAGACAACAGATCCGTGCCTCAATCTTACTGTTCCTGCCCATCTGGAGTGTTTCCAGTTTGCCTGGCCTTTCTACCAAAATGCATCAGTTCCTTTTGATACAACATGCAAGTAAGTGATGTATGGCAGCGTGAAATACTGTTTTATGGATTATGTTTGGAGGTTCTAACTTGATTGTGGTTTTGTTGCGATACGTGTTTATTCTGCTAGTCTAGGTGTTTTAGTCATATATGTAGTGTACATATATTCCCCACTGCTTCCTCTTATCTCTTTGATTATGCGTGTAGCATCTGGAAAGCTCTCTATGCCTGACAGTGCGTTGGGTCTTTGTGTTGGTCAGGTGCGTTGGTCAGCCTATTCTAAACTACCACTTTCTTCCTTTTTCCTTTCATATTCATCGTATATGGATCTGTCCATGCGCTTTGAAATCGTCTGAAAATGAACTCAAACTGATGTTGTATACCACAGCACTGAAACAAAACATTCTTTCACACTGAGGGTGCTGTCACAATGGATCTATTTCACTAATAGGGTTGAACGACTGGACTGCGTCAGAAGGATGTGATCCATGTTTGTCTGCAAAGCACATTCTGCTATTTTCTATTTTTGACAGCCAGGAGCATTTCCTTTCGGGCATGACAGATGTGAAAGAGTTTATCGCCAGTAACATAATCAGTCATGTCCGACTATGACCACCAGAGCAGCCGAGGAAGCAGCTGATGTCCTGGCTATCTGGGCTAGAATTTGATTATGGTGGAGTGTCTTGCCCAGGTTACGTCCCCACTCTATCGGCCAAGAAGGCTTCAGGACAGTCAACACTGGAATGGTCCCCAAAGGCCTACTAGCCTCAAAGGTTGCAACGCAAGCACAGCAGCAGTACCAGTGCAGTCTTTTCTCCTAACTTGAGAGTCATAATCTTTCACAAAAGACCAAGTTGTACATAAATTCCCATTGCAATGGAGAAACGATTGATCATACAGCTCTCGTTTTGTGGTGGGCCCAACTTATGTCAATCTCTGATACTAGCCGAGTATGTCAGGCCTCGTTATGGTTATGTCAATGAATATTGTCATAAATATGTCCGTCTGTGGACCTACAGCTGTTGCGTTCACGTAGTTTTGTCATTTCAGGGGACTGTCAGCAATGGTTGACTGTGTGGACAAGGCAAACAAGTGCAGCAGGAAGGAAACCCGTGCCTCCATTCTGGGCATGTATTCCATGTTGTACGAGTACAAGGAGGAATACAACGTCGTGCTTGACGCCGAAATTAACTTTGATAACGTCGTTCAAAGCTTCTCCTGCCCACCTGGTAAGAACAACGGACTTCAGTCACAGGATTCTTACAAAATGAATCAACGCCAAAACAGATATTTTGCTAGTCTAACATCATTTCCCTTATTGTTATTATTTTCCTACTTTATTTTCAACCGCAAATGTTTGTTGTTTTCCGTTGTTAGCCAATTTTGTGTGTCAATCGAGTGATGAAAGAGAGGACATATTGTCCAACCAATGCAAAATTATTTATGTTCTGCTTTAACTTTATTGAACACTCTTGCAATCTCGGTTCGTGTTTTTGTAATATACAAAACTAATATTGCTTTCCAGGCGCATGTATTTGTCTGTGGATTAATTTCTCTTTCATCTCATATCACTAAAGTGATCAGACATTAAATGTACTGCTGCAACTCCTCCTCTTACTAGGACAGCGACGACGACGAATACTCCTATGACTAATACCTCTGTTGCTGCCGCTGCTGCTACTTCTGCTACTGCTGTTGCTACTACTAATGCTGCTGCGGCTGCTATTACTACCCCAGCTGCCTTTTTTACTTTACCACAACTACCATAAATCTCAAATGTGACATAACGACCAATAACCCGTCCACAATTTTTGTTGGCACTGCAGGGACGTGGTCCCTTCGCTTTCTGTAGACAAGAAATGACATAAGCGCTTCCCCAGGGGTTACGTTATAAGGTCTTCCTTAGTTGCTTCTTCAGGGGCGTCCTTGATAATCGGATACGTGACCTGTATCTGGTACAGCAAATCCTGCTGGTTTAACTAGACTACCACTCAATCATGGCAAGTGTGTTCAGTAAAAGTAAACTTAGCATGACAAGTGTGTTCAGTAAAAGTAGATTTAGGGGTGAATATCTTGAATTGAGATGCAAAGACGAATGTATGACAATAAACACACACATAGCAACTTACATATAAGTATGTGCATTTTAATGTGAATTCATGCGCACACAGACACACACATGCAGACACACACAACACACACACACACACACACACACACACACACACACACACACACACACACTCCCTCACTCATTCATTTACTCAAGTTCAGACGTACGAACAAACCTTCTCATTGCAAATTATTTTCCTTTTGGTGTTTCAGAGATATTTGAAGATTGTCCCACTAACTGGACCACAATCTGGGAAAATACCTACGAAGCGTGCTCCCCATCTCTGGAAGCACTCGACACATCCACTGACACGCTGGACACTTGCACGTGAGTTGTACCTTTTGCCGCCTTTTGTTTTCTGCCGTCTGTCAATGGAGTTTAGAAAATAACATTGGTTTTTAAACGTCTGGGGGAGCTTGACAAATTTACACTTCAAGAAGAGGATCTGATACTAGAGGACTATGTGCGCCATGCTGATGCTATTGGATGTATCCTTGCTGAGTCCTGGTAGGTAGAGAAAACAAGGGACTAACTGAAAACATTGTAGAATGAACAGGAAAACTGCATGCAGAGATCCAGGCTTTGACTTTGACACACACCCAACAGGCTTGAAGGAATCTGGAGAACAGTTCTTTTCAGTGGTGTCCCAATGATTCCGCAGAGAATTAATGAAGGAATGAAGTGGGCCTTCATACAACATGCAGGGGGGTTGTAAGAGTGGCATTACGTTTGTCTCACATGTCGTTCTGATCATCTAAACTGCAAGAATTTTTAGGGGTGCGGTGTGTGTGTGTTTGTTACAGACACTACGTGAACACCTTGAAGTGCGTGGTCTACGTGCTCAAGGTCCAGCGCTATGACTGCAGTGTACAACAGCTGCAGAAGATGTCAGTGGAAGACCAGAAGTCTCCCTTTTATCAGCTGGAGATCCACGACAACTTCACTGTCTGCAGGGAGCTTGGTGAGAAAGATATACAATTTGTGCGAGTAGGCATAGTCCACACACACACACACACACACACACACACACACACACATATCTTGAACCTCCTTCGTGATCCACCAACATCATAAAACACACTGAGTTGTACTCAAGTGAGCCACAGCATATGTGTGTGTGTGTGTGTGTGTGTGTGGAGAGAGAGAGAGACAGGGAGAGTGTGTTTATGTGTGTGCTGACAGAAGCACAATACCATAATTCAAAACAATTAGTACATTCAGATTACAGGTAATGGGGGTTACGGAGGAATGCCATTGTGCATATTTGGATTTGCACACTGGAGCATGCATGAGCGTGAACTCAGAGGTGTCTTATTGCAGAATCTCTTCTGGACGTTTAATTAGACATGTAAGGCTTTCTAAAACAAAGCAAAAAAAAAGAAAGAAAGAAATACAATAACAACATGAAACGCAATCAAGATAACATAATGAGACATTTCCGTCATGTGAAAAGTCTTATCTTTCCTCCCTCTTTGACTTGCAGCACTGTGCTGAGCTCAGTATTATATCTCCATCCTGTATCTGCAATGCCATGGTGTTTGTTGGTGTGTGACCCAGGTGTGATACCGGCCATCAGCGTGAATCTGGACTCTGTGTCGCTCTGCACGGTCCCTGACGCCGTTTTCTATGTGGGGCACTACTGGTGCGACGACAACGACAGAGAAGACAACAACGAAACGATGATGATGAAGGATCTTCCACCTAACCCCTGCACGTGAGTTCTGTCACACAGAGTAAGAATGATTTGTGTCATTTAGCTTTATTCGCTCTTTAGCGCGAGGACTGGAGGTAATAAAGCATGCTAATTGCTTGTCTATTACCCTCGATATTAAAGGTTTAGTATTGTCTTGTCTTTTGTTGAATCTTTACTTTTGTTCTTCAAGTACTGGTGTCTGTAGAGTACACATACACTCGAAGTCTCTTTGTTTAGATGTTTTTAGTATTTATTTCAACATAATGGAGTGTCATGCTGTCTGCCCGAATTACGACCGGCTGCTTCCGGTTCATCACGTGACCTCTAATTCTTAGTTAAAGGGAACTAACAATAATGGACATAATTCAATATGAGAACATTACATCCCTCCCAACATTGAATGAAAACTTTACATAATATATGATTTAAATTTAAATTGAATTGACTTAGAAAAAGAAAACAAGCTCCTGCTTAAACAAGCTCCTGCTTTAACAACATTGAAACTTTGATCAAGAGACTTTTATAAATGATAGGATTCAGTTATTTTAAACATGAAATGAATTATCACACTCAGTCCAAAAATAATATGAATCAACGTTTGAACTTGAAGTTAAAATTAAAGAAAGGTTTATCTTTGGAAACAGTCTCCGTAGCCATGTCAAAATGAAACGAAGCCTTCTTGGCATAGTCCAATAGATTCAGCATTGAGTCAAGTTCCATTGCTCATCAAACAAACCAACATAACCAAATACATGTACACTAATCTAGTGTTTACTGGTGCAAAGTATTATTTTGTTGAAGTGCATGATAATAACAGGAATCACCAGGTTCATTATTTTGTTTGCCTGTAATGCGTAATGATTATCAGCTTCTCCTCCACCTATTTGAATGAAAAGAGTGATCTAAATGATAAATTAAAAAAAAAAATAATTGCGCCTACTCTATAACTCCACAACTATACTGGAGTTATGGTCTAGGTAAACCGAGCCAGTAGGGCCTTTCTAGGGTTATACCTAGCTAACTATGCACCACAATGAAGAACACAGAATTTGATGACCAGGTAAATCCAATGTTATCAGCGGCCAGGTGTATATGGGTACTGCTGATGGTAGTGATGCTGGAGCGATAGTCCATGACGGTTACTGATCTAGCACATAGTCCTGCAAGTGTCCTGGTTTGCGGACATTTCTACTGCTCCTGCGGAGTTGGGGTTGGGGTTGGGGTTGTGACTGGGGTTTGGGTTTCGGCTGCTTTGGACTGGGGAGTGACTGGGGAATATGTTTGGAATTTGACTGGGGCATGGGGCTGGGATGTGGCACTAAATTCTCAGTCTGTATGGCCACGGGCGGGGAACTGGGAAGTCTGCGGGGTGGGGTTTTGATGCGACTGCCGTTGCTGGTGATGATGTCCTCTGCGACGGCTGCTCTTGCGGCGATGACGTCGTCGCTGGGGATGTCCTCATCCTCGGTGAGGGCCTCGTCCTCCTGCATCGCGGGCTGTGTCGTGTCAGGAAGCCTCCGGAACATCGCAGCGTTGCGGGTCACTGTAGAGCCATCGGGTTTGAGGGCAGTGACCATAGAGCCCTTGCTCGCTGTGACAACGAGCGGCTTAGGCCAGAAGGGAGTGGAGAACTTGTCCTGCTTGGCCTGACGAACCAGGACCTTATCTCCTGCGGAGATTCTGCTGGGCTTGGCGTGATGACGACGGTCAGCAGCAATCTTCATCCTTTTCTTGGCATCACCATCTCGCTGTCGTAGCTCTTTGTCGACTGGGCTGCTCGATGGTTCGTGCAGCTGTGGCATCTTGGTTCTCGGTTCTCGTCCGAACATCAGGTAGTACGGCGAGAAACAGGTAGTTGCGTGTGGTGTGCATCTGTACATGCGAAGAAACACATACATGTCCTGTTTCCAGTTCTTGTGTTGGATTTTGGCAGAACGAATTGACTTCAGAAGCGGTTTGTTGAACGTCTCTGCTTGCGAGTTTGATCTTGGCCACAAGGGTGTGATCTTGCGATGCTTGACGCCACACTGTGTCAGAAAGTTTTTCCATGTAGTGGATCGGAACTGTGGTCCATTGTCTGTTTTGATCACTTTTGGGAAACTGAACTCGGCAAAAATTTTGTCCACGACTGGAATGATGGAGTCAATGGTTGTCTTGCGAACGATTTCGACGACTGGATACCGGGAGTATTCGTCTTGGATTACCAGAAGGCTCTCGCCACTTGGTAATGGTCCGCAAAAGTCCATACTGAGATGCTGCCAGGGTCCTGGGGGGAGTTCAGACATGGCAAGTGGCTCCATGTTTCTCCTGTTGGTGTTTGCTTGGCATGGAATACATTCGCGAATGGCCTTCTCAGCTTTTGTAGTCATGTTTGGAAACCATACCTTTGAGCGTAGGAGCGCCTTGGTCTTGTTGATACCTTGGTGACCTTCATGAGCTAACTTGATGACTTTGTCTTGTAGCGCACTCGGAATGACCACTAGTATTCCCTGGAGTAAGATGTCTTGCTCAGCATTGATGCTCAAACTGTCTTTGACGTTGCGGAATGCTCTGAATGTTTCCGCCTGCATGTCTGGTGGGCATGTGTGCCATCGGCCTGTTCGGACCAACTCCATGATCTTCACCAGTGTGGGATCACCTGTGGTTGCTCTCCGGATGTCTTCTGTAGTGATGGCGACTGGGGTGTTCGTGTCGGTGACGAACTGTACGAATTCTTCCGCTGCTTTCTCCTCTCTGGATGAGACGGTGCCAGGGATTGGATGTCTTGAAAGGTAGTCTGCCGGATTGTCCTTGCCTGGCTTGTACACGACCTCCATTTTGTAGGGTTGAAGTCGCATGGCCCATCTTTGAATTCTGGCGGGGGGTGACGGCTTGCTCCAGATGGTGGTTAGGGGTTTGTGATCGGTGACCACTGTGAAGCTGCTGCCACGAACATAGATGTCAAAATGTTCACAGGCCCATACGATGGCTAGCGCTTCTCGCTCCATTTGAGAGTAGCGCTGTTCTACTTCACTCAGGGCCCGGCTGGCGTAGCATACTGGCTTGTTTTCTTGAGAAAGAAGAGCGGCGATGCCCACAGGGCTGGCGTCCACCAGTATCACAGTTTTCTTGCTGGTGTCGAAGTACACCAGGGTTGCTGACTCACACAGTGCTTGTTTCACGGCACACAGAGCTCTAGCTTCTTCTTCGCCCCAGCTCCACGGCACGTCTTGTCTGGTGAGACGACGGAGAGGCTCTGTGATGGTTGCAAAGTTCAGAATGAACCTGGCACTGTACTGCGCCATTCCAAGAAACGAACGGAGTTCGGAGCTGTTCTGAGGTTCTGCGGCGTCCTTGAGCGCGGCGACCTTGGCTGGGTCAGGTCTGAGTCCGTCGGCACTGAAGATGAATCCGTAGAACTCGATCTCCTTCTTTCTGAACTGGCACTTGGAACTGTTCACGGTCAGCCCAGCTTGATGGAGAGTGGTGAGTAGCTTGTGCAGATTTCTATCATGTTCTTCAGCGTCTTTGCCAAAAACTATAATGTCATCACTGACGTTGCGACTACCTGCTACATCAGCTATCACAGTTTGTATGGTGTGTTGGAAGATCTCTGCGGCTGAATTTATGCCAAAACTGAGACGTTTGTAACGGTATAGTCCACAGTGTGTAGAGAACGTTGTGATTCCCCGGGATTCAGGTTTGAGTGTCAGTTGATGGTAGCCCGATCTCAAATCGATCTTGCTGAAAACTGTTGCGCCATGTAAGTCGGTGACCAGCTCCTCGATCGTTGGTGTGACATGACGTGTCCTCATGATTGCCTTGTTTGCGTCTCTCATGTCTACGCAGAGTCGTATCTCGGCTGGTTTCTTTGGCTTCGGTACAGTCACTATTCTTGAAACCCATTCTGTCGATGAGTCTGACACTTTTTCTATGACATCCTCCTTTTCAAGTTTTTCAAGCTCTTTCTCCACTTGGCTCCTGAGATGGAACGGTACTCGCGAGTGTTTTCTAGCAACAGGGGGTACACTTTTGTCTACATGTATTGTCACTTCAACGTTTTTGAGGTTGCCTATGCCTTCAGTGATACCAGGATACTTGCTCAGAATGTCTTTCTGGATGAAGTTCACGTCAATTTGCAGGATCCCAAGCTCTTCTGACGTCTGTCGTCCTAGCAACGGCGGTTGAGAGCCCGGAATGACTAAGAACTCAGCTGTGACTGGTTGTTTTCCTGCGACTTGGATTTCTGCTTTCACCATTTTCTTGGCTGTTATCGGTGGTGATCCATAGGGGTATAGTGTACGCTTGCATTCCTCAAATTCGGCACCTCGTTGCTTCAGTTTGGCAGCTGCTGTAGAGTTGAGAATGTTGACCGACGCGCCACTGTCCACGATCATGTTAATGGGTTCATCCTCAATCAGTACTGTTACCTCATTGGGGGTTGGCTCAACTGCGAAGACGTATTCATCCGAGTCCGATGATGGTTGTTGTTCCGAGTATAATGACTGTTGTTGTTGTTCCTCCACAAAGTGAAGTCGACCACGGTTTTTCCTTCCAGCTCGTCCTCTGTTTTGTCGCTGACCTCGTTGGCCTTCAGTTGTTTCTCGTTTTGGTTTGCGGCATTGGGCAGCAAAATGGCCTTTCAAATTGCAATTCCAGCAAGTCACGTTTTGTGAACATCTACACTCAGAAGATTTATGTCCTGCACGTCCGCATCGGCCACACTTGATACTGGAGTGGGTACTCACACTGCTACTAGCGTTACTGTTTGCACCTCTACTACCTCTGTATTTGCTACTGTCAGTGTTTCTGTCAACTCTGCCTCTGCCACTACTTTGTCTGACTGCAAACACGTTTTCTCTTTCACCTGCTATCAACTGGGACTGTTGTTCTGACAGTTCTTTGGAAGCGGCTAAGGACAGACATTTTTCCAGTGTCAAGTCTTTTTCTGCTAGTAGCCTAGTACGGAGTTTGTCAGAAGCACACTTGTCTATCACTTGGTCACGTATGAAGTCGGCTGTGCCATCGCCAAAGTCACAGTCCTTGGCTAGTTGACGAAGTCGGGTAACATACTGTGCTACACTTTCATTGTCACCCTGCTTTGCTTGACGAAACATGTGACGGAGGTACGGGAGATTCTTTGCCGGTTTGAAATAGTTCGTCAGTGCTTCTGCTGCCTGTTCATACTCTGGCGGTTGTGGGTCGAACGTGAAAAATATTTCTTGGGTTTCTGTACCTGCACAGTGAAGCAAAAGTTGTCTCTTCTGTCTTCCGTCAGTGCATCCTGAAGCGTCAGCAAAAAGTTCGAAGCTTCTAAGCCATCTTTCCCAACGCTGAAACACGCTAGCAACATCACCATGTGGGTCGAACGGAGACACGGACGGCACGGAGATGTTTGCAACAGTTCTGACTGCTGCTGCTGCATTTTGTTCGTTTTCTCCCATTGCGCGGTGTTCGGTTACTCACTCGTCGCCAAATGTAGAGTACACATACACTCGAAGTCTCTTTGTTTAGATGTTTTTAGTATTTATTTCAACATAATGGAGTGTCATGCTGTCTGCCCGAATTACGACCGGCTGCTTCCGGTTCATCACGTGACCTCTAATTCTTAGTTAAAGGGAACTAACAATAATGGACATAATTCAATATGAGAACATTACAGTGTCATGAAACATTTTTGGTAGTTTAGCTTCAAATACTGTCTTAATTTTGTTTTGAATTTCGATTAGTGCACACATAACTCCAAACACATATATAAACTTGACAATCATGAAACATTTTTGGTAGTTTGGCTTCAAATACTGTCTTAATTTTGTTTTGAATTTCGAGTAGTGCACACATAACTCCAAACACATCTATAAACTTGACAGGTGAACAAGTGTGGCATAAATAATATCATCAAATGCATGATAGGTTTTTTTTACCACATGTAAGCAGTTTTGATCTTTCCTTACTTTTGTTTACAATCCATACTACATTTTAAAATATCTACCAGCAGAAACATGTCACATATTTAGCGTTTGTATATATGCATTCTTGTCCTGTCGAAGTTGTTTTATTTGTATCGTTGCAATTTCATCAAAAATATTGATTCAACCAACAGGAGGATATTGAAGAGGAACCGCTGCATTCAGGCCAGGCTGGGGGAACTGGGTTTGAGGTGTGATGTGGGAGAGACAGGCGGAACACTGGGGTCTTCGCCACTTGTGCGAAAATCCAACACCTCTCTTGCACGTGAAACTAATAAATGCTCAGGTGGGTGGCTGAAAGTGGTTAACCCCTTGACTGGTGCTGAAATAGATATGCTGGTCACAGAAGGGCTGTCACTTCAGAAAGACTGTGCTTCTCAGGTCGAGGTGGGAGTCACCATTGTTTATTTGGACTTCTTCCAGGGATTGCAATGCTTTTGTTAATAAGGAAAATCTGCACTTTACAGTACACAAAAATAACTGCAGTTAGATTCCATGCTGATCCCTTTTTACCCATGCTCAGCAGTCATAGATTAATGAAACAACTCTTATGTTTTTGTTTGTTCTTATCAAGTTATGACCTTGAAACCTACACCAATAGAATTGTAATGTTTGAGTTTTGGCTGATAGAGTGGACGAGAAAATATTTTTTTACATTTTTTTTTTTTCATCAGGGTAATTTTTATTCACGTTCTTGCCGAGAAATGATTCAGGGATATGCTGTGCATTTACTGACACTAAGCATGTCAGTTGGTTAGAAGCATACACAAGCAAAGATAAATGCTACTTTTTTAACATTTCACTGTAGGACAGAATCTTTTGTCTGTAATAGAAACATCACAAAAGGCATCATTTTATCATAACAAGCTTGTTCATATTGGTTCATGCACACTTTGGTATATTTGTTTCATAGCTGCTATGTTGTTTATGAAATTGTTTCATTTCTAATAATCAGTGTCACTCTGGCTGTACCTTTCCAGATTATGTTGAGAACTTGGGACGAGCAGATTCATGTTTCAATGTGACGGATCCAGCCCAGTCGGCCTGTTTAATCTTCGCTGGACCTTTCTATCAAAAAGACCCGGCACCATTCGAAGCAACGTGCAGGTGAATGCTCATTAAAATGGAATAAGAGAATCGTGCATAATATGCAAATCAAACATTCTAGCGATTGAGAAAAAGAAATCCTGTTATCGTTGTTGAAAGAACCCTCAATGTTCAATAACGTTTTATGAACCATTCGTTTTGAAAATGTTTCAGACCTTTTTTCGGGTTTTTCTTGTGTATTTCATTTATTACCTTTTGAAATTGGTATAGCGTTTGTTAGTTGTTCATCGCTTACATTGAAATTAGTTAGGCTACGCATTCGTTTTTCATAGATTTCAATTGCTGTGTTAGGTCTTCTTATCAGGCTGACATCCTTATTATCAGTACATGTTAACTTGTTTGGTCCACACTGCTGTGATTGCTGTGTGTTACCTGTTAGGGCTACCTCACTCTTGTTGCTATTTTTATCTGTTACGTCTACATCGCTGTTATAACTGTTTGCTACATGTTCACCGTGCATCGTAATCAATGCATTTGGTTATCTTTTAAGCCTATCTTGCCATTTGTTACCTCTTACTTCTGCATCAATGTCATACTTGCATATTTCTCGCAAGTTTTGCGTGTCTGTCATTGCTGTATTCTTGTTAACTCTACCTCACTATCATTGCTACATATGTTACTAGTTAGCATTACATTCGTATCATTACTATACGTCGGTCTACATCCCTGTCATCATTACATGTTACCTGTTGATTCTACCTGTCAATCAATGGGATTTGTTACATTCTGGGTTTGCATTGCTATGATTGTAGGGTGATTGTGTCATTCCAGGGCTGTGTCAGCGTTGGTCAGCTGTGTGACCAAAGCCAACCAGTGTGGCTGGAACGAAACACGTGCTTCCATACTGAGCCTGTATTCTGTGGTGTACATTTACAAAGAGGAATTCGACGTAGTATTTGACCCGTCGTTGAATCTTGCCAATGTCCGTCAGAGTTTTGATTGTCCAGCAGGTAAGGATGGTTGTTTCTAATTTCTGTCAGGTGTTGGTGGTGGTCAGTATTTTGGGTCCAAGCTGTTGACTAGATTTGTATAACTTGAATGACACACTCAATTTCCACACACACACAAACACACACACGAACATGCGCGTATGCGCACATACATATACATGAATTATAGTTTGTGATTGTTTTTTTTATAGTCATATTGTGCAATATATTGAACAAATGTTAAGATATTTGTTATATAGGTTAACAGAACTATAGAAATTAAACATTAATAATGAGACATGCCCTTATGATTATCCATTAAGTGTATGTTTAGGTCTCACTCATGATATTACATATATGTAACTTATAACATTACAGACACACAGACACATACACAGACACACAGACAAACAGACACAGAGAGAGAGAAAAACAGAAGCGCATGCACGCACGCGCACACACACACACACACACACACACACACACACACACATGTACACATTGACTCACTCACTCATTCATTCATTCACTCATGTTCAGACGTGCAAACCAACCTTCTCATTGCACATTATTTTCATTTTGGTGTTTCAGAGATATTTGAAGACTGCCCAACTGACTGGACTACAATCTGGGAAAATGCCTACGAAGCCTGCTCCCCATCTCTGGAAGCACTCAACATATCCACTGACACGCTGGACACCTGCATGTGAGTACATGTAGTACCTTTTCCTGCCTTTTGTTTTCTGCAGTCCGCCAATGCGATTTAGAATCTAACATTGGTGTTGAAACGTCTGGGGGAGCTTTACAATATTACACTTTGAGAAGATGATCTGATACTAGAGGACTATGTGCGCCATGCTGACGCTATGGATGTATCCTCCTTGCTGAATCCTGTTAGGTAGAAAAAAGCGAGGGACTAACTGAAAATATTGTAGAATGAACAGGAAAACTGCACGCAGAGATCCAGGCTTTGACTTTGACACAAAACCGACAGCCTGAAGGAATCTGGAAAACAGTTGTTTTTTTCAGAGGTGCCCCAATGTCTTCTCACAGGATTAATGAAGGAATGAAGGTGGGCCTTTACACAACATGCAGGGGGTTGTAAGAGTAGCATTATTTTAGTCTCACTTACCGTTCTGAATCATCTAAACTTCACCTTCACCTTCACCTCTCCCGTAGTCTGGGTTCAGACCGTTGGGGCACCGCTGTTGACCTGGCCACCACCCCTCTCCACTCTTCACGGTTTTCTGATTTCCTCAGAGCGTCACCGAGCGTCAAGCCTGTCCACCCCCGGATGTTGTCTTCCCATCTCTTCTTCTGCCGTCCTCTCCTTCTGCCTCCTTGTACGGTGCCTTGCAGGAACGTTTTGGCAAGACCAGATGATCGGGAGATGTGTCCATACCACCTAAGTTTGCGTTTTTTCACTATGGACAGAAGGTCTTCGTAGGGTCCAATACTTTGCTTGATTCTGTTCTTCACTTCCGTGTTAGTGATGTGGTCTCTGTAGGAGATGCCAAGTAGTCTACGAAAGCATCTCATCTCGACAGCTTGGATTCTTCTCTCGATGTCTGCAGTCAGGGTCCAAGTCTCGCAGGCGTAGAGCAATATTGATATAACCAGGGAACGCATCAGTCTGATTTTTGAGCTGAGAGCGATGTTTTTGTTGTTCCAGATGGTGTTCAGCTTGTTGAGTGCCATTGTTGTTTGGGCAATTCTCGAGAGTACTTCTGGTTTAGATCCTTCATCTGACACGATTGCTCCCAGATATTTGAAGCTGTGGACTGTTTTAAGCTTTTCGTCGTTGACTTTGATGTCAATGCTGATGCCGTTGGTGTTGTTAGTCATCAGTTTGGTTTTCTCCGCACTGATTTGCATTCCATACGATGTGGAGGCTTTGTCTAGATGTTTGACCAGGCTTGCCAGTTCTTCTTTTCCAGCCAGTCCATCAATGTCGTCGGCAAAACGTAGGTTTGTGATTGTTCTGCCGCCTAGAACTGCAAGAATTTATAGGCGTGTGGTGTGTGTGTGTGTGTGTGTGTGTGTGTGTGTGTGTGTGTGTGTGTGTGTTACAGACACTACGTGAGCACCTTGAAGTGCGTGGTGTTCGTGCTCAGAGTCCAGCGCTATGACTGCAGTGTACAACAGCTGCAGAAGATGTCGGTGAAAGACCAGAAGTCTCCCTTTTATCAACTGGACATCCACGACAACTTTACTGTCTGCAGGGAGCTTGGTGAGAAAGAGATACAATTTGTGCGAGCAGGCATAGTCCACACACACACACACACTTACTATGAACCTCCTTCGTGATACACCAACATCATAAAACAGTGAGTTGTACTCAAGTGAGTCACAGAATATGTGTGTGTGTATGCGTGGAGAGAGAGAGAGAGAGGGAGAGTGTGTTTATGTGTGTGCTGACATAAGCACAATACCATAATTCAAAACAATTGGTACGTTCAGATTACAGTTGATGGGGTTACGGAGGAATGTAAATCATGTATCTTTGGATTTGCACACTGGAGCATGCATGAACGTGAACTGAGATGTGTCTTATCACAGAATCTCCCCAGGACTTATAATTAGAAATATAAGGCATTCCAAAACAAGCAAAAAGAAGCAACAAGATAAAATGCAATCAAAATAACACAATGAAACATTTCCGTCATGTGAAAACTCTGATCGTTCCTCCTTCTTAGACTTGCAGCACTGTGCTGAGCTCAGTATTGTATCTCCATTCTGTATCTGCAATGCCATGGTGTTTGTTGGTGTGTGACCCAGGTGTGATACCGGCCATCAGCGTGAATCTGGACTCTGTGTCGCTCTGCACCGTCCCTGACGCCGTTTTCTATGTGGGGCACTACTGGTGCGACGACAACGACAGAGAAGACAACAACGAAACGATGATGATGAAGGATCTTCCACCTAACCCCTGCACGTGAGTCTTACAGTTCTGTCTCACGTAGTAAGAATGTAACATAATTTGTGTCTTTTAGCTTTATTCCCTCTTTAGGGCGAGGGTTGAGGTAAAAAAGCACGTTAGTTGCTTGTCTATTACCCTCGATATTAAAGATTCAGTATTGTCTTGTCTTTTGTTGAATCTTTACTTTTGTTCTAGTACTGGTGTCACGGAACATTTTTGTACGTGAATGTCAGGTAGTTTGGCTTCAAATACTAGTAGTCTTAATTTTGTTTTGAATTTAGATTTGTGCACACATAACTCCAAACACATCTATATACTTGACAGGTGAACATATATGGTGTAAATCATATCATCAGATACATGATTGTATTTTTGCCATATGCATGCTGTTTTGACCTTACCTTACTTTTGTTTATATTCCATGCTACATTTATAAATATCTATCAGCAGAAATATACATCACATATCTAACATTTGTATATATACATTGTTGTCCTGTCAAAGTTGTTTTATTTGTATCGCTACAATTTCATCAAAAATATTAATTCAACCAACAGGAGGATATTGAAGAGGAACCGCTGCATACAGGCCAGGCTGGGGGAACTGGGTTTGAGGTGTGATGTGGGAGAGACAGGCGGAACACTGGGGTCTTCGCCACTTGTGCGAAAGTCCAACACCTCTCTTGCACGTGAAACTAATAAATGCTCAGGTGGGTGGCTGAAAGTGGTTAACCCCTTGACTGGTGCTGAAATAGATATGCTGGTCAGAGAAGGGCTGTCACTTCAGAAAGACTGTGCTTCTCAGGTCGGGGTGGGAGTCACCATTGTTTATTTGGACTTCTTCCTCCAGGGATTGCAATGCTTTTGTTAATAAGGAAAATCTGCACTTTACAGTACACAAAATAACTGCAGTTAGATTCAATGCTGATCCCTTTTTACCCATGCTCAGCAGTCATGGATTAATGAAACAACTCTTATGTTTCTGTTTGTTCTTATCACGTTATGACCTTGAAACCTACACCAATAGAATTGTAATGTTTGAGTTTTGGCTGATAGAGTGGACGAGAAAATATTTTTTTACATTTTTTTTTTTTTTTTCATCAGGGTAATTTTTATTCACGTTCTTGCCGAGAAATGATTCAGGGATATGCTGTGCATTTACTGACACTAAGCATGTCAGTTGGTTAGAAGCATACACAAGCAAAGATAAATGTTACTTTTTTAACATTTCACTGTAGGACAGAATCTTTTGTCTGTAATAGAAACATCACAAAAGGCATCATTTTACCGTAACAAGCTTGTTCATATTGGTTCATGCACACTTTGGTATATTTGTTTCATAGTTGCTATGTTGTTTATGAAATTGTTTCATTTCTAATAATCAGTGTCACTCTGGCTGTACCTTTCCAGATTATGTTGAGAACTTGGGACGAGCAGATTCATGTTTCAATGTGACGGATCCAGCCCAGTTGGCCTGTTTAATCTTCGCTGGACCTTTCTATCAAAAAGACCCGGCACCATTCGAAGCAACGTGCAGGTGAATGCTCATTAAAATGGTATAATAGAATCGTGCATAATATGCAAATCAAACCTGGCGATTGAGAAAAATGAAAGCTGTTATCGTTGTTGAAAGAACCCTCCTTGTTCAATTACTTTCTATGACCCATTTATTTTGAAAATGTTTCAGACCTTTTTTCGGGTTTTTCTTGTGTATTTCATTTATTACCTTTTGAAATTGATATAGTGTTTGTTAGTTTTTCGTCGCTTACGTTTAAATTAGTTAGCCTATATATTAGTTTTCCATAGATTTCAATTGCTGTGTTAGGTCTTCTTATCAGGCTGACATCCTTATTATCAGTACATGTTAACTTGTTTGGTCCACACTGCTGTGATTGTTATGTGTTACCTATTAGGTCTACCTCACTCTCATTGCTATATGTTATCTGTTACGTCTACGTCACTGTTATAACTGTTTGCTACATGTTCACTGTGCATCGTAATCAATGCATTTGGTTATCTGTTAAGCCTTTCTTGCCATTTGTTACCTCTTACTTCTGCATCAATGTCATACTTGCATATTTCTCGCTAGTTTTGCGTGGCTGTTATTGCTGTATTCTTGTTAACTCTACCTCACTATCATTGCTACATATGTTACTAGTTAGTATTACATTCGTATCATTACTGTATGTCGGTCTACATCCCTGTCATCATTACATGTTACCTGTTGATTCTACCTGCCAATCAGTGGGATTTGTTACATTCTGGGTTTGCATTGCTATGATTGTAGGGTGATTGTGTCATTCCAGGGCTGTGTCAGCGTTGGTCACCTGTGTGACCAAAGCCAACCAGTGTGGCTGGAACGAAACACGTGCTTCCATACTGAGCCTGTATTCTGTGGTGTACATTTACAAAGAGGAATTCGACGTAGTATTTGACCCGTCGTTGAATCTTGCTAATGTCCGTCAGAGTTTTGATTGTCCAGCAGGTAAGGATGGTTGTTTCTAATTTCTGTCAGGTGTTGGTGGTGGTCAGTATTTTGGGTCCAAGCTGTTGACTAGATTTGTATAACTTGAATGACACACTCAATTTCCACACACACACAAACACACACACGAACATGCGCGTGTGCGCACATACATATACATGAATTATAGTTTGTGATTGTTTTTTTATAGTCATATTGTGCAATATATTGAACAAATGTTAAGATATTTGTTATATAGGTTAACAGAACTATAGAAATTAAACATTAATAATGAGACATGCCCTTATGATTATCCATTAAGTGTATGTTTAGGTCTCACTCATGATATTACATATATGTAACTTATAACATTACAGACACACAGACACATACACAGACACACAGACAAACAGACACACAGAGAGAGAAAAACAGAAGCGCATGCACGCACGCGCACACACACACACACACACACAGAAACACACACACACACACACACACACACACACACACACACACACACACACACACTCACACACACACATGTACACATTCACTCACTCACTCATTCATTCATTCACTCATGTTCAGACGTGCAAACCAACCTTCTTATTGCACATTATTTTCATTTTGGTGTTTCAGAGATATTTGAAGACTGCCCAACTGACTGGACTACAATCTGGGAAAATGCCTACGAAGCCTGCTCCCCATCTCTGGAAGCACTCAACATATCCACTGACACGCTGGACACCTGCATGTGAGTACATGTAGTACCTTTTCCTGCCTTTTGTTTTCTGCAGTCTGCCAATGCGATTTAGAATCTAACATTGGTGTTGAAACGTCTGGGGGAGCTTTACAATATTACACTTTGAGAAGATGATCTGATACTAGAGGACTATGTGCGCCATGCTGACGCTATGGATGTATCCTCCTTGCTGAATCCTGTTAGGTAGAAAAAAGCGAGGGACTAACTGAAAATATTGTAGAATGAACAGGAAAACTGCACGCAGAGATCCAGGCTTTGACTTTGACACAAAACCGACAGCCTGAAGGAATCTGGAAAACAGTTGTTTTTTTCAGAGGTGCCCCAATGTCTTCTCACAGGATTAATGAAGGAATGAAGGTGGGCCTTTACACAACATGCAGGGGGTTGTAAGAGTAGCATTATTTTAGTCTCACTTATCGTTCTGAATCATCTAAACTGCAAGAATTTATAGGCGTGTGGTGTGTGTGTGTGTGTGTGTGTGTGTGTGTGTGTTACAGACACTACGTGAGCACCTTGAAGTGCGTGGTGTTCGTGCTCAGAGTCCAGCGCTATGACTGCAGTGTACAACAGCTGCAGAAGATGTCGGTGAAAGACCAGAAGTCTCCCTTTTATCAACTGGACATCCACGACAACTTCACTGTCTGCAGGGAGCTTGGTGAGAAAGAGATACAATTTGTGCGAGCAGGCATAGTCCACACACACACACACACTTACTATGAACCTCCTTCGTGATACACCAACATCATAAAACAATGAGTTGTACTCAAGTGAGTCACAAAATATGTGTGTGTGTATGCGTGGAGAGAGAGAGAGAGAGAGGGAGAGTGTGTTTATGTGTGTGCTGACATAAGCACAATACCATAATTCAAAACAATTGGTACATTCAGATTACAGTTGATGGGGTTACGGAGGAATGTAAATCATGTATCTTTGGATTTGCACACTGGAGCATGCATGAACGTGAACTGAGATGTGTCTTATCACAGAATCTCCCTAGGACTTATAATTAGAAATATAAGGCATTCCAAAACAAGCAAAAAGAAGCAACAAGATAAAATGCAATCAAAATAACACAATGAAACATTTCCGTCATGTGAAAACTCTGATCGTTCCTCCTTCTTAGACTTGCAGCACTGTGCTGAGCTCAGTATTGTATCTCCATCCTGTATCTGCAATGCCATGGTGTTTGTTGGTGTGTGACCCAGGTGTGATACCGGCCATCAGCGTGAATCTGGACTCTGTGTCGCTCTGCACGGTCCCTGACGCCGTTTTCTATGTGGGGCACTACTGGTGCGACGACAACGACAGAGAAGACAACAACGAAACGATGATGATGAAGGATCTTCCACCTAACCCCTGCACGTGAGTCTTACAGTTCTGTCTCACGTAGTAAGAATGTAAAATAATTTGTGTCTTTTAGCTTTATTCCCTCTTTAGGGCGAGGGTTGAGGTAAAAAAGCACGTTAGTTGCTTGTCTATTACCCTCGATATTAAAGATTCAGTATTGTCTTGTCTTTTGTTGAATCTTTACTTTTGTTCTAGTACTGGTGTCATGGAACATTTTTGTACGTTAAGTTCAGGTAGTTTGGCTTCAAATACTGTCTTAATTTTATTTTGAATTTAGATTTGTGCACACATAACTCCAAACACATCTATAAACTTGACAGGTGAACATATATGGTGTAAATTATATCATCAAATACATGATTGTATTTTTGCCATATGCATGCTGTTTTGACCTTACCTTACTTTTGTTTATATTCCATGCTACATTTACAAATATCTATCAGCAGAAATATACGTCACATATCTAACATTTGTATATATACATTGTTGTCCTGTCGAAGTTGTTTTATTTGTATCGCTACAATTTCATCAAAAATATTAATCCAACCAACAGGAGGATATTGAAGAGGAACCGCTGCATTCAGGCCAGGCTGGGGGAACTGGGTTTGAGGTGTGATGTGGGAGAGACAGGCGGAACACTGGGGTCTTCGCCACTTGTGCGAAAATCCAACACCTCTCTTGCACGTGAAACTAATAAATGTTCAGGTGGGTGGCTGAAAGTGGTTAACCCCTTGACTGGTGCTGAAATAGATATGCTGGTCACAGAAGGGCTGTCACTTCAGAAAGACTGTGCTTCTCAGGTCGAGGTGGGAGTCACCATTGTTTATTTGGACTTCTTCCAGGGATTGCAATGCTTTTGTTAATAAGGAAAATCTGCACTTTACAGTACACAAAAATAACTGCAGTTAGATTCCATGCTGATCCCTTTTTACCCATGCTCAGCAGTCATGGATTAATGAAACAACTCTTATGTTTTTGTTTGTTCTTATCAAGTTATGACCTTGAAACCTACACCAATAGAATTGTAATGTTTGGGCTTTGGCTGATAGAGTGGACGAGAAAATATTTTTTTACATTTTTTTTTTTTTTTCATCAGGGTAATTTTTATTCACGTTCTTGCCGAGAAATGATTCAGGGATATGCTGTGCATTTACTGACACTAAGCATGTCAGTTGGTTAGAAGCATACACAAGCAAAGATAAATGCTACTTTTTTAACATTTCACTGTAGGACAGAATCTTTTGTCTGTAATAGAAACATCACAAAAGGCATCATTTTATCATAACAAGCTTGTTCATATTGGTTCATGCACACTTTGGTATATTTGTTTCATAGTTGCTATGTTGTTTATGAAATTGTTTCATTTCTAATAATCAGTGTCACTCTGGCTGTACCTTTCCAGATTATGTTGAGAACTTGGGACGAGCAGATTCATGTTTCAATGTGACGGATCCAGCCCAGTCGGCCTGTTTAATCTTCGCTGGACCTTTCTATCAAAAAGACCCGGCACCATTCGAAGCAACGTGCAGGTGAATGCTCATTAAAATGGAATAATAGAATAGTGCATAATATGCAAATCAAACATTCTGGCGATTGAGAAAAAGAAATCCTGTTATCGTTGTTGAAAGAACCCTCAATGTTCAATAACGTTTTATGAACCATTCGTTTTGAAAATGTTTCAGACCTTTTTTTCGGGTTTTTCTTGTGTATTTCATTTATTACCTTTTGAAATTGGTATAGCGTTTGTTAGTTGTTCATCGCTTACATTGAAATTAGTTAGGCTACGCATTCGTTTTTCATAGATTTCAATTGCTGTGTTAGGTCTTCTTATCAGGCTGACATCCTTATTATCAGTACATGTTAACTTGTTTGGTCCACATTGCTGTGATTGCTGTGTGTTACCTGTTAGGGCTACCACACTCTTGTTGCTATTTTTATCTGTTACGTCTACATCGCTGTTATAACTATTTGCTACATGTTCACTGTGCATCGTAATCAATGCATTTGGTTATCTTTTAAGCCTATCTTGCCATTTGTTACCTCTTACTTCTGCATCAATGTCATACTTGCATATTTCTCGCAAGTTTTGCGTGTCTGTCATTGCTGTATTCTTGTTAACTCTACCTCACTATCATTGCTACATATGTTACTAGTTAGCATTACATTCGTATCATTACTATACGTCGGTCTACATCCCTGTCATCATTGCATGTTACCTGTTGATTCTACCTGTCAATCAATGGGATTTGTTACATTCTGGGTTTGCATTGCTATGATTGTAGGGTGATTGTGTCATTCCAGGGCTGTGTCAGCGTTGGTCAGCTGTGTGACCAAAGCCAACCAGTGTGGCTGGAACGAAACACGTGCTTCCATACTGAGCCTGTATTCTGTGGTGTACATTTACAAAGAGGAATTCGACGTAGTATTTGACCCGTCGTTGAATCTTGCCAATGTCCGTCAGAGTTTTGATTGTCCAGCAGGTAAGGATGGTTGTTTCTAATTTCTGTCAGGTGTTGGTGGTGGTCAGTATTTTGGGTCCAAGCTGTTGACTAGATTTGTATAACTTGAATGACACACTCAATTTCCACACACACACAAACACACACACGAACATGCGCGTGTGCGCACATACATATACATGAATTATAGTTTGTGATTGTTTTTTTATAGTCATATTGTGCAATATATTGAACAAATGTTAAGATATTTGTTATATAGGTTAACAGAACTATAGAAATTAAACATTAATAATGAGACATGCCCTTATGATTATCCATTAAGTCTATGTTTAGGTCTCACTCATGATATTACATATATGTAACTTATAACATTACAGACACACAGACACATACACAGACACACAGACAAACAGACACACAGAGAGAGAAAAACAGAAGTGCATGCACGCACGCGCACACACACACACACACACACACACACACAGAAACACACACACACACACACACACACACACACACACACACACACTCACACACACACATGTACACATTCACTCACTCACTCATTCATTCATTCACTCATGTTCAGACGTGCAAACCAACCTTCTTATTGCACATTATTTTCATTTTGGTGTTTCAGAGATATTTGAAGACTGCCCAACTGACTGGACTACAATCTGGGAAAATGCCTACGAAGCCTGCTCCCCATCTCTGGAAGCACTCAACATATCCACTGACACGCTGGACACCTGCATGTGAGTACATGTAGTACCTTTTCCTGCCTTTTGTTTTCTGCAGTCTGCCAATGCGATTTAGAATCTAACATTGGTGTCGAAACGTCTGGGGGAGCTTTACAATATTACACTTTGAGAAGATGATCTGATACTAGAGGACTATGTGCGCCATGCTGACACTATGGATGTATCCTCCTTGCTGAATCCTGTTAGGTAGAAAAAAGCGAGGGACTAACTGAAAATATTGTAGAATGAACAGGAAAACTGCACGCAGAGATCCAGGCTTTGACTTTGACACAAAACCGACAGCCTGAAGGAATCTGGAAAACAGTTGTTTTTTTCAGAGGTGCCCCAATGTCTTCTCACAGGATTAATGAAGGAATGAAGGTGGGCCTTTACACAACATGCAGGGGGTTGTAAGAGTAGCATTATTTTAGTCTCACTTATCGTTCTGAATCATCTAAACTGCAAGAATTTATAGGCGTGTGGTGTGTGTGTGTGTGTGTGTGTGTGTGTGTGTTACAGACACTACGTGAGCACCTTGAAGTGCGTGGTGTTCGTGCTCAGAGTCCAGCGCTATGACTGCAGTGTACAACAGCTGCAGAAGATGTCGGTGAAAGACCAGAAGTCTCCCTTTTATCAACTGGACATCCACGACAACTTCACTGTCTGCAGGGAGCTTGGTGAGAAAGAGATACAATTTGTGCGAGCAGGCATAGTCCACACACACACACACACTTACTATGAACCTCCTTCGTGATACACCAACATCATAAAACAGTGAGTTGTACTCAAGTGAGTCACAAAATATGTGTGTGTGTATGCGTGGAGAGAGAGAGAGAGGGAGAGTGTGTTTATGTGTGTGCTGACATAAGCACAATACCATAATTGAAAACAATTGGTACATTCAGATTACAGTTGATGGGGTTACGGAGGAATGTAAATCATGTATCTTTGGATTTGCACACTGGAGCATGCATGAACGTGAACTGAGATGTGTCTTATCACAGAATCTCCCTAGGACTTATAATTAGAAATATAAGGCATTCCAAAACAAGCAAAAAGAAGCAACAAGATAAAATGCAATCAAAATAACACAATGAAACATTTCCGTCATGTGAAAACTCTGATCGTTCCTCCTTCTTAGACTTGCAGCACTGTGCTGAGCTCAGTATTATATCTCCATCCTGTATCTGCAATGCCATGGTGTTTGTTGGTGTGTGACCCAGGTGTGATACCGGCCATCAGCGTGAATCTGGACTCTGTGTCGCTCTGCACGGTCCCTGACGCCGTTTTCTATGTGGGGCACTACTGGTGCGACGATAACGACAGAGAAGACAACAACGAAACGATGATGATGAAGGATCTTCCACCTAACCCCTGCACGTGAGTCTTACAGTTCTGTCTCACGTAGTAAGAATGTAACATAATTTGTGTCTTTTAGCTTTATTCCCTCTTTAGGGCGAGGGTTGAGGTAAAAAAGCACGTTACGTGCTTGTCTATTACCCTCGATATTAAAGATTCAGTATTGTCTTGTCTTTTGTTGAATCTTTACTTTTGTTCTAGTACTGGTGTCACGGAACATTTTTGTACGTGAATGTCAGGTAGTTTGGCTTCAAATACTGTCTTAATTTTGTTTTGAATTTAGATTTGTGCACACATAACTCCAAACACATCTATATACTTGACAGGTGAACATATATGGTGTAAATCATATCATCAGATACATGATTGTATTTTTGCCATATGCATGCTGTTTTGACCTTACCTTACTTTTGTTTATATTCCATGCTACATTTATAAATGTCTATCAGCAGAAATATACATCACATATCTAACATTTGTATATATACATTGTTGTCCTGTCGAAGTTGTTTTATTTGTATCGCTACAATTTCATCAAAAATATTAATCCAACCAACAGGAGGATATTGAAGAGGAACCGCTGCATTCAGGCCAGGCTGGGGGAACTGGGTTTGAGGTGTGATGTGGGAGAGACAGGCGGAACACTGGGGTCTTCGCCACTTGTGCGAAAATCCAACACCTCTCTTGCACGTGAAACTAATAAATGCTCAGGTGGGTGGCTGAAAGTGGTTAACCCCTTGACTGGTGCTGAAATAGATATGCTGGTCACAGAAGGGCTGTCACTTCAGAAAGACTGTGCTTCTCAGGTCGAGGTGGGAGTCACAATTGTTTATTTGGACTTCTTCCAGGGATTGCAATGCTTTTGTTAATAAGGAAAATCTGCACTTTACAGTACACAAAATAACTGCAGTTAGATTCCATGCTGATCCCTTTTTACCCATGCTCAGCAGTCATGGATTAATGAAACAACTCTTATGTTTTTGTTTGTTCTTATCAAGTTATGACCTTGAAACCTACACCAATAGAATTGTAATGTTTGAGTTTTGGCTGATAGAGTGGACGAGAAAATATTTTTTAAATTTTTTTTTTTTTCATCAGGGTAATTTTTATTCACGTTCTTGCCGAGAAATGATTCAGGGATATGCTGTGCATTTACTGACACTAAGCATGTCAGTTGGTTAGAAGCATACACAAGCAAAGATAAATGTTACTTTTTTAACATTTCACTGTAGGACAGAATCTTTTGTCTGTAATAGAAACATCACAAAAGGCATCATTTTACCGTAACAAGCTTGTTCATATTGGTTCATGCACACTTTGGTATATTTGTTTCATAGTTGCTATGTTGTTCATGAAATTGTTTCATTTCTAATAATCAGTGTCACTCTGGCTGTACCTTTCCAGATTATGTTGAGAACTTGGGACGAGCAGATTCATGTTTCAATGTGACGGATCCAGCCCAGTCGGCCTGTTTAATCTTCGCTGGACCTTTCTATCAAAAAGACCCGGCACCATTCGAAGCAACGTGCAGGTGAATGCTCATTAAAATGGAATAAAAGAATCGTGCATAATATGCAAATCAAACCTTCTGGTGATTGAGAAAAATGAATGCTGTTATCGTTGTTGAAAGAACCCTCCTTGTCCAATTACTTTCTTTCATTATTTTGAAAATGTTTCAGACCTTTTTTCGGGTTTTTGTTGTGTATTTCATTTATTACCTTTTGAAATTGGTATAGCGTGTGTTAGTTGTTCATCGCTTACATTGAAATTAGTTAGGCTACGCATTCGTTTTTCATAGATTTCAATTGCTGTGTTAGGTCTTCTTATCAGGCTGACATCCTTATTATCAGTACATGTTAACTTGTTTGGTCCACATTGCTGTGATTGCTGTGTGTTACCTGTTAGGGCTACCTCACTCTCATTGCTATATGTTATCTGTTACGTCTACGTCGCTGTTATAACTGTTTGCTACATGTTCACTGTGCATCGTAATCAATGCATTTGGTTATCTTTTAAGCCTATCTTGCCATTTGTTACCTCTTACTTCTGCATCAATGTCATACTTGCATATTTCTCGCAAGTTTTGCGTGTCTTTCATTGCTGTATTCTTGTTAACTCTACCTCACTATCATTGCTACATATGTTACTAGTTAGCATTACATTCGTATCATTACTATACGTCGGTCTACATCCCTGTCATCATTACATGTTACCTGTTGATTCTACCTGTCAATCAATGGGATTTGTTACATTCTGGGTTTGCATTGCTATGATTGTAGGGTGATTGTGTCATTCCAGGGCTGTGTCAGCGTTGGTCAGCTGTGTGACCAAAGCCAACCAGTGTGGCTGGAACGAAACACGTGCTTCCATACTGAGCCTGTATTCTGTGGTGTACATTTACAAAGAGGAATTTGACGTAGTATTTGACCCGTCGTTGAATCTTGCCAATGTCCGTCAGAGTTTTGATTGTCCAGCAGGTAAGGATGGTTGTTTCTAATTTCTGTCAGGTGTTGGTGGTGGTCAGTATTTTGGGTCCAAGCTGTTGACTAGATTTGTATAACTTGAATGACACACTCAATTTCCACACACACACAAACACACACACGACCATGCGCGTGTGCGCACATACATATACATGAATTATAGTTTGTGATTGTTTTTTTTATAGTCATATTGTGCAATATATTGAACAAATGTTAAGATATTTGTTATATAGGTTAACAGAACTATAGAAATTAAACATTAATAATGAGACATGCCTTTATGATTATCCATTAAGTCTATGTTTAGGTCTCACTCATGATATTACATATATGTAACTTATAACATTACAGACACACAGACACATACACAGACACACAGACAAACAGACACAGAGAGAGAGAAAAACAGAAGCGCATGCACGCACGCGCGCACACACACACACACACACACACACACACACACACACACAGAGAAAAACACACACACACACACACACACACACACACACACACACACACATGTACACATTCACTCACTCACTCATTCATTCATTCACTCATGTTCAGACGTGCAAACCAACCTTCTCATTGCACATTATTTTCATTTTGGTGTTTCAGAGATATTTGAAGACTGCCCAACTGACTGGACTACAATCTGGGAAAATGCTTACGAAGCCTGCTCCCCATCTCTGGAAGCACTCAACATATCCACTGACACGCTGGACACCTGCATGTGAGTACATGTAGTACCTTTTCCTGCCTTTTGTTTTCTGCAGTCTGCCAATGCGATTTAGAATCTAACATTGGTGTTGAAACGTCTGGGGGAGCTTTACAATATTACACTTTGAGAAGATGATCTGATACTAGAGGACTATGTGCGCCATGCTGACGCTATGGATGTATCCTCCTTGCTGAATCCTGTTAGGTAGAAAAAAGCGAGGGACTAACTGAAAATATTGTAGAATGAACAGGAAAACTGCACGCAGAGATCTAGGCTTTGACTTTGACACAAAACCGACAGCCTGAAGGAATCTGGAAAACAGTTGTTTTTTTCAGAGGTGCCCCAATGTCTTCTCACAGGATTAATGAAGGAATGAAGGTGGGCCTTTACACAACATGCAGGGGGTTGTAAGAGTAGCATTATTTTAGTCTCACTTATCGTTCTGAATCATCTAAACTGCAAGAATTTATAGGCGTGTGGTGTGTGTGTGTGTGTGTGTGTGTGTGTGTTACAGACACTACGTGAACACCTTGAAGTGCGTGGTGTTCGTGCTCAGAGTCCAGCGCTATGACTGCAGTGTACAACAGCTGCAGAAGATGTCGGTGAAAGACCAGAAGTCTCCCTTTTATCAACTGGACATCCACGACAACTTTACTGTCTGCAGGGAGCTTGGTGAGAAAGAGATACAATTTGTGCGAGCAGGCCTAGTCCACACACACACACACACACACACACACACACACACTTGCTATGAACCTCCTTCGTGGTACACCAACATCATAAAACAGTGAGTTGTACTCAAGTGAGTCACAGAATATGTGTGTGTGTATGCGTGGAGAGAGAGAGAGGGAGAGTGTGTTTATGTGTGTGCTGACATAAGCACAATACCATAATTCAAAACAATTGGTACGTTCAGATTACAGTTGATGGGGTTACGGAGGAATGTAAATCATGTATCTTTGGATTTGCACACTGGAGCATGCATGAACGTGAACTGAGATGTGTCTTATCACAGAATCTCCCTAGGACTTATAATTAGAAATATAAGGCATTCCAAAACAAGCAAAAAGAAGCAACAAGATAAAATGCAATCAAAATAACACAATGAAACATTTCCGTCATGTGAAAACTCTGATCGTTCCTCCTTCTTAGACTTGCAGCACTGTGCTGAGCTCAGTATTATATCTCCATCCTGTATCTGCAATGCCATGGTGTTTGTTGGTGTGTGACCCAGGTGTGATACCGGCCATCAGCGTGAATCTGGACTCTGTGTCGCTCTGCACGGTCCCTGACGCCGTTTTCTATGTGGGGCACTACTGGTGCGACGACAACGACAGAGAAGACAACAACGAAACGATGATGATGAAGGATCTTCCACCTAACCCCTGCACGTGAGTCTTACAGTTCTGTCTCACGTAGTAAGAATGTAACATAATTTGTGTCTTTTAGCTTTATTCCCTCTTTAGGGCGAGGGTTGAGGTAAAAAAAAGCACGTTAGTTGCTTGTCTATTACCCTCGATATTAAAGATTCAGTATTGTCTTGTCTTTTGTTGAATCTTTACTTTTGTTCTAGTACTGGTGTCATGGAACATTTTTGTACGTGAATTTCAGGTAGTTTGGCTTCAAATACTATCTTAATTTTATTTTGAATTTAGATTTGTGCACACATAACTCCAAACACATCTATAAACTTGACAGGTGAACATATATGGTGTAAATTATATCATCAAATACATGATTGTATTTTTGCCATATGCATGCTGTTTTGATCTTACCTTACTTTTGTTTATATTCCATGCTACATTTATAAATATCTATCAGCAGAAATATACGTCACATATCTAACATTTGTATATATACATTGTTGTCCTGTCGAAGTTGTTTTATTTGTATCGCTACAATTTCATCAAAAATATTAATTCAACCAACAGGAGGATATTGAAGAGGAACCGCTGCATACAGGCCAGGCTGGGGGAACTGGGTTTGAGGTGTGATGTGGGAGAGACAGGCGGAACACTGGGGTCTTCGCCACTTGTGCGAAAGTCCAACACCTCTCTTGCACGTGAAACTAATAAATGCTCAGGTGGGTGGCTGAAAGTGGTTAACCCCTTGACTGGTGCTGAAATAGATATGCTGGTCACAGAAGGGCTGTCACTTCAGAAAGACTGTGCTTCTCAGGTCGGGGTGGGAGTCACCATTGTTTCTTCTTCCTCCAGGGATTGCAATGCTTTTGTTAATAAGGAAAATCTGCACTTTACAGTACACAAAAATAACTGCAGTTAGATTCCATGCTGATCCCTTTTTACCCATGCTTAGCAGTCATGGATTAATGAAACAACTCTTAAGTGTTTTTTTTGGGGGGGGGTTGTTGTTATGAAGTTATGACCCTAAAACCTACACCAAAAGAATGGTAAAGTTTGTGTTTTGGTTATTTTTTGTTGTTTTTTTTTCATCACGGCAATTTTTGTTTATGTTCTTGCCGAGAAATGTTTCAAGGATATGATGTACAGTTGCTGACACTAAGCATGCTGGTTTGTTAGAAGCATACACAAGCAAAGATTAATGTTGTTTTTTTATATTTCACGTTGGACAGAATCTTTTGTCTGTAATAGGAACATCACAAAACGCATCGTTTTACCGTAACATCCTTTGTATATTTCTTTCATAGTTGCTATGTTGTTCATGAAATTGTTTCATTTCTAATAATCAGTGTCACTCTGGCTGTGTCTTTCCAGATTATGTTGAGAACTTGGGACGAGCAGATTCATGTTTCAATGTGACGGATCCAGCCCAGTCGGCCTGTTTAATCTTCGCTGGACCTTTCTATCAAAAAGACCCGGCACCATTCGAAGCAACGTGCAGGTGAATGCTCATTAAAATGGAATAATAGAATCGTGCATAATATGCAAAAAACATTCTGGTGATTGAGAAAAAGAAATCCTGTTATCGTTGTTGAAAGAACCATGCAGTTGGTCCTTGTTCAATAACTTTCTATGACCTATTCATTTTGAAAATATTTCAGACATTTTTTCGGGTTTTTGTTGTGTATTTCATTTATTACCTTTTGAAATTGACATAGTGTTTGTTAGTTTTTCGTCGCTTACATTGAAATTCGTTAGCCTACATATTAGTTTTTCATAGATTTCAGTTGCAGTTTTAGGTCTTCTTATCAGGCTGACATCCTTATTATCAGTGTACGTTACTTCTTTAGGTGCACATTGCTGTGATTGCTATGTGTTACCTGCTAGGTCTGCCTTACTCTTCTTGCTATATGTTATCTGTTTCGTCTACGTCGCTGTTACAACTGTTTGCTACATGTTCACTGTGATCGTAATCAATGCATTTGGTTATCTGTTAAGCCTATCTTGCCATTTGTTACCTCTTACTTCTGCATCAATGTCATACTTGCATATTTCTCGCAAGTTTTGCGTGTCTGTCATTGCTGTATTCTTGTTAACTCTACCTCACTATCATTGCTACATATGTTACTAGTTAGCATTACATTCGTATCATTACTATACGTCGGTCTACATCCCTGTCATCATTGCATGTTACCTGTTGATTCTACCTGGCAATCATTGGGATTTGTAACCCTCTGGGTTTGCATTGCTACGATCGTAGGGTGATTGTGTCATTCCAGGGCTGTGTCAGCGTTGGTCAGCTGTGTGACCAAAGCCAACCAGTGTGGCTGGAACGAAACACGTGCTTCCATACTGAGCCTGTATTCTGTGGTGTACATTTACAAAGAGGAATTCGACGTAGTATTTGACCCGTCGTTGAATCTTGCCAATGTCCGTCAGAGTTTTGATTGTCCAGCAGGTAAGGATGGTTGTTTCTAATTTCTGTCAGGTGATTGTGGTGGTCAGTATTTTGGGACCACACTATTGAATAGATTTGTATAACTTGAATGACACACTCAATTTCCACACACACATAAACACACACACGAACATGCGCGTGTGCGCACATACATATACATGAATTATTGTTTGTGACTGTTTTTTAGTCATATATATATATATATATATATATATATATATATACAGACGGACCTGTTCTAGAAGATGGTAATTCAGGAGCGACTTTTGTAATTCATTTATTAGAATAGAAAAATTATATTGGTAGACAATATTCCATTTTTACAGCTGAACTTATAGCGATACTTATGGCCTTAAATTATATTTCAGACATTCAGAAAACTGTAAGTGAAATTTTATTATGTGTAGACTCAAAGTCAGTTCTACAAGCTATAGAATCTTCAAATTCAAAGAAGCGAATTGAGATGACAATGGAAATAAAACATATTATTCACCACCTGACAAAACAGGGCATTAAAATAGCTTTCTGTTTGGTACCTTCGCACTGTGGATTATCTTCAAATGAGTTGGTAGACCAAGCAGCTAAAAGAGCAGCACGTAATTTCGAAGGCGCAGTACAACTTGACATCCAGTCAGATCTACATGAATGCATCAGTTGTATAGAAAATGTATCTAGAAATCGATTTCAGAAATTACTTATAGATTCAAATAATCAATATTACCACTATTGTGTAAACACAAAGAATGCAGCTAATCCCAAACATTTTTTGGACACTAGCAGCACATTCAAGACAAATTACAAGTCTAATGTATAGAATTCGTTTAAATGCCTTTCGTACAAAAT
>NC_134894.1:10205890-10223390 GCF_041734735.1 Babylonia areolata | reverse complement strand
CACCCAGGAAAAGTGCCGGTAAGTAGACTGTTTGTACTCCCAAGCCCCGTTTTTATACAATACAATGCAGTACAATGCAACCAACGCAACAGAACACAACACATTACAACAACATATTACAACAACACAACACAACACAATGTGTGTGTGCGTGAAGAGAGAGAGAGAGAGAGAGAGAGAGAGAGAGCGTGTGCGTGTGAGTTTCACGTTAAATAAACAGTTTCGCGTTAAATAAACACATGTGATCTGTTCATATTAAAATAAAAAAATTAATGTCATTCATATTAGTAGTCATAAATAGAAAGTATCCACATTATATGATTTGTCTGTCAGTCACTACGCAAATACCATCCAGTGCGGGGTGTACAACCTTCGTTTACGGAACCGAAAGTGCGGCGCCGAGGCTGTGCACCAGATGGCCCAGAAGGACAAAGAAATCTTCGCGGACGGTGTCCACGTGCCTTCACTGTGCTCAGGTAGCGTTTATCATCGTTACCATTCTGAAGGTGGGATAGCTGCCGTTAAGCAATGTAAAGAACTCATGCATAATGATACACGCGCACACACACATAATTTATTAGTAGAAACCCTTCTCTCACACTTATGTACACAACCGGACACATACACACATATACACACACACACACACATATATATATATATATATATATATATATATATCCCTGATTCGACTCCTGGGCGCGATGCCTAGTGGGTTAATGGTATAACAACCCAAAACAAAGCAAAGACTTCTTTGCCCTAATCCATTTTTTCAAACATATTTCACACTGATATTTGCCAAATAATTCTTAACTATTGCTGGGCCCAACACTCGGCTTATATCACAGACTGACATAAGTTTACATTTGGGCCAACAGCAAAGTGAGAGCTGTATTATCAATGGTTTCTCCAGTCAATGGGACATCATTTACAGCTTAGTCTTTTGTGAAGGACTATGACTCTCAAACTAGGAGGCAAAATTGCACTGGCTTTTAGTGCTGCAGCCTTGGGGGCTGGTTGGCCTTTGGGAACCATCCCAACGCCGACTGTCCTAAAACCCTCTTGGCCGAGAGAGTGGGGATGTAACTTGGGCAAGACACTCTCCACTATAATCAAATTCTAGCCCAGATAGTCAGAACAGCAGTTGCCTCCTCTGCTGTTCTGATGGTCATAGTCGGACACGACTGACTATCACATACACATATTGCTGGGCTATCAACAACAAAATTGTTGAACTGATAAAAACAAAAACATTCGTTGGAACGTGTTTTTGCATTGTACCAATTTCAGCAGTATCATTGCATTGAATGTTTTCTCTGCGTGTTTTCAGGAACAAGCCTGGAGTTTTCAGTGCCCATCGACAACACGTCACTTTGTGACGTGCCTGAGGCCTTGTCCTACATTGTGCGATATGTACTGATGGGGGATGAAAAAGATGACCGCGACGATGACAAAGATGACCGCGACGATAATGATAAAGACGACCACGACGATGACAAAGATGACCGCGACGATACCGATAAAGACGACCACGATGATGACAAAGATGACGGCGTCGATAATGATAAAGACGACCACGACGATGACAAAGATGACCAAGTCCATGATGACAGCGATGATAAAGATTACAAGAGCGGAAGCGGACGCTTTGATCTCGGAATTCCTGAAAACCCATGCACGTAAGTCCTTTGTGGGGTTTTAATCGTTGTCCACTAGTCCTCCACCCCCCGCGCCTACTGTCATCATTACCCAGCTCCACGCCCAGAACCACCACATCCAAAAGTAAAAGCTTGAATACACCCGGATTTTGTTTCTAATATTGCAATTTTCATGCTCAGTATTTCAGCTCAAATTCGTAAAAGCTGTGTTTATTGTTACCGGTGTTGGTATTCCCTTTGGCAGAATGTGTATTGACTTGATGTTGTTCTTGGTTTCGATCAGTCTTAGGTTCCTCATCGCGTAAAAGGTATTCCTTCTACCAAGTGTGTGTGTGATGAGTGCAGTTTTTTCCATCGTGGTTTTAAGTATGATGTGAAACTGTATAATATTTGAAGTATGATGTGAAACTGTATTACTTTACTTTTGACCAAAACTCTCAGATTACTCTAGTTTATGCCAGGCTACCAAGTACACATCAGCTGTGCTACCACGTGTGCCTTCAAATGTGGTGAACTTTGTTTTTTTTATAAATGAAAACATGTAGGTATACTGTTCGTTCTGGATTGCAGTGGTATCTAGAAGCTTCGTGGCTTCATATTTTCCAAGTGTTCTTTGGAAAGGGCTACCTTGCATTTTAACACTTCAGTATTTATGGTTCCCATGTTTTCAGATAAACACCTCGTATGTGTTACATGTGTGTTTGATAATCTGCGTTTCTGTTCTCCAGCTCTGTGCTACAAGGAGCACACCATGTGACGTCAGTTTTGAAGTCAGCAGGACTTCTGTGTAACGTCAGTAGAGTATCGTCCCTTCTGGCGAAGCAGAATTTCTCCGACATGCCTGACGTCAGCGAGGCTGCTGGCAGATGCAAAGGTGCGTTTCATTGATTAATGAAAAACTTCCTCTTGTTGTTGTTGTTGTTGTCGTCGTCTTTCTTCTTCTTCTTCTTTTCGTTCTTCTTCTTCCTCTTCTTCTCGTGTTCATGGCTACTTCTTCTAACATAAGTATTATCATATTCTTCTTCGTCGTTATTCGTGGGCTGCAACTCCCACATTCACTCGTATGTGTGAGTTGGCGTTTACGTGTATGACCGTATTTACCCCGCCAAGTAGGCAGCCCCACTTCTTTTTCAGGGGGGTATAAACTTAATGAACTTAACTAGTGCTTGATGATGTCCGTGTCAAATAGATCGCAAGAAATGTCTCATGGGTCCTTAAAACGTCCTGGTGTGTACAGTGATAACATTGAATCTATTTGCATTTTGTGTGGTCGCGGGTTCAGTGATAAGAAACTCTAGGGAGAGCTGGACAGTACAATGTCTTCAGAGAAGAAGCCCCCATCAGTCAAGTGTTTCGGGCCTTAACTCCTTACACTCTAAGGGGGAC
Organism: Babylonia areolata; assembly: GCF_041734735.1. Taxonomy (NCBI): domain Eukaryota; kingdom Metazoa; phylum Mollusca; class Gastropoda; order Neogastropoda; family Buccinidae; genus Babylonia; species Babylonia areolata. Next base: position 10,220,346 of record NC_134894.1, on the reverse strand, counting down.
GGGTCGCACCCAGATCGTGACTCCTGGATGCCCTTGTATTGCCGCCTTTTTTTTCTTTTTTTTCCCTGGTCCTCAGCAGGTTCAAACCCGCGTCTCCAGGGTGGTCGCCACTTCAAGACTGAGTCACCTTTTTCTGGCAGACGTTTTAACCACTGAGCCATCGTACGCCTAGTTTGAGTAGGAAAATTTCATCCTTATGAAGTTCACTCCTCCTCGACCAGATCCAGCTGGAACTCTTTTCTGCTGCTTTGCTTTCTGCCATTATCTTGAGAGCCCATGTCATCTCTCTGTCAGAAATCGACAGCTGTTTTATGAGGCTGAAGGCAGATGCGCCCACAAACCCTCTTGCACCAATCTCTATGGCGAGGACTTTGGCTTGGAAGCCAGATTCTCTCAGGCTGCTGGCTAGACAAGCATACTTCTCGGTCTTGTAGATGTGGGCTTCCTCCATTCTGCTTTGGTATGGCACAGTGTGCTCAATCAGAATCGCTTGTTTCGTTGCCTTGGAGTGGAGTACTATGTCAGGTCTCATGCCGCTCTTGCTGGTGATTTCCGTGTGTTTCTTCCCCTCTGGTAGGTTTTTTGTTTTGTTTTGTTTTTTTTTTTCTCTCAAGGCCTGACTAAGCGCCTTGGGTTACGCTGCTGGTCAGACATCTGCATGGCAGAACGCAGTGACGCCTCCTTGAGCTACTGAAACTGAAACTGGTAGGTCAGCTGTATATTCCCAGTCTTCGGCACCATCAAGCAGCCCACGTTTTCATGCTTTGGAAACATTGGATGCTGTTCCTGGCCAGACTTTATTGCCTTCTGCCGAGCGGAACTCTACTGAAACTTCTGGTGGGGTTGGTGCTCCTTGGACAGTGCTCATCACGAGCAAAACCTTTTGTACAGGGGGCGGGGGCGGGGGGGGGATGAAACGGAAAAGACTCTTGATAACATTGTAATGCCATGGCATGCAAGCGCTGTGTAAAGCTTTTACACTAACTTGAAATGGGTCGAAATATATATCGCTGCGCGGTGGGTGGGCGGAGAATAAGATCAGACAAGAGATTTAAAAAAACAACAACTAAAGTTCACTAAATAAGAGCAAATTACATTTCCTTCATATTGTTCATTTCGTGAGTGGTCGGCACGAATATAAAAGCTGGAGTATATTAAGATATATAAAGGAACAGCTGTGAGCAACGGATACTACATAGTTTACTGGCGTAGAGAACGTAACATACTTGATGATCAGTGTGTGTGTGTGTGTGTGTGTGTGTGTGTGTGTGTGTGTGTGTGTGTGTGTGAATCACAGCTTTCACTCGTCGGCTGGAGAGTTCTGGAGACAGGTGTTTCAACCTGACAAATGGCTCAATGCAGACAACAAGATGTGGTGCTCTTCTTCTGCCCTTCTTCACACCTGGGCCGGACAATGGGAGGATGTGCAGGTCTGGAAGTGTCGACGTTGTTGTGTTGCAGTGTGTTGCAGTGTGTGTGTGTGTGTGTGTGTGTGTGTGTGTGTGTGTGTGTGTGTAGAAGATGGACAGTTAAAGCGTTAAACAAATCTGATAATACGCTATGACAAATTGTCTTGATATCCGTCTCAACATCAAGTACAAAATATGCATTCTCTCTCTCTGTCTCTCTGTCTGTCTGTCTCTCTCTCTCTGTGTTCCCATCGCTCTCTCTCTCTCTCATTCTCTCCCCATCGCTCGCTCTCGTGTGTGTGTGTGTGTGTGTGTGTGTGTGTGTGTGTGTGTGTGTGTGTGTGTGTGTGTGTGTGTTAGGGTCTGGTGTGTGCCTCTTGGATGGAAGTTGGAATAGCCCCAAATAAGTCCTCAAATGGATTAGATAACATTATCGCAAATTCTTTCTTATGGAATAATACAACGCACGAACAGTCCAAACACTCTATCATGAGGACATACGATAGCTGCATTCGATTACGTCCTTCTTCTTCTTCTTCGTTCGTGGGCTGCAACTCCCACGTTCACTTGTATGTACACGAGTGGGCTTTTACGTGTATGACCGTTTTTACCCCGCCATGTAGGCAGCCGTACTCCGTTTTCGGGGGTGTGCATGTTGGGTATGTTCTTGTTTCCATAACCCACCGAATGCTGACATGGATTACAGGATCTTTAATGTGTGTATTTGATCTGCGTGTGTATACACTTGAAGGGGGTTCAGGCAGTAGCAGGTCTGCACATATGTTGGCCTGGGAGATCGGAAAACGTCCAAGCTACTTCATCAGTACAGACACATCTGCATTTGGAAGGTTCTTTAGGCTCAAGCAGCGCATTGGACTTAAAAACGTAAATCAGGCATCTCCTTCCAGCTCCATACTCCTCCCTTTTCCACCCACACATACTATTCTGGAAATAAGGAGACAAACCTGAGAGAAGAAAGAAAGAAGAAGAAAAAAAGATCGTCATACCCCTTATATTGGAGATCAATACAAATAAACTACGTTGTTGGCTACATCTGTCACCACAGGTCTGCCGAAGAAGCCATAGAATGCCTGAGCGCAGTGAGCGGATGCAGTGAGGAGGGCACCCGGGAATCCTTCGTCGACTACTTCTCTTTCGCGTACACGCTGCACAAACTAGACTACGTTGAGAAGATGGAGCATATCAACTATGACACTGTCTTCGCTGCCCTGCGCTGTTACGCCGAGCCTGAAGGTGTGTGTGAGTGGGGGAGGGCCCCCGGGGGGGGGGGGGGGGGGGCGTGTGTGGGGGGGGAGCTGAAATGGTTGGGTTTGTTGTGGGGAGTGTGTGAGGTGGTGGGGTAGTTGGCCGGTGGGTAATTCTGTGTATATGTGCGTTGGAGAGTGTATGTTTGGGTGCAATGGGGTGGATGGGTGTGTGTGGTCATCATTTTGTACAGCATAATATATATATATATATATATATATATATATATATATATATATATATATGAAACAATATAAGCGATATCAAACTTACGCTCTAAAAGTTCATCAAAAACGTGTGTGTGTGTGTGTTTGTGTGTACACACTTTCTGTGGCCACTATTTTCATTATCAACAACATTGAGACAGTATCAAAACGAACCGATACTTGCTCACAGGAAGCGCCCATGACATTTTATGCGCTTGTTTGGTTCCATATGCTGTTCTTACGGTGACTGTTTAAGAACCCAGTAGACAGTTAAAGCCAGTTCACTTTTTTATGTATAAAGAATATTAATGTTCCAAATCAACAAAAATTTAGAAAAAAGAAAGTAAACATTTTTCTCTTTTTTTTTTGCAAAAGATAATGAATGTCAGCTGATGTCTTCAGATGACTCACCTGGTCGAGATTCCCCCATGACAGACTGTCCAGACTGGCGCTCTGTGTGGAACACAGTGTCCGAGCCATGCATGGCTTCTCTGGCCATGGCCAGGCGACACCCACATCCACAGCAGTGCAGGTAAGGACGCAGCTTGTGTGGGAACTGGATGACTATACTGACGTGTTTTGCTTGAATACACTGTGATACCATGCAAAAGTTGCGTTTTTCTGCACTGGAATGTCAACGAGTGTATATCATCAACTGATCAATAAAACTGGAACTGAACAGATAATGCTCCCAGTTATTTGGGGAACCAAAGAGAATAAAAATTAATATAAAATTCCAACCAGGTGATATTGTCATGTTGTTTCCAATCTTATGTTGCAGCCACTATGCAGATTTCCTGAAATGTACGTCATTTGTGATGAAAGTGAACCACTACAAGTGTCCTGAAGACCTGCTCCGACGGATGGCTATGAGCAACTATTGGTACCTGCACAGTCAAGGAAGGCCATCATCTGAAATGCCCACAGCTTCAGACAGTTACAGCTGGCATGACAGAAGTTCAGATGATTATAGCAGGATGTCTGATATGTATACTACTTCAGATCGCTATGACAGAATGTCTGATTCATACCCTAGTTCAGATGGCTACGACAAAATGACCCATGTGTACAGCAGTTCCGATGTGTATGGCACAACACCAGACCCTGACGACAGAACAGGTCATCCATCTTACACAGACCACAGCTCTGGTTACACTGGCATTCCAGGGGATTCATGGACAACTTCACTGCCGTATATGTGCCGTGGTAAGTTGTCCATGGTGCCAACATTTTCTGTCAAATATGTTTGGCTACACGTTTATTGAATCGTTTGAATACTTTGTTGTTCATAACAAACAGTCAATGCCCTGCATATCATCCATTTCCTTTCAAACGTGCATTAGATGTTATCGAGTTTTGTTTGTCTCACTGTAGCCCATGTTGTCACTGATGTGCAGATCATCACAAAAAGTCCCTTGTGGACATGGAAAAGACGGAGGCCTGTGAAAACCCTGACGCCTACCTGTACGTCTTACGATACCACTGTGGGGATGACATGGAGCCCGGTTCATCTCGGGACCCTGACCACAGATCCTCCCGTTACGATGACATGTCTTCCTATGACGGCAGTGGTGACTGGCGTCCCACACCTTCGTCAGCAATGTACAGTGATCGCTCTTCTCACGACCACTCCGACTCCATGCGTCCTAGACCGTCGTCTTCATTTGACCGCAGCAGTGACTCCATGCGTCCAAGACCTTCGTCTTCAGCTGATGATGACGATTCTTCCTACGGAAGCAGGGACTCGAGTTTCTCAGATGGATCTTGGTATCCATCCCGCACAAGTCCAGGATATGAGGAGTCTTCATCTGGCCACTACACCCCTCCACTGCATTCTACTATGAGACCGCCCATTGATACAGACGTTGCGTGCATGTAAGTATAATGCTTAAATACATTTCATGTTGAGTAAATTGTGGCTTTTGCCTTTTTTGGAACAACAGGTGCCTCAGTGCATTTATTCGTGCTCAAAGCATCCGCATCTGAAATATGTACACATCGCTGCCAGGAAGCAGTGATAGTTTCCTCCTGGGAAACTTTTTTCATATTCATTTTTATCTGTATTGAAAAATGTCATACGTGCAGTGATAAAAAAGGGAAATATGTTTCCAGATGCTACGAAGAAAGTAGTTCTGCTTCCGTTACCATACTTGACTTTTTCTTCCCGAAGGTCACATACTGATATTTTCTTCTGCAGTTGATGTCTTTGTATTTTTGTGGCATAAATCCACAACCTCAGTTTCAACCCCGTGCTTCTTCCTCTGTCTGTTCAGGAGGCTGAAACGTCAACAGCAATGTATTCAGAGAACTCTGGCTGATCTGGGTCTCAAGTGTCCCTTGTCCACCATCCATCACACAATGGACAAATTTCGCCTCTCTAAGACTGATGGTCGACCCGTGAAATGCGAAGGTCAGCTGCCTCAAATTTCCAATGCTGTTCTGTCTTTCTCTGCCTGTCTCTCTGTCTCTCTCAGTGTCTTCTTCCTCCTTGTTGTGCACTTCCTTCTTCAATAAATGTATAATACTGAAAACGACCACTGATCACTGAAAATGTTAACAATATCATATTCCACGTATTAATTCACACTGATTGTTTGGTGGATCTGGGAGAATGTGTGCATTTTCTTACTCGTTTATTTGTATTCGGTTCAAACAAAGTTAGCAGATAAAGCCAGCTCACAATTTTATGTAAAATATAACAATGCTTCAATCAACTGAACAAAAGAAAGAAGGAAAGACAGAACACATACTGTTTGGTATGAAATAGTGAATGTCATCTGTGTGTCATCAGATGACTCACCTGGTCCAGATCCCCCCATGAAAGACTGTCCAGACTGGCGCTCTGTGTGGAACACAGTGTCCGAGCCATGCATGGCTTCTCTGGCCATGGCCAGGCGACACCCACATCCACAGCAGTGCAGGTAAGGACGCAGCTTGTGTGGGAACTGGATGACTATACTGACGTCTTTTGCTTGTCGTTGTCAAAACAATGAATACACTATGATACCATGTAAAAGTTGCGTTTTTCTGCACTGGAAAGTGAACGAGTGTATATCATCAACTAATCAATAAAACTAGAACTGAACAGATAATGCTCCCAGTTATTTGGGGAACCGAAGAGAATAAAAATTAACATAAAATCCCAACTAGGTGATATTGTCATGTTGTTTCCAATCTTATGTTGCAGCCACTATGCAGAGTTCCTGAAATGTACGTCATTTGTGATGAAAGTGAACCACTACAAGTGTCCTGAAGACCTGCTCCGACGGATGGCTATGAGCAACTATTGGTACCTGCACAGTCAAGGAAGGCCATCATCTGAAATGCCCACAGCTTCAAACAGTTACAGCTGGCATGACAGAAGTTCAGATGATTATAGCAGGATGTCTGATATGTATACTACTTCAGATCGCTATGACAGAATGTCTGATTCATACCCTAGTTCAGATGGCTACGACAAAATGACCCATGTGTACAGCAGTTCCGATGTGTATGGCACAACACCAGACCCTGACGACAGAACAGGTCATCCATCTTACACAGACCACAGCTCTGGTTACACTGGCATTCCAGGGGATTCATGGACTACTTCACTGCCGTATATGTGCCGTGGTAAGCTGTCCATGGTGCCAACATTTTCTGTCAAATATGTTTGGCTACACGTTTATTGAATCGTTTGAATACTTTGTTGTTCATAACAAACAGTCAATGCCCTGCATATCATCCATTTCCTTTCAAACGTGCATTAGATGCTATCGAGTTTTGTTTGTCTCACTGTAGCCCATGTTGTCACTGATGTGCAGATCATCACAAAAAGTCCCTTGTGGACATGGAAAAGACGGAGGCCTGTGAAAACCCTGACGCCTACCTGTACGTCTTACGATACCACTGTGGGGATGACATGGAGCCCGGTTCATCTCGGGACCCTGACCACAGATCCTCCCGTTACGATGACATGTCTTCCTATGACGGCAGTGGTGACTGGCGTCCCACACCTTCGTCAGCAATGTACAGTGATCGCTCTTCTCACGACCACTCCGACTCCATGCGTCCTAGACCGTCGTCTTCATTTGACCGCAGCAGTGACTCCATGCGTCCAAGACCTTCGTCTTCAGCTGATGATGACGATTCTTCCTACGGAAGCAGGGACTCGAGTTTCTCAGATGGATCTTGGTATCCATCCCGCACAAGTCCAGGATATGAGGAGTCTTCATCTGGCCACTACACCCCTCCACTGCATTCTACTATGAGACCGCCCATTGATACAGACGTTGCGTGCATGTAAGTATAATGCTTAAATACATTTCATGTTGAGTAAATTGTGGCTTTTGCCTTTTTTGGAACAACAGGTGCCTCAGTGCATTTATTCGTGCTCAAAGCATCCGCATCTGAAATATGTACACATCGCTGCCAGGAAGCAGTGATAGTTTCCTCCTGGGAAACTTTTTTCATATTCATTTTTATCTGTATTGAAAAATGTCATACGTGCAGTGATAAAAAAGGGAAATATGTTTCCAGATGCTACGAAGAAAGTAGTTCTGCTTCCGTTACCATACTTGACTTTTTCTTCCCGAAGGTCACATACTGATATTTTCTTCTGCAGTTGATGTCTTTGTATTTTTGTGGCATAAATCCACAACCTCAGTTTCAACCCCGTGCTTCTTCCTCTGTCTGTTCAGGAGGCTGAAACGTCAACAGCAATGTATTCAGAGAACTCTGGCTGATCTGGGTCTCAAGTGTCCCTTGTCCACCATCCATCACACAATGGACAAATTTCGCCTCTCTAAGACTGATGGTCGACCCGTGAAATGCGAAGGTCAGCTGCCTCAAATTTCCAATGCTGTTCTGTCTTTCTCTGCCTGTCTCTCTGTCTCTCTCAGTGTCTTCTTCCTCCTTGTTGTGCACTTCCTTCTTCAATAAATGTATAATACTGAAAACGACCACTGATCACTGAAAATGTTAACAATATCATATTCCACGTATTAATTCACACTGATTGTTTGGTGGATCTGGGAGAATGTGTGCATTTTCTTACTCGTTTATTTGTATTCGGTTCAAACAAAGTTAGCAGATAAAGCCAGCTCACAATTTTATGTAAAATATAACAATGCTTCAATCAACTGAACAAAAGAAAGAAGGAAAGACAGAACACATACTGTTTGGTATGAAATAGTGAATGTCATCTGTGTGTCATCAGATGACTCACCTGGACCAGATCCCCCCATGAAAGACTGTCCAGACTGGCGCTCTGTGTGGAACACAGTGTCCGAGCCATGCATGGCTTCTCTGGCCATGGCCAGGCGACACCCACATCCACAGCAGTGCAGGTAAGGACGCAGCTTGTGTGGGAACTGGATGACTATACTGACGTCTTTTGCTTGTCGTTGTCAAAACAATGAATACACTATGATACCATGTAAAAGTTGCGTTTTTCTGCACTGGAAAGTGAACGAGTGTATATCATCAACTAATCAATAAAACTAGAACTGAACAGATAATGCTCCCAGTTATTTGGGGAACCGAAGAGAATAAAAATTAACATAAAATCCCAACTAGGTGATATTGTCATGTTGTTTCCAATCTTATGTTGCAGCCACTATGCAGAGTTCCTGAAATGTACGTCATTTGTGATGAAAGTGAACCACTACAAGTGTCCTGAAGACCTGCTCCGACGGATGGCTATGAGCAACTATTGGTACCTGCACAGTCAAGGAAGGCCATCATCTGAAATGCCCACAGCTTCAAACAGTTACAGCTGGCATGACAGAAGTTCAGATGATTATAGCAGGATGTCTGATATGTATACTACTTCAGATCGCTATGACAGAATGTCTGATTCATACCCTAGTTCAGATGGCTACGACAAAATGACCCATGTGTACAGCAGTTCCGATGTGTATGGCACAACACCAGACCCTGACGACAGAACAGGTCATCCATCTTACACAGACCACAGCTCTGGTTACACTGGCATTCCAGGGGATTCATGGACTACTTCACTGCCGTATATGTGCCGTGGTAAGCTGTCCATGGTGCCAACATTTTCTGTCAAATATGTTTGGCTACACGTTTATTGAATCGTTTGAATACTTTGTTGTTCATAACAAACAGTCAATGCCCTGCATATCATCCATTTCCTTTCAAACGTGCATTAGATGCTATCGAGTTTTGTTTGTCTCACTGTAGCCCATGTTGTCACTGATGTGCAGATCATCACAAAAAGTCCCTTGTGGACATGGAAAAGACGGAGGCCTGTGAAAACCCTGACGCCTACCTGTACGTCTTACGATACCACTGTGGGGATGACATGGAGCCCGGTTCATCTCGGGACCCTGACCACAGATCCTCCCGTTACGATGACATGTCTTCCTATGACGGCAGTGGTGACTGGCGTCCCACACCTTCGTCAGCAATGTACAGTGATCGCTCTTCTCACGACCACTCCGACTCCATGCGTCCTAGACCGTCGTCTTCATTTGACCGCAGCAGTGACTCCATGCGTCCAAGACCTTCGTCTTCAGCTGATGATGACGATTCTTCCTACGGAAGCAGGGACTCGAGTTTCTCAGATGGATCTTGGTATCCATCCCGCACAAGTCCAGGATATGAGGAGTCTTCATCTGGCCACTACACCCCTCCACTGCATTCTACTATGAGACCGCCCATTGATACAGACGTTGCGTGCATGTAAGTATAATGCTTAAATACATTTCATGTTGAGTAAATTGCGCCTTTTGCCTTTTTTGGAACAACAGGTGCCTCAGTGCATTTATTCGTGCTCAAAGCATCCGCATCTGAAATATGTACACATCGCTGCCAGGAAGCAGTGATAGTTTCCTCCTGGGAAACTTTTTTCATATTCATTTTTATCTGTATGGAAAAATGTCATACGTGCAGTGATAAAAAAGGGAAATATGTTTCCAGATGGTACGAAGAAAGTAGTTCTGCTTCCGTTACCATACTTGACTTTTTCTTCCCGAAGGTCACATACTGATATTTTCTTCTGCAGTTGATGTCTTTGTATTTTTGTGGCATAAATCCACAACCTCAGTTTCAACCCCGTGCTTCTTCCTCTGTCTGTTCAGGAGGCTGAAACGTCAACAGCAATGTATTCAGAGAACTCTGGCTGATCTGGGTCTCAAGTGTCCCTTGTCCACCATCCATCACACAATGGACAAATTTCGCCTCTCCAAGATTGATGGTCGACCCGTGAAATGCGAAGGTCAGCTGCCTCAAATTTCCAATGCTGTTCTGTCTTTCTCTGCCTGTCTCTCTGTCTCTCTCAGTGTCTTCTTCCTCCTTGTTGTGCACTTCCTTCTTCAATAAATGTATAATACTGAAAAGAACCACTGATCATTGAAAATGTTAACAATATCATATTCCACGTATTAATTCACACTGATTGTTTGGTGGATCTGGGAGAATGTGTGCATTTTCTTACTCGTTTATTTGTATTCGGTTCAAACAATGTTAGCAGATAAAGGCAGCTCACAATTTTATGTAAAATATAACAATGCTTCAATCAACTGAACAAAAGAAAGAAGGAAAGACAGAACACATACTGTTTGGTATGAAATAGTGAATGTCATCTGTGTGTCATCAGATGACTCACCTGGTCCAGATCCCCCCATGAAAGACTGTCCAGACTGGCGCTCTGTGTGGAACACAGTGTCCGAGCCATGCATGGCTTCTCTGGCCATGGCCAGGCGACACCCACATCCACAGCAGTGCAGGTAAGGACGCAGCTTGTGTGGGAACTGGATGACTATACTGACGTCTTTTGCTTGTCGTTGTCAAAACAATGAATACACTATGATACCATGCAAAAGTTGCGTTTTTCTGCACTGGAATGGTAACGAGTGTATATCATCAACTAATCAATAAAACTGGAACTGGACAGATAATGCTCCCAGTTATTTGGGGAACCAAAGAGAATAAAAATTAATATAAAATTCCAACCAGGTGATATTGTCATGTTGTTTCCAATCTTATGTTGCAGCCACTATGCAGAGTTCCTGAAATGTACGTCATTTGTGATGAAAGTGAACCACTACAAGTGTCCTGAAGACCTGCTCCGACGGATGGCTATGAGCAACTATTGGTACCTGCACAGTCAAGGAAGGCCATCATCTGAAATGCCCACAGCTTCAAACAGTTACAGCTGGCATGACAGAAGTTCAGATGATTATAGCAGGATGTCTGATATGTATACTACTTCAGAGCGCTATGACAGAATGTCTGATTCATACCCTAGTTCAGATGGCTACGACAAAATGACCCATGTGTACAGCAGTTCCGATGTGTATGGCACAACACCAGACCCTGACGACAGAACAGGTCATCCATCTTACACAGACCACAGCTCTGGTTACACTGGCATTCCAGGGGATTCATGGACAACTTCACTGCCGTATATGTGCCGTGGTAAGTTGTCCATGGTGCCAGCATTTTCTGTCAAATATGTTTGGCTACACGTTTACTGAATCGTTTGAATACTTTGTTGTTCATAACAAACAGTCAATGCCCTGCATATCATCCATTTCCTTTCAAACGTGCATTAGATGCTATCGAGTTATGTTTGTCTCACTGTAGCCCATGTTGTCACTGATGTGCAGATCATCACAAAAAGTCCCTTGTGGACATGGAAAAGACGGAGGCCTGTGAAAACCCTGACGCCTACCTGTACGTCTTACGATACCACTGTGGGGATGACATGGAGCCCGGTTCATCTCGAGACCCTGACCACAGATCCTCCCGTTACGATGACATGTCTTCCTATGACGGCAGTGGTGACTGGCGTCCCACACCTTCGTCAGCAATGTACAGTGATCGCTCTTCTCACGACCACTCCGACTCCATGCGTCCTAGACCGTCGTCTTCATTTGACCGCAGCAGTGACTCCATGCGTCCAAGACCTTCGTCTTCAGCTGATGATGACGATTCTTCCTACGGAAGCAGGGACTCGAGTTTCTCAGATGGATCTTGGTATCCATCCCGCACAAGTCCAGGATATGAGGAGTCTTCATCTGGCCACTACACCCCTCCACTGCATTCTACTATGAGACCGCCCATTGATACAGACGTTGCGTGCATGTAAGTATAATGCTTAAATACATTTCATGTTGAGTAAATTGCGGCTTTTGCCTTTTTTGGAACAACAGGTGCCTCAGTGCATTTATTCGTGCTCAAAGCATCCGCATCTGAAATATGTACACATCGCTGCCAGGAAGCAGTGATAGTTTCCTCCTGGGAAACTTTTTTCATATTCATTTTTATCTGTATGGAAAAATGTCATGCGTGCAGTGATAAAAAAGGGAAATATGTTTCCAGATGGTACGAAGAAAGTAGTTCTGCTTCCGTTACCATGCTTGACTTTTTCTTCCCGAAGGTCACATACTGATATTTTCTTCTGCAGTTGATGTCTTTGTATTTTTGTGGCATAAATCCACAACCTCAGTTTCAACCCCGTGCTTCTTCCTCTGTCTGTTCAGGAGGCTGAAACGTCAACAGCAATGTATTCAGAGAACTCTGGCTGATCTGGGTCTCAAGTGTCCCTTGTCCACCATCCATCACACAATGGACAAATTTCGCCTCTCCAAGATTGATGGTCGACCCGTGAAATGCGAAGGTCAGCTGCCTCAAATTTCCAATGCTGTTCTGTCTTTCTCTGCCTGTCTCTCTGTCTCTCTCAGTGTCTTCTTCCTCCTTGTTGTGCACTTCCTTCTTCAATAAATGTATAATACTGAAAAGAACCACTGATCATTGAAAATGTTAACAATATCATATTCCACGTATTAATTCACACTGATTGTTTGGTGGATCTGGGAGAATGTGTGCATTTTCTTACTCGTTTATTTGTATTCGGTTCAAACAAAGTTAGCAGATAAAGCCAGCTCACAATTTTATGTAAAATATAACAATGCTTCAATCAACTGAACAAAAGAAAGAAGGAAAGACAGAACACATACTGTTTGGTATGAAATAGTGAATGTCATCTGTGTGTCATCAGATGACTCACCTGGACCAGATCCCCCCATGAAAGACTGTCCAGACTGGCGCTCTGTGTGGAACACAGTGTCCGAGCCATGCATGGCTTCTCTGGCCATGGCCAGGCGACACCCACATCCACAGCAGTGCAGGTAAGGACGCAGCTTGTGTGGGAACTGGATGACTGTACTGACGTCTTTTGCTTGTCGTTGTCAAAACAATGAATACACTATGATACCATGTAAAAGTTGCGTTTTTCTGCACTGGAATGGTAACGAGTGTATATCATCAACTGATCAATAAAACTAGAACTGGACAGATAATGCTCCCAGTTATTTGGGGAACCAAAGAGAATAAAAATTAATATAAAATTCCAACCAGGTGATATTGTCATGTTGTTTCCAATCTTATGTTGCAGCCACTATGCAGATTTCCTGAAATGTACGTCATTTGTGATGAAAGTGAACCACTACAAGTGTCCTGAAGACCTGCTCCGACGGATGGCTATGAGCAACTATTGGTACCTGCACAGTCAAGGAAGGCCATCATCTGAAATGCCCACAGCTTCAAACAGTTACAGCTGGCATGACAGAAGTTCAGATGATTATAGCAGGATGTCTGATATGTATACTACTTCAGATCGCTATGACAGAATGTCTGATTCATACCCTAGTTCAGATGGCTACGACAAAATGACCCATGTGTACAGCAGTTCCGATGTGTATGGCACAACACCAGACCCTGACGACAGAACAGGTCATCCATCTTACACAGACCACAGCTCTGGTTACACTGGCATTCCAGGGGATTCATGGACAACTTCACTGCCGTATATGTGCCGTGGTAAGTTGTCCATGGTGCCAACATTTTCTGTCAAATATGTTTGGCTACACGTTTACTGAATCGTTTGAATACTTTGTTGTTCATAACAAACAGTCAATGCCCTGCATATCATCCATTTCCTTTCAAACGTGCATTAGATGCTATCGAGTTATGTTTGTCTCACTGTAGCCCATGTTGTCACTGATGTGCAGATCATCACAAAAAGTCCCTTGTGGACATGGAAAAGACGGAGGCCTGTGAAAACCCTGACGCCTACCTGTACGTCTTACGATACCACTGTGGGGATGACATGGAGCCCGGTTCATCTCGGGACCCTGACCACAGATCCTCCCGTTACGATGACATGTCTTCCTATGACGGCAGTGGTGACTGGCGTCCCACACCTTCGTCAGCAATGTACAGTGATCGCTCTTCTCACGACCACTCCGACTCCATGCGTCCTAGACCGTCGTCTTCATTTGACCGCAGCAGTGACTCCATGCGTCCAAGACCTTCGTCTTCAGCTGATGATCACGATTCTTCCTACGGAAGCAGGGACTCGAGTTTCTCAGATGGATCTTGGTATCCATCCCGCACAAGTCCAGGATATGAGGAGTCTTCATCTGGCCATTACACCCCTCCGCTGCATTCTACTATGAGACCACCCATCGATACAGACGTTGCCTGCATGTAAGTATCATGCTCAAATAAATGTCCTGTTTAGTAAATTGTGGTTTTTCTTAGTCTGGAACCACTGATATCCCCA
>NC_134894.1:10198390-10203390 GCF_041734735.1 Babylonia areolata | reverse complement strand
AACAACCGATCATATACCAACTTGCGATATGTTAAAGTCTCAAATCCCTGAACTGAAATCATCTTCAGTGTTGACGATCTTCAGCAGTCCATTGCTAATGTATGACTTTTTCAACTCCTTGTTAAATAGTCCTGTTGGTTCGCTGTTATAGTTGTTAGTTTTTCATTAGAAATATGTTATATTGTTATGTGTTGTTTTGTTTTTGTTTTTTAAACAAAACTTAAATCAGTAATTTTCACACACACACACACACACACACACACACACACACACACACACACACACACACACACACACACACACACACACACATACACACACACACTTTCACTTACTCGTATGCGTACACAGTAATTCCCCCCCCCCTCCCCCTCCTCCCACTCGATTTTTTTCCTTTCCTCGTCTAATATCACTTATAGTGAAAAGACGTTAAACTAAAGAACGAACGAACATACGCACGCACAAACACACACACACACACACACACACACACACACACACACACACACACACAGAGAGAGAGAGAGAGAGAGAGAGTCTCACCAGTTGCTTCTGTGAATACCCAACAGAAGCAAAGCCCGGCATGTGCCCACCCCCCGGGGAGATAGGCATCACCATCTATGAGTGTGACGACGACAGTGACTGCGACAACGCCAAGAAGTGCTGCCCTGTAGGCAACGGTGCTGGACAGAGGTGCCTGGAACCAGTACCACGTGCAGAACCTTGAACACGCAGCGCAACTTTACCTTTTTTCACTCCTGTTATTACGCATGACATGATTCCGCATTATAAAGAAGTATGATTGTACTTCTTTTCATGCCTTTTTTTTCTGCAGTGGATGTCTTTGTTAATATTATTAAGTAGCAATAATTGAGAGTTTTATAGCATATCAGTGCTTTCGGGTTTTGTGTTGTGTTATATATATATATATATATATATATATATATATATATATATATATATATATATATACATAAATAAATTCATTTTAAAGTGATAAAAAATGTTTTAATGTGTTTGGCTTTGTCTTTATTTTCACTCATTCGTTTGATTTGATTTGATTTCATTTCATTTCATTTGTTTCTTATTGAATGAGTGCACGATGATTAACAACACGTCTTTGCCAATTAAGGATCCGCAGCCATATATCAGAATTTATGAAAATTATTTTTCGAAAGTTTTGAATATTACTATTCTCCTCGGCTAGATTTCTCTACACATTAGTTAGTTAATGTTAGTGCAGTTTGTATTATTTTGAAATGAGATGCTCTTGTGTTCAGATGATACTTTGAATGCAGCATTATGTCATTTACTTACTTACAATTTCATTATTTTACTGTGTAACCTTGCCAAAAACATCTTCGCCATGTCTTGTTTGCCTTTTGTCTCTTTTGTTGTTGTTATTGTTCCCGATTGCGCTCATGGA
This sequence comes from Babylonia areolata, assembly GCF_041734735.1. Classification (NCBI taxonomy): domain Eukaryota; kingdom Metazoa; phylum Mollusca; class Gastropoda; order Neogastropoda; family Buccinidae; genus Babylonia; species Babylonia areolata. Next base: position 10,201,964 of record NC_134894.1, on the reverse strand, counting down.
GTTTTTTGGGGAATAAATCTTGACTTGAGTTGAAACTCTTTAGGTCTTGTTTATAGTTATTTTCCTTCACAAAGGGCTTCCACAGACAGCAGGTCTGTCTGATCCTCTGTATGAATATGTGTTATTTTTCCACTTGTGTGTGTGTTTGTTTTGTTTCGTTTTTGGTCATGATGGAGTCTGTTGTTGAGAATCTTTTCTTTTTTTTTCTTTTTTTTTTTTTATTCGTGTGATTTAAGACCTTATTAATCTATCTTTAACTCTCTCCATACGAACGGCGAAAGAGACGATGTTAACAGCGTTTCATCCCAATTACCATCATCAAAATATTGCAAGCGGAAGGCTCTTTTACTGAAGAGGTGAATGTTGACAAAGAATACCACAATTCTGACGACGGAAGCTAAAGGTTGAGTCATTCAGACACTCACTGGACATCCGAGGGGTCTGTGTAGAGGAGAAGAGAAGACTGGCCGTACTGAGTGAGTTAAAAATGTATAAAAGCCAGACTGACAAAATGAAATTCACTTTCTGTTATTTCATTTCGTTACCATTGTGTGTCCGTGATTAATGCATTTGTTTTCTTCTTCAGTTACCAAGATGTTGTGCTGCTTTTCGTGTTTTTTTTTTCATAATAAATGCAAATACTTTCTTTGGCAGTTTCAGTGATTTTTTTTTTGATTTTTTTTTATTGGGTTCTTGAATTTTCCCAAAATCTGTCTGTTGCATGTCTGTATGTCTCTCTCTCTATCTCTGTCTTTCTGTCTGTCTGTCTCTCTAGCCCTCTCTCTCTCTCCCTCTCTCTCTCGAAACAAGACAGACACACAAGCATTGCTGACTGACCACGCAGTGACAAGACTGACCTGTGCAAAAGATATTTACATGAAATTTTTTTTCAGGTTTTTCCCCCCCAATGTTCAGTTGCTTGGGTGTATTCTGACACGTGCTTCCGTGTGGGGAGGGGCCTGGCGGTGTTCAGAGGGGAAGCGGGGAATGAAATGTAAAGCGATTTGAGCAGTATTTCTGGAGAAACACGCAAAATAAATGTCCATTATTAATATTATTATTATTATGGACTGTTCCACATACTGCTGAATCATGAGACAAAAGTACACAAAGAAAACGGAGAGAGTGGATCGTCCGAGGATCACACACACACACCGTGGCACACACACACACACACACACACACACTGATGAACGCATGCATGCACGCACGCACACACACACACACACACACACACACACACACGTACGTGCACATTGTGCTAATGCACGTACATGCGTACAGAATACCCCGGTGCTCACACACACACACATATGCACGCACACACACACACTGACACACACACGCTCCTGGTCCAGTCAGTAAACGACTGAAGATCACACACACACACACACACACACACACACACACACATGTAAGAAAAAATTATAAAAGCTAAGCTGTGAGAACAGTGTGTGTCGTGTGAATGTGTGTGTGCGTGCACCGGCACGCACACACACACACACACACACTCGCACGCACGCACACACACACACACACACACACACACACACACACACACACACAAACACACCGAGGCCGAGAGAGATCGAAACACAGAAAGGGACAGCCAGAGAGACAGGTATACAAAAAAGAAGGAAAGATACCGACACAGAGAGAAACTGACCGACACACGGAGACAGACAAACGAACAGACAGAGACAAAGGGAAGTGGCCTGCCTGCTCAGAAAGTGCCTGTTATAAATCATCTAAACTTCAGTTTCCACGTGAGAGAACATATTATTTCCCTCAACTATCTTTGACCAGCAACAGCCAGCTCGCTCTGTCCCAGTTCGTGGAGTTAGTTCTGTTTTTGCCACTCACTGGTCAAAGGTAAGCAACCGCTGCAAGAATCCACAGTCATTGCCCAAGACGATTTGTCTCCCTTTGTTTCCAGTAACTGTGTGGCTGAACTTCGTTCTCTCGTAAACTCTGACCCCTCCCCCTACCCCTCCACACATACACACACTTCACACTCTATTTTGTGTTTATCTGGCTTTCTTTTGATCCCCTTGAACGTATGATGATTGTGGCGATCATTAAATGTGCACACACAAAATAAAGTTTTTTACGTTTTTGTGTGCACGCGTTAGCCCAGAGAGCGGTGTCACTAAAACTCGAAAAGACGCGAAAAGACACGAAAAGACTCGAAAAGACGCGAAAAGACACGAAAAGACATATGAAAAAAATGTGAAAACGCGAAAAGACATCCGATAAGAATGTGAAAATGCGAAAAGACAGACTAGATATTCCAGGACTTTTCATGTCTTTTCACATTCTTTTCCGGTGTATTTTCGTGTCTTTTCGTGTCTTTTCGCGTCTTTTCGTGTCTTTTCGTGTCTTTTCGCGTCTTTTCGCATTTTAGTATGACCCCCAGAGAGAGAGAATGACATCTCAGCAAGAGAAATATAGGGAGTGGGGATAGATAGATAGATAGAAGAAAAAAGAGACAGACAGACAGAGAGAGAATCGAAGAGAAACAACTACTACAATCAGAGAGACCGAGACAGCCACAGAGAGGAACAATGAAACAAAGAGAGACACAGACAGACGGAGAAGAGCGAGACAGAGAGATTCCCCTTTGTGCACATTCAGTGCACCGCATATCACGAAATGGCTTTTACTATACAGCTTGGATATATCACCAACATGCGTATTATTTTTAATCAGTCTCTAAGAATGACAATCATCGGTTCAGTAGCATGTTCGTCTGGTGATAGTCCCCATCCTTTAAGAAAAGTAATTTGAGACAAGGCCTGTGCTATTTCTGAGCTTGAGTTTCACTTTCTCAAGGAGGCGTCACTGCGTTCGGACAAATCCATACACGCTACACCACATCTGTTGAGCAGATGCCTGACCAGCAGCATAACCCAACGCGCTTAGTCAGGCCTTGAGTGCATGCTTACATATTTGTGTACCTATGAAAGTGGATTTCATTTTACGTAATTTCGCCAGAGGACAACACTCTCGTTGCCATGGGTTCTTTTTCAGTGCGCCAAGTGCGTGCTGCACACGGGACCTCGGTTTATCGTCTCATCCGAAAGACTAGACGCTCAGTTTGATTTTCCAGTCAAACGTAGGAGAAAGGGCGAGAGCGGGATTCGAACCCACACCCTCACGGACTCTCTGTATTGGCAGCTGAGCGTCTTAACCATTCTGCCATCTTCCTTCCTTCTGAGCTTGAATGTACAATAAAGTAGAATCAATAATAAACAAAGCAACAAACAAATTGTTTCCGTACAAACTGAACTGTATAGAAGCCGTCTACATTGTTGATGCAAGTCGAAAGATAGTACTAAAAATCCCAGCAGGTGATAAAAATTAAAGCGAAAAAGTTATGACGGTGACAGTTTTTCTGCGAGTTATGTAACACCTGTTGAAAATTGTAAATTGGAACATATTGAAATTAGCACACACTGAATAATACAAATTTGTCAAACACAATGAGCAATGCAGATTATGACACGGTGAACAAACGTAAATAAGAATATACTGAAAATATGATTGTAATTACCGCTTCATTTTCTCCACTTTG
>NC_134894.1:10160890-10195890 GCF_041734735.1 Babylonia areolata | reverse complement strand
ACAGCTTGCCATTAAAATTGAGAGCTTCGATTTGAATAAAGCATTTAAAATTCACAAAATTATGTAAAATTCAGTTTTAACTTCGTCTGTTCACATGACACCGATCGAGGCTTCTTGTGGCGGGGGAGGGTGGATGTGTGGGGGTGGTGGTGGTGGTGATGGTGGTGAAGTGGTCTTGACTGACTGGATACACTCTCTCTCTCTCTCTCTCTCTCTAGTGTCACCAGAGCTTTACAGCTGATGACATTAACCATTTCAGTGTTAGTGTTCAGAGTTCTCTCTCTCTAGTCCACGAAAGAAATTGACAAAAACGTTCGACTGATGCGGTTCCAGCGTTTGCTGTTCAGATCGGTAGACCGTTGTTTTGGCAACGTCCTCCCGTCCGAGTAGTTCTTCTTCTTCTTTCCGTTACACGACCAACATCGACTTGCCGATGACTCTGTCGTGGTTCATACATGCTGGGTATTTTCGTGTCTCCATAACCCACCGATCACTGACATGGGTTACAGGATCTTTAACGTGCGTATTTGATCTTCTGCGTGCTTATACACACGAAGGGGGTTCAGGCACTAACAGGTCTGCACATATGTTGACCTGGGAGATCGGAAAAATCTCCACCCTTTACCCACCAGGCGCGGTTACCGTGATTCGAACCCGGGACCCTCAGATTGAAAGTTCAACGCTTTAACCACTCGGCTATTGCGCCCGTCAAATTTAAAATTAGTTAAATTTGGTCAGGGTTTAACGCCTTGCTATCAAGTTTATTTATTCGTCAAATTTTCATTTCTGAAAAAAAGTTGAGAATTTTATGGAATTGTCCACTTGATTCTTGAATGAATTAATACTTGAAATGGAACCGGCTTTTGACGTCCAATTTTTCCCCATTGGCATTTCTAGTGTGGAACTGTACTGAGGTGCAGTGCTGAGAAGTAGGCTACTGACTGACCCCAAAACACACTGATAAACTTTACCGTTAAACTGATGAGGTAACTGCACTATGATATCCTTCTACCCTTAAGGGAAAATAATTATAAATAAGAAAATCGATCATGATAAGTCATGTGCCTGCACTCAATGATATGTACTTGTACAAGCTTTGTGGCCCTTCAACAACATGATTATGCATCATTCAAAGTTACGGTTGTCAGAAGGCCTAGGACGGTTTACGTGCTCGTGCATATTCGTGAGCCAACGGGTTAAATTTCATCCCTAAAGTTTGCAGTTTAGAAAGACACAAATGGTGGTCGTGAGCCAACGGGTTAAATTTCATCCCTAAAGTTTGCAGTTTAGAAAGACACAAATGGTGGTCGGTAACTGCTACCAGCTTCTGTGTAAACTGATAAAACTGGTCACGAGAACCAGGAAAACTCGCCCAGAAACAGCTGAGCCTCAGTGTGCGTGGTGAGGCCAACTGTAAACAAAGCCGGAAGATTAGAGATCGAACTGACCAATCGTTGTTTGGTGTTGAAGTCACATGAGCAAACACCACGGCGGCGGGTTTGGAAGAAGAGTCGAGTCAGCTGCTCGGCCTTCGGTTTTTCACTTTCTCTTGTTCAGTTGCCCTGGTACACAGCTGGAGTGTGGACGAATTCTCCCAGCGATTAACTGAGAGAGAGAATACAATGGCTGGACAGACTGAAGCCATGCTTTCGTTCGTCTTTTTCACCTTGTTTGCATCAACTGTCGCTACCTCTCCTGACACTTTACAGTTGGTTAACATGGTGAGTCTGAATCGTAGGCCTCGTGCTGATCAATATGTATAATAATTATTGCAGGTAAGCACGTCTGTATTTAATGTTTAGCAGACCACATGTTTAGCGGTGCAGTGGACTTTGAATGACAAAACTGGCAATGATTTTATGAAGAAGGAATGAAAATTAACGTTTAAACAGTTGATCTCAATGTGGTGTGGAGAGAACCATGTTTTGTGTTGATTTTCTTTCTTTTGTCGAAATCTAAACGTATTTTTCACGCCGATTTATATAGTCTGTTCTGTTTCCACATATCACACACACATCTCAAATTCTTGTCGTTGTTAATGTTTATCAAAACAATTACAATGTAAATATTGTGACATTTGACTCTTTTAGTCTTTACCTGTTTTTACTAGTTAATTGAATTATGGTTAAGGGATTCCGAAGTTTTCATCCACCCAATTTGCTTTGTCCATAGGGAACTTCTATTTCTTGTCACATTTGTAATTGTGTACACTTTGAGCACATTCCTGTGATGTATGCACATGCATTGCATACACTTTTTCCATCTAAAATCACTGTAATGAACAAACACTAAATTAATGACCAACCAGCGTGCGCGCGCACACACACACACACACACAGTGATTGCTGATGGGGTCAGCCAAACTTCATATACAGATTAAGAAAACCGATTTATGAATATGACTTTTTTTTTTTATTCTCCTCACTTGTCTCTACAAAGCATTGGTAACATTGTTTCATATTATCTCCTAAAAATACAGCCAATCTGAATCAGTGGCAATTAAAAAACAAAAACAAAATAACCCAGATTGAGAAGAGCAACACATGATTTTGAGTGTAAATGTTAAGAACCTGAGTGTAACTGTAAGAACATAAAAACAGCACATGATTTCAATTTCCATGAGTGTAACTGTAAGAACATAAAAACAGCACATGATTTCAATTTCCATGAGTGTAACTGTAAGAACCTGAACGTAAGAACATGAAAACAACACATGATTTCAATTTCCATGAGTGTAACTGTAAGAACCTGGGTGTAAGAACATAAAAGCAAAAAATTGTTTCACTTTCCATGAGTGTAACTGTAAGAACATGAGTGAAAGATTAAATAATTTCATTTAACACAAACTGCTGATACTTTTGGTTTGAAGCATTTCAAAGTTGTTAAATTTTGATGTACTTTCTAACTTAGTCGTCAGTTTAACATCTTTCCACATTAAGTAAGTGATGTTGGACAACAAGAAAAAAAAAATAACAAAGGGGGGAGTGGGGGAAGAAGGGACAGTGTGTATGTGTGTGTGTGTTGTGAAGAATATAATATAATGAGAGAGAGAATGTTGGAGAAAAGAAAAAAAAAATGTAAAGAATTACATTTAAGTTTTTTAACACAAACTGAGGATACTTTTGGTGTGATTCATTTCAAAGTTATAAGATTTTAATGTACTTAGTATAAGATTATAATAACCCAACCTTTCCCATTAATGTCCCTCTCCCCCTCTCTCACACAGACACACAAATCAAACCATGCAATCAGGAAGAGTGAGGATAGTGATGGCCTAGCAAGTGTGTATGAAATAGAATGATCTTCTGATAAGGTCAAGAGAGGGAACGGAAGGAGAAGAAAGAAACTTATTGACTGTGGGAATTTGACCCTAGTTCAGTAGTTGTGTATAATTCAGTTGACAGTCATTCAGGAAAAGACACAAGGAAGAAGCTGAGCACTATGTGTCTTTGTTTTTCTTAGATTAAACAGTTTTATTCATTCATTCTTTCTTCTTCTTTATCTTTTTTTTCTTATAAATCAAAAACTGCTTTCTCAAGCTAACTTGACCAATTACTGACCCATGTCTGAGGGTCTACACTCCCTTTCTCAGTGCTAGCGCCTCTTTTGGACCTCACAGTTTTAACGTAATTGGTTGCGACAGTTTGTCACTGATTACAACTTATATTTTGAAATGTATTTCAGTGCTACAAATTTATTTTGCTTGCTTGTCTGTGACAGGTGTATCGCCATGGAGACCGCAGTCCCGAGTTCACATTTCCCACAGATGCGAACAAGGACAAGTGGTCTAATGGCCCGGGGTGGCTTACAACGGTAAGACTTACAGTTAAAGTTGACTTCAAGTTCAAGTCTGTTGTGGTGTGAAAATATATATCTGAAGATTTTTTTTTCTTTCTTGCATGAAATTGATTTGAATGCATGGTCAGTGTTGACCACACTTGATTTCCATCAGTATTATAACCTCTGTAACAAAAAGCTTTGACTGTTTACATTAAATTGGGCATTAATATCAAAGAGAAAACTGGCATGGCTGTTTCATTGAATGGCTGTTCACTAAGTTAAAGTGATACGGATAAGTGCACCATTGGGGCTTTGCTGAGGAAGTCAGAACAGATTTTAAGTGCACCATTGGAACTTTGCTGTGAAGGAGTCAGAACAGATTTTGAACTTGCTCATTCACTCATTCACACACACTGTGACTAGTGTGAGTGATGGTGTCAACTGACAAAGTATTTGCAGAGAAAATATCAATGTTAAAGTTTACCACGGACACACACACACACACACACACACACACACACAGACAACCGAACACCGGGTTAAAACAGACTCACTTTTTGACTTGAACACCGGGTTAAAACATAGACTCACTTTGTTTACACAAGTGAGTCAAAAACTGCAGTTAGGAAAAAAAAAAAAAAAAAAATGGGTGGCACTCTCAGTTTAGTGGTGTGCTGTCCCTGGGGAGAGCAGCTGGAATTTCACCCAGAGAAATCTGTTGTGACAAAAAAGAGTAATACAATACTCTCTCTCTCACACACACACACACACACACACACACACACACACACGCACACACAATAAAACAACCTTTCCATGTCTAATATCATTTGAAAGTGAAAAAACTTTGAACTGAAGTGCAAATGGACACACACACACACACACACACACACACACACACACACAAATTCACGTGCAAACATAAATACATGACCAGTCACCTCCCATCACATTACATTGTAGGCACGCACACACACACACACACACACAGTTGAATTAACCCATCATATACACAGATGTGTAAGAAAACACATTGCACACTTCTAAAGTTACTTGCATTTGTGATAATGAAATTACCGCCTTGTATATATATATATCATCTATGAATGTGAACAGTTGAAATCATTTTTATCTGTCATTTATAAAAATTACGGTTCCATCTGTTGCATTAGAAATGCTTAATATGACAACTTGTGTTTGAAATAATTCAGAGTTGAAATAGGAATAGGAGTGGATTTGGCTCTTTCAAGTAATTTTACTGGTTGACTAGTTAGTTTGTTTTATTGTATTATGATAGAGAGGAACAGGAAAATCTGTGATGACTTAAGACATGGGTGGGGAAGAGAAAGGGGGTAGATTTTCGTCAAGAATCACATTTGTGGATAGATATTAAACAAAAGAATGGACAAACATTACACGCTCAGTCACACATGAAGCATGCATACACACCTATGAGCAGAAAAGAAAATGGTGCCAAAGCAGACATATATATATATATATACAACCCACACATGTGTGCAACTGCGGGTACATTATATTCATAGTGTTGTAATTTGTTTTGTACTGACAGTCTTGTGGAAAGAAGCAAATGCAGTAACCAACATTTATTTGTGCCCCAAATCAAGCACAAGTTATTTGTGGATAGCTCTGTATGAATATGTGTGTGGCAGCTGCATTCTGTTATTCAGTGTAGCTTTAACAGAAAAATAAAGTTGAAAAGATTCATAATGCATCACCATTTCTTGGTTATGAGTTACCTACAGAGTAATTTGGTTAGCATTTAAATTTACATATATTTAATTTGTATACATTAAAACATAATAATTAATATGATAACAACAGAGAAGACTAAATGAAATAATGAATACACTTGTGCTCCAGTTACTTATGTAACAAAAACTGAAAGTATAATCAATTTTTTTTAAAAAGAAACTATCTGATCTGTATAAACACACACACACACACACACACACAGACACACACACACACACGAGTACATGATGATCTATCATATTTTATCACATGACATTGCAAATTGCAGAAACACACACCACAAATCCATCATATATTTCTATAGCATATGTAGATATTGTATATGTTCATATGTAGACATTGAAGCAAAACACTTCTCACACCCAGATACAACTGTAGCATACATGCACTCTTATGAATAGAAAAAAAAGAGGAAAAATTCAAAAAATGATGACCATAGGCATACATTAGCCGTCAAAAGAGGGCGCTAGCTAGCGGGACAAAGGGGAGGTTACCTTCTTCCGGGAGGTTATCGGCCGTAGTTGCTTTCGTTTTCTCCGCATAGGCGGAAAGTAGTTTGCACAGGACAGGAATGTCAGACCCCTGCCGGAGTCTGCACTAGTTGGGTCATGGTAAGTATGTTATTTAAACGTAATTTTAGATATAAAATTTCCTCTTTTTTTTAATTTTTTTATTCTAGTCAGATATCTATGGAAAGCTTAAATGTGCTTGATCAGTTGATGAGAATTAGCATACACTGCAGAGAAAGAGAGACAGAGTGAAAGAGAAGGCAAGGCAAAGCAAGTCAAGATGTAGAGAGGAAAAAAAGAAGGAAAATATGTATTTTAATCGGGTCAGTGCTACAAAATACTAACTTTTATGATAATAAAGACATAAGTATGCTGATAATAAAGATTAAAAAGAATCATATGACAACAATAATAATGTTAAAACAAACACACATAACTCATAAGATTATATTGATAATGGTAATGTTGTGTGCTGGTAATGAAACTACATAGATGAAAAAAAAACATTTATCAGATTAAAGTTAATAACTTATCAGATTACAACAATAAGAGTGTTAAAACACACATATCAGATTATAATAATAATAATGTTGTTGGAGAGACAGACATAAGAGTCAAAGAACAACCAGCTGGAGCGGGAGATAGCCTAGCAAATAGGTAGACAAACAGCTGATTGAAGACAGACAGAAAGGCAAACAACAAAGGCATGACATGAAAATAATGCTGTTGGAGGGTACATAATCCATATGAGTGAGACACTGCCAGACCGAGTGGCAATAGGCCACAGCTGGACAGAGAGAAATAGAGAGCTAGTGGGCCTCACAACTCAAGTTTCGTGAGTTTTGATTAATGTTTGGACCTCCAGCTTGTAATTAATGTAAAGATAGGTGCATGTTAACAAGTGGCGTGCAAAGATAATAATAGAAAATTATTACTGAGACATAGATAGGGCAGAAAAGAGTATTGATTTTGTGGTGTGTGGTGTGTGTGTGTTCCAAAAAATATTATAGTTTTCACCTTTCTGTTATTTTGTTTTTCAGGTGGGCATGCGACAGCAGTACGCTCTTGGGCAGTTCTTTCACTCTGAGTATGGACACCTGTTGAGCCAAGCCTACAACAACACAGAGGTATAGGTGTATCTATTATATATATGTAATATATTTATGATGTGGCAGTGCTGTGTCCATCCTCGTGCCATTGCAAACTGTTTGATGTTTAACTCCTTGACTGCTGAACCTCATTAAAATATATGTGTGGCATGAGTTTGAAGTGCATTTACTACTTTTTGTGTACTTACCAATGGTGTCATTGATTTTGCTGAACAGAGGTAATGCAGTCATAAGAGGAAAATGTCCAAACAAAGAATGTTGACTGACATCCTGACCTGTGTGTAAGCTCAGTGTTACCTCAGTGAGTGAGGTGACAGTCCTTCACTGAAGAGCATACTCATCTGCAGACGGGGTTAAATCTATGTGAGAGTGTCTGTGTTTCATTTTCAGCATTGATATTTTCTATTTCAGAATGCATAGTAGTGGTCAAGTGGTGAGGAAATAGGCATATATATGTATGACGGCTCAGAGGAAAGCAAAATATTGTGAGCAAAAAAAAAAAAAAAAAAGAATGTTCTTTTGTATATGTACACAGATCTTTTTTTCTTTTTCTTTCTCTGTGGGTGCTTTTCAGTATGTGAGACTTAACTTTGGGACTGAAAACATGGGGCTTTTATGTCCGGATGCAAAACAGACACACATGTGCACACACACACACACACACGTACATACGCACGCACACGCGCGCGCACACACACACACACACACACACACACACACACACACACACACACACACACACACACACTGTCCCCCTGGCATCCAGATTACACACAGAAACACACATGCAAGTACATGCACAGAGACTCCCTCTCTTAGCCCACCCCTCTTCTCCCCCACACAACCGCACAATCACAGAAACATTTCAAATTCACACATTGTTGATGTCATTGATATTTAAATCAGGCTATGTGGAGAATAGAGAGGGAGTGCACATATTGTGCTGCAACAGTTGATGTGAATGCAGGCGGTGATCTCAATTTTACACGGTGAAGCCTTTTTAAACAGATCACGGTGGCGTCCTCCAATGTCAACCGATGCTTGATGTCAGCCTACTGCAATCTGGCAGGCCTGTACCCCCCACAGGGTGAGCAGGTCTGGAACCCCAAGCTGCTGTGGCAGCCCATTCCTGTCCACACCCGCCCTGAGGATGAAGATCATGTGAGTACTTTGTTTTATGTGTTATAGTGTGTTGGGCACCCATAACTAACAAAAAAAAAAAAAAGGTGGAATCACCACAAGCTCCCATCCCTCCTACTTTTCTCCCCCTACAGCCCCCTCTCCTTTCCCAGTCCTTCCACACTTTGCCTTCTTTCACTATTGTGTCGCAACCATCCCCATTCAGGTCGAATGATCAGCAGTGACGGGCGCAATAGCCAAGTGGTTAAAGCGTTGGACTGTCAATCTGAGGGTCCCGGGTTCGAATCACGTTGACGGTGCCTGGTGGGTAAAGGGTGGAGATTTTTACGATCTCCCAGGTCAACATATGTGCAGACCTGCTAGTGCCTGAGCCCCCTTCGTGTGTATATGCAAGCAGAAGATCAAATACGCACGTTAAAGATCCTGTAATCCATGTCAGCGTTCGGTGGGTTACGGAAACAAGAACATACCCAGCATGCACACCCCCAAAAATGGAGTATGGCTGCCTACATGGCGGGGTAAAAACGGTCATACACGTAAGAGCCCACTCGTGTGCATACGAGTGAACGCAGAAGAAGAATGATCAGCAGTGAATCACTGATCATGTGTTTTAGCCATGGACACCTGACACTGTAACACATGTGTACAGATGTGCAGCACCAGGTGATCAGTGCTTTCTCACAAATGCGCTCTGCTCTCTGTGGTCTGAGGTCACGTTGGGGATAAAGTTCATGTAATGTTTGTAAGCTTTTTGTGCTTCCTTTACTTCACTCATTCATTCCAGTGTATGTAGTCGTTTTAATTGAGATTAAGTTTCAAGATGGTGTCAAAGCATGCACTGGTTCATCATACACGCTACACCACATCTACTGGTACTTTTTTTATTTTCAAGCTAATGGCTGGCTTACATGTAAATTCTTTGTGCTGGTCAGCCTTGATAGAATGCCATGTGAGTTGTTGGAGATGGATGTCAGTACCTGTCCTCTATGAAGTTTATGCCAGTTTGTGGATATCTTCTTTTTTGACATTTGTATTCTTTCTCTCTCTCTCTCTCTCTCTCTCTCTCTCTCTCTCTCTCTCTCTCTCTCTCTCTCTCTCTCCCTTTGTCTCATTTGTTGTCAGGTAAATTGCATGACCATGTTTGTGTCTAAGCAGGTGGAAGTGAAGGAAGGGGTTTGGGAGGAGATAGGGGTGGGAGAGAGAGAGAGAGAGAGATGGAGTGCGAGTCTGTGTTGAGGATGTAACAGTGTGAACACTCCATGCAAGAAGCCTGAGCCTGTCTTGACTTTGTCCTGCCTTTTGCTGTTCACTGTCAAATGTGCCCTGGAGACTGATTGTGAAAAGAATACCTGTGTACAATACTACCAAGTACTGTAGATTTTTTTAGTTATGGTGTAAATGTAACACTCGTGTGTACAACACATCTGCACTCCCATCCCTTTGATTTTCTGAAAGGTATATTTAAAAGAAAAAAATTGTGATTTTCTGTAAAAGTCATTGTCAAAATGTGACCTAGTGAAACTCAAGATGCAGCTTATGAACCAGCAAACGGTAGCTGAAGGAAAGTAAAAACTATAAACACAGTACAATTTCTAGATAAATACAACGAAGAATGAAATCAAACATAGACTGTGGCTGTGTGTGTGGAATTTAGATTGAGCATTGTTGTGCTGTCAACACACATCCCTACCCCCTGAGAATTTCTCTTTCTTTCTCCTCACATTGTTATGAATTTGAATAATTTCCTTGTCTAAAACAATGTGTATCAGCTACTAGGTTTTGAGTGTATATTGTCAGTGCAGTAGCTGCTGCACTCACACACTCAAACACAGACACACACACACGCACACATACACACACACACACGCACGCACATGTGCACGCACGCGCACGCGCGCACAGACACACACACACACACTTCTCAATAAGAGGACAGTACATTGATTGTATCCTTCTTTTCTCCACTGTTACACAGGTCCTTGCCATTGATGAAAAGTGCCCATTGTATGACCAGCTGTATGATGCAGTTCTGCATTCCCCGGCTGTGGTGGAAGAGGAGAAATCCAACGCTGTATGTTAATTGTTATGCATCCCTGAGAGATGTTCAGATCATGATACGATTTTGTTTATAATTTGTATAGTGGATATTCATTGTGTCTTCTTCAGAGTTTTTTTTCAACAAGTGCATTTTTGGATCACATGATTTTGTTTTGTGTATAGGGATCAATTTTTTCCTCAGGGCTTTTTATTTATTCTTTTTTATTTTTATTTTTAGGGGTGGGGTAAAGTGCATTTTCAAATCATGAATATGATTTTGTTTGTGAGGTGGATGTTGTATGTTTTTCTCAGTTTTTTGTGATGTACTTAGCTTCCTATTCATTTTGTTTTCTTGTCCGATCTCTTTTTTCTGTTCATAAACTTTGTTCATTGGTTACGATTGAGGAGGGGTGATAGAAAAATTAGAGAGAGGGAGAGAAAGAGAGAGCAAGAGAAAGTGTGATAAATATGAAGAGGACTCAGTATTTCTTTTTTGAAGTTTCAGATGCATTATTAACAAAGATTTGGGTTGGTGGTGGTGGTGGTTTGTTTTTTTGTTTTTGTGAGCACGTTTTGTTTTGTTTTTCAAAGTAGACTTAAGTTTTCAAAGTTTAAAAGAATGATAACATAAATGTTATAACTATAAGGAGGGCAAAATGCTGATAGAGAGTATGCATTTGATTTATGTCACATCAGTGTGGTATTGGGCTGTTGGCAGGAACTATATGACTACGTAGCAAAGAATACTGGTATCAAGAAAGTGAACATCAGCGACTTGTGGAAAGTGGCTGACAATCTGTTCTGTCAGGTAATTCTTCTGTCTGTCACATGTTTTGAATGGTACAGGGACCGGACGGATCTAGTACTGCCATGCACCGTCTAGCTCTGTGTATGTCTCATGATCTCTCTCACTCACACATATGCCTGCTCACACACACACATATGTGCGAATGCACTAACATCCATGCGCACACACGGACACAGAGATTTACAATACAGACACGCATAGACACACACACACACACACACACACACACACACACACACAAACACACATACACACACAATGTGGGTGTTATGATCCAGTAGTTCTTCAAGTGGAAAACAGAAAAAGAAAATCAGTTAGGAAGCATGTTGAATACTGTATCAGCATGAAAATGGGTCCATTGAATGTGAAAATGTTAACAAAAAGAGACACTGTGACTTTGATATAGTTATTCCAGTCATGGACAGGAGGTTGGTTTTTTTTTTTTTAAATTGCAGCTGCTGATAACCATTTTTGGAAAGAAATTGTGTGTTTGGTTTTTTTGTGTGTGACTTTAGTTGAAACTTTGTGTGATTAATTCACTGTCATGAACAATGTTATCTTTTATTAAAAAAAAAATGTTTTTAAATTAAAGAAGAAAACTGTTTTATTGCTTGTTGATTTTTTTTTATGACTATCAACTGCATGTTGTTATTTCACTGTCATGGAGTATGGACGCTTCGCTGTTGTTGTTGTTTTTTTAAGTAAAAGATCACAGCTGCTGAAAACTGTTCATTGACAGAAGTGATGTAGTTTGTTTGCATGTACATGGTTATTTCACTGTCAGACTCAAAGACAGTGCAGTGTGTCTTTTTCTGTGAAAATTTGCAGCTTCAGAAAAATGTTTGTGGATGGAAGTGATTTTTTTGTTTTGTTTTTGTGACATGGTTGTTATCATTGTTTAATTGAAAACTTGCACCTAGTGATTACTGTTCACTTTCAGATTTTATTTTTTTTTTTTTTTTTTTTTTTTTCAGCGGTCCCACAATTACTCTCTGCCAGAATGGGCAGAAGCAAAGTGGGATAATGAGACCGTGTACGACAAAATGATAAAGATTGGTGATTTTAGCTTCCAGTTGTTATTCAATGGATCAGAGCTCAGTCGTCTGAAAGGAGGTTGGTGTTGCTTTTCCCTTCATGTGTAGCTGGTTAACCAGTTGTTGTTGTTTTTTCAGGTGATGCAAAAATTAAAAGAAAAAAGTAAAGAACCTTGGTGCTGTAGCTTATAAAATGTATGGAGGCACACACTAGTTAGGCCTCCATGCGCATGATCAAAGGCCTGCACAACAGTTTAACAAATCAGTAGAGAAGTCTACAGAATATATGTTGAATGAGTGAGGACTTCAAGAGTATCAATGCTGTGAAAATAACATCCAAGAATTAAAAAAACAAAAAACAAAAAAAACAGCAAAAATATTCTGCTTCCTAAAACCACATTTTAAAGGCATACCCATTATGAATATATAGCTTCTGTTGCACGGGTTGAAGGGTTCTTTTTTTCTGTTCTTTTTTTTTTTCTTTCTTTTTTTTTAATACGTCAATTTCTTCTTTTGTCATTACATATTCTGTTTTTTTTTTGTAATGATTTCTTCCTTTGAGAGCGAACAACTGTATGACTGATGAAATATTATTTTATGGAATGGGAGGTAAAATATAAAGAAAAGAAATTTGTGATTCCATCAACAGTTATGTCCAGCCTCTTATTGCATCTTTCATTTCCCAATTCCTGCCCAGCCCCATTCCCCAACTCATCCCATGACACACAAGCAAGAAATGTATTAAAAAAAGATGTAAACTAACATGTTGATCATGAGGGAAGTGCATTTTGTGCAGCAGCAATCTTTGTTCACAGTGAAGGTATTTTTGTGTATCTGTTTAACTTTTTTTTTTTTTAATTCACCAAAAGGACACAAAGACAACAAAAAGGAACATGAACAAAACTGTTCAACTGAGCGTGTACTATACAATGCTCTTTCAGTTACAAAGTGGTGGATTCGCAAGGACACACCAAATGCAGGTGGAGTGATGGCCTTGTAGTAACACGTCAACCTAGGAAGTGAGATGATCTGAGTGTGGGGGATCGAATCCCACACTGTGCAATATTTTCTCCCTTTCTGCTAGATCTTGACAGATGGTCCTGAAGCTAGTCATTTGGATGAGACAATGAACTAAGGACCTGTGTGGAGCATGCACTTACCGCACATGAAAGAACCCACAGCAACAAAAAGGGTTGCCCTGGTAATATTTTGTGGAAAAAAATCCACTTTGGTAAGAAAGCAAATGCACAAGGCAGAAAAAAAGAAGAAAAAATGGGTGGCCCTGCACTGTAGCAATGTTCTCCCAAATTTATTTAACACAATACATTACAATACAATAATTGAATAAAGCACAACACAGCACAACACAACACAATACATGCACGCTCACACACACACAGACACACAGTGCATTTGACTGAGTGGATGTGTGAACAATGTTTTCTGACTGTGTGCAGGTCCCCTGCTGAAGATGTTCATCCAGAACATGGTGCAGGCTGCACAGAAACAACAGCATTACAAAATGTACATGTATTCAGCGGTAAGTACAACAAGCACACTTGAACTGTTGGGATTTTTTTTCTCCTTTTTTTTTTTTCTTTCTAAAGTTTACAGTCACACTTTTTATTGTTATGGTTTTATGTGTCATGTCCCTGTCAGAATTCTGAAAAAATCCACTTGGACAGTAAAGCAAATTAATGCACTTAGAGTTAGACAACAACCAAAAAAAGAAGAAGAAGAAACAGATGGCGCTACGTTGTCGCTTTCCCTGGGGCATTTCACACAGATAAATTTGTCATGACAAAGAGTTATACAATACAAAACATGAAAACATTTATGCTTGCACTTGATGCCTTTACATCTACAGTCATGTATTTGGTGCATACAGTACCATGTCTCACTAGTGCAGACACCAGCAGAGATCTGATTCCTGTCCTGTGCAAAATATCAGTATCAAATGAATGAAAAGGACAGGTTCCTTCTGCTAGTTACCTCCCCTCATCCATTTGCCTCCTTTCTGTTATTGCTCTGCTCCAGCGGACCCCTCAGTTCCCAATTCAGGTTCACCTAGTCAGTTAGATATTATGAATGATAATCAGTCGTGTCGGACGATGACACTCAGAACAGCAGGAAAGGCAAGAGCTGTCCTGACTATCTGTGCTAGAATTTAATTATGGTGGAGAGTGTCTTGCCCAGGTTAGCTGTTCTGACTATCTGGGCTAGAATTTGATTATAGTAGAGAGTGTCTTGCCCATGTTACAACCCCACTCTCTTGGCCAAAAGGGTTTTTTGGACAGTCAGCGTTGGGATGATTCGGAAAGGCCATCTAGCCCCTTAGGCTGCAGCACTAAGAGCCAGTGCAATCTTGCCTCCTAGTTTGAGAGTCATAGTCCTTCACAAAAGACTAAGCTGTAAATAACTTCCCATTGCAGTGGAGAAACCAGTTAAATACAGAGCCTGACATGTCACTTCACTCACAATTCTTGTAATTTTAAGTTGTGTTCTGTGCATTTGATCATGGAGTATTGCTTTTGCTATTTTTATTGTATTGTATATCAGACTGATGATTGCCTTTGACGGCTTTTTATGGTCTCCCATTTTTGTTATTTCCCATTTGTTTCTTTCATTTTAAATATTTTTGCTCTTCCGCTGTAGTCGTCATCCTGTCAGTGTCATGTTTCATTGTTTCATTGTTCATTGTTTATTAGACCTCTCTCAGTGTCTGCACTGATGGTAGGTAGGTATTCAGCTTTTAATTCTTTATTGTATTGTATTGTATTGTGTGGAGATTTACTTTTTGCCACAACAGATTTCTTTGTATGAAATTCAGGCTGCTCTCCCCTGGAAGAGCATGGTTGATCCAATTAGAGCGCCGCCTTTTATTATTTTTCTTTCTCCCAGTATAAAACCACATATACACACACCTTGTATCCCCAGCTGGCTCCGTTCCCATCATCTTTGTGTGTTGTGTTGTGTGTTGTGTTCAGCATGACGACACTGTGGCAGCTGTGTCAGACGCTTTGAAAGTCTTCAATGGCATCAAACCGCCCTATGCCAGCACTCTGATGGTGGAGCTCCACCTGGTAGAGGAGGATTACTGTGTCAAGATCCGCTATCGGAACAGGACCGCTGCTCCCTTCACTCTCATCCATCCTGGTAGTTAGGATTTTTTTTTTCTTCAGATTTTCTGTTTTCTTTTAATGCTTTTACTGTTGTCTGGTTATCTATGTCTTGCTTGCATTTTATGGAAGAACCGTTGGGTCTTAAACTGAAAGAAGGTGAGTTTAAGTTTAATGTGCTGTATCAAATTTCAGGTATTTGAGTCTGTGCCAGTGGTGTGCTGTGTTCTGATCAAATTTCAGGTATGTGAATGCCATTGGTGTGATTGATACGGATACTTAATATAGCGCCTATCCTCAATCAGAGACCAAGCTCCAAGTCCTTTACAAACCTGGGATTCATTTTGCCCAACAGCCTGTCTACCTGGGTACGCTCACACTCACACAGACATGTAACTTTTTATGTGTATGACAGTTTGTTTATTTTTTGCCCCACCATATGTGTAGCCATGCTCTGTTTTCGGTGGTGTGCACGATGGGTTTGTTCTTGTCTCCATAACCCACCAAACGCTGACATGAATTACAGGATCTTTAACGTGTGTATTTGATCTTCTGAAGGGGCTTCAGGCACAAGCAGGTCTGCACATACGTTGACCTAGGAGATCAGACAAATCTCCACCCTGAACCCAACAGGTGTGCCTAAACCTGCGATGGAACTCAGGAAACTCAGATAAGAATCCAGTGTTCTAGCCATTCTACCACCACACCCGTCTGCACTCATGTGTTGTATTCTTATCAAATCTTTGATAAATGTGAGTGCCAGTGGTGTCCTGTTTTCTGCATTGGTGATCCAAATAATTACACTTCATAATATAATGGAGAAAGCAATTCAAGGGAGAGTGTTTGATGACCCTGTGACAGACTGCCAGAAGGAGTGCTGTCCCCTGGAGGAGTTTGTGGCTGTGACCAAAAATGAGGTCCCCGTGAACTGGGAAAAGGAGTGTGGGAACACTCCCAAAAGTGTCGCCGTCTCCGAAAGTTACATGGAAGGTAAATTACTAAGCAGCCTTTTTTCTTTTCTTTTTTTTTTTTTTGTTGTTTGTTGTTTTCTTTCTGATTCTTTCGGCAAGGACAGTGGAGTAGTGAACTGTAGATACAGTCATAGCTGTCAATCACTTCAGATGTGCTCTTAGTCTCATAGCTGTCAGTCACTTCAGATGTGCTCTTAGTAACAGCACATCTGGTGAGGTGTTATGTGACAGGATAAGAGAAGACATGTCTAATTCAAGAAACCCCATGGGGCCACATGAAAATGTTACATATTTCATGTTACTAATACAAATACAAATACAATATCCATGCATCTGATTCTATTATCTGTGCATCTATTTCTGGTTTTCGCTTATCACTAAAGACTCATCTTTTTAAAACCTGTCTATAAGTATTCTCAGCTTCCTTTTCTCCAACACCACCGATGTCAGTTCACTTTGGATGTTTGTAGAGTGGGAAAGGGAGAGTGTGTGTGAGGGGAGGGGTTTTTGAGAAAGAGTGGTCATGAATGTTTTATGTTGTAATATTTTTTCTTTCATGTAAAGCGCCCTGAGTTCTTAGTGAGAATGGGCACTATATAAATATACATTATTATTATTATTATTATATATAACATCTGGTATTGTGCTCAATACAGATAACATCTGGTATTGTGCTCATAATAGTTTACAATAGCCACACTAACTGTTTGGTTAAGACATGCATAAGACATACATTTGGAGGAAGAAGAGAAAAGAAGACAAAGGTAACATACAAGTGATACAGCATTGTGCATGCCAGAAGTGAGTTGGCAGTTTTGCAAGAAAAAAAATGTGAGCACGTTGACTCAGAGATACGCCTTGTCTGTTGAATTAAATCAGAAAGCATTTATTATGGTTTTCAGAAATATGCTCATGATATGCTCCTGGTGCGTGCACAGTTGTGTTTACACAGCAACATTTGGTTAGGTGTTACGTGCATGATATGCTTCAGTTACATGAAAAGACTCCCCATGTTTATACAGCATCATTTGGTCAGGGTTTAATGCACATGCATGTCCGCAGATAGGCTGAGACTGGAAGAAGTGCTGAAAGTGATGTTTTATTTCTGGGAAATATAGAGTACAAGTTAAGTCTAGACATTAAATCTAGAACTGGATTACATCAGTATAGAAAATATTTTGTGTAGCATACATAAATCTTGTTCAAAATGTGTATACAGTCACCTCTGATTCTACTTTAAGTTGCGGTATTTTATATTAAAGTAGTTTTTTGTTTATTTGATAATAAATATGATAGTATTTTAAAGTAGTTTTTTGTGTATTTGATAATAATGATGACAGTGATAATAGGTATTTATAATTCACAATAATGATGACAGTGATAATAGGTATTTATAATTCATTCCTTAGCACCGGGGCCTAGAGCACTAACGATCGGGACAAGAAAATAGTTTAAAAAATGTGTGTGTGTGTGTGTAAATGCCATGAATCTGCAAAATAATTCTGGCTCAGTAGACTTACAGTACATATGAAGTGTGTGTGTGTGTGTGTGTGTGTGTGTGTGTGTGTGTAGTAAGCATCAGTATTGCCAATTCTAAAGGAACTGTTGTGTTTATGAATGCCAAACTTAACATGGTTGCAGATATTAGCTGGCTCTTTTTTCTTCTTCTAGATATTTCATATTGGAAAAAGACAACACTAAACATAATAAAATGAAATGTATTGTTTGTTTTCTAAACATTTCTCGTTGAACACAAGTATTTCTTAGTTACCATTTCATTCTGATAAATATGTATAGAGAAAAAAAAAACTTTGCAAATATTAGTCTGATCATAACAAATCACTTTGTTCGTGATGTGTCTACAAATATGATAACTATAAGCTTGATATGTGTATACACAAGTAAAAGTGAGAAGAAGAGAGACAGTTTGGGTACCTTCTGTCAGAAAGAAATCATTGTTGTTTTCATTCGTAGCCTATGATATCACAAGCTTGTGTCATTTGAAGTAAGGAGCCAGTCGTCTCTCAGCTCATTGAATATTGTCAGAATTACACTTGTGTATGCTTCTCCTCACCTATCATGAGCATCAAACAAATGCACAAAACAAATGGATGACCCGAACATGGCCTTGTGCTGTTTGCTTTCAGTGATAATTGGAATTCTCATTGCTGTCATCGTGGTCATGGGCTTTCTTATGCTGGTTTTGACCGTCCGCCTGCATTCACGTAAGAGAGAGTACTTTTACCTGCCTTGAAACCCTGTGTGCCTACGCCGTAGTGTGTTCGTGTCATAAGTCTCATCTGTTCTTTGTTTTGTTTTTTGATACTGTATGGTTTTCATTTTACATTCCTACTTCCTTTTTTTTTTTTTTTTTTAATTGATCCTGATTGTAATATACTATTGTGTGGCTTTTTGTGAAGTTAGTTGGGTTTTTTTTATCTTCTGTAAAACTTGTGTGTATTTTTAGGTGTTTTCAAAGTTCTGTATTTTTAGTTAGTTTGAATGTTTCTTGCCATGTTTGTGTGAGTAATTTGCCTTTTACAATGGTTGAAGTGTGGATTTTTTAAAATATTTTACTACATATCTTTTTCCTGTGTTCTCTGTTTTCAAATGTTTTCAAAATTTCATATTTATAGGTGCTTTGAACATTTTCTGTCCTATTTGTGTGAGCGATTACCTTTTACAGCAATAGGGGTGTGGATTTTTTTTTTTTAAACACTCGTATATGTGTTACGTGTGCTTTCTACATTCCATTATTTTTTTTATAGAAATTTTATACTATGAAAGATTCTTTTTATCAAAATTGTGAGCAGACATTAAAATAATTTAGAAAAAAAAGAAAGATAAAAAATGAAAAGGCTTCGTCATCATCAGTTTTCATATTAATGTGTTTTGTGTGTGTCGTGCTGATTTGAACCATAGTGTGAAATGTATTATGTGTGTGGAGTGTAACTGGACTGCAGTGGATGTTTTTTCTTTACAACTTATTGGATTGTAATGATGTGTTCAGTTGTGATTGGGTTTTTTTATATATATATTATTTCTTTTTAGTCTTTGTTTTTTTTCATTTAGAGTGTGTGATATGTAATGGAAAAGTCACATTGACTGGTGCTATCTGTGTTACAAGCTATGAAGTAAACTTTGCTCTCCATGAGAGGAAAAAGCAAGGTGTTTGTGGGTTGAAATGCTTTCTTTTTATGCCACCAAGTGATTCGAGATTTTGTTTGTGTTGTGCAAATGGGTGCTCTGTGTGTGTGTGTGTGTGTGAGCGAATTTGAAGAAATTCAATATCAAAGTTCAAATCAAGACATGTCATAGTATTCAGATCTATATTAAATTGTATGATATGAATAATAGTGATTCAACCCACACATGTTCTATCATGATTAAAAAGATGACATCAAGTTGACAGGATCTGTTGTTCAGGATAGCTGTGTTTCAAAGGCATGTGACACTGTGTTGTCTAGCCTGGTGTCATTTTCGTAGCGCAGGTCGGGGGTTGTCTGCCACTGATGCAGAAACTGAGCCAGTGGGGAGTTGTCAGACTGGTCAGTTTTGAGGGTGGATGGCTGACTGACTTCATCAGTGGTTGCTGTCTCTACCGTTGTTGTTGTTCTTTCCCTTCTCTACCGCCTTCATGTGTTGTCGAACACAGTGTGTAACAAGCATCGTCTGCTACAAGCATGACACACATCAGTCTTGGGGTAAATGACGCCCCATTTTACCATCTAATTTTATAGTTTTAAAGTTGATATTAAAATTGAGTATTTTGTTAAACTAATAACATATAGAGCCAAGTATGAGTACTTCTAATAAACGTCGTATGAAGTGAAAAGGACTTAATTTTGAGAAAAGTAAAGACTGGAAATTTTTACATTTCATCAAGGGTATTACCTCTCATGGTTTAATATTTTTAACTGTGAATTCGGACTGATTTTGTTGATATTTTATGGTAGTTTGAGACATAATCCAGTAAGTGATGAGGCGGTCACAAATCTTTCTCTGAATAAATATTTAACGGTCTCCTTCTCCAACTTTCCATCACATGTTATCGTGTATTGTCGATTGAATATTGAATTGAACGGGCAGGTCAACTACTTGAAACAAAATGTCTCCCTTCGAGGTTGCGTGCACGCACTTTGAATATGTATAAATATGTGTACGCAATTGATTTTGCCCATGACCTTCAGGGCTCAGCCGATAGATCTATAAAGTCCACTCGTCATATTGATTTTACTATTTTCTGAAAAAGACCACTTGGGCGAATGAGCATAGTAAAAGCCCTGTACACTGAGAATAAAGCACACAAGCTCTTTATGTATTGAGTATTATTTCAAAATGTAATGTTTAAGATGAGAAAGATCAGTTTAAAGCAAATTAACCCCCTTAGCATTAATTACAGATTAATTCCCCTTTTTTACTATCTACACCAGACATGCAAAAGAAATATAACTTCCATGCTTAGCAAAAGAAGTTCCTGTTTGAACAAAAAATGATTAAAAAAAAAAAAAAAATGACTGCTCTTGTTCTTGTGTGAGAATATCAGATCAAAGTGCCAAGTTTAGAGAGAAAAAAATATATAACTAAATTCAGTTTGCATATAATTTAGCTTTTTAAAAAATTTTTGGTGCCCATCCCAGAGGTGCAATATTGTTTTAAACAAGATGACTGGAAAGAACTGAATTTTACCTATTTTTATTTATTGGTGTCAACTGACAAAGTATTTGCAGAGAAAATGGCAATGTTAAAGTTTACCATGGACACACACACACACACACATAGACAACCGAACATTGGGTTAAAACATAGACACTTTGTTTACACAAGTGAATCAAAAATGGGTGGCCCTGTTAGTGTAGCGACGCACTCTCCCTGGGGAGAGCAGTCCGAATGTTGTGACAGAAAGAGTAATATAAATATATACAAATACGTCATGATCATGAACCTCACACTCGGAAAGACACCCATGCAGGACTCAACACATCGAACAACGAAACCTTCACAACGACACCACGAGCCCAGCACTGTACAATATGACCCCCGAATACACCGCTGGAGAGTTCCGTGTTTTCATGACTTTTGAGGCGCGTCACATGATCTGTGCTATTGATGTTGATTGGCTGTCCGAAAGTACGAGCAACAAAGGCGATCGAGAAGGTGCGAACAGCAGGCTTCTATTTTTTCTTCTGTTTTTTTTTCCTTCGAATTTTTGCTCCTTTTTTGTGTGTGTGCATACGATGGCACTTCATTGATCAGTCTGGTTGTAGCAATAGAGGCTATCAACTAAAGAAACGGAGGACAGCACATGTTTGGTACTTTTGTCGATCGCCTTCGGCATTGGTCGAATTTCGAGTACTAAAAGTTAGATGCGCATACGAACGTAGATCCAAGATTGCCGCGGAACTCTCCAGCATCAGCAAATAGCGGTTATGGTGAAACTCATTTCTACCGCACGAGTCACCCGATAAACCGATCTTGGCAGTGCTAAGTTTGCTTTGCCGCGATGAATGTGCGCTCTAATTCCATAGACTTCGGAAACGTATGAACGCTGAGCAAACTTAGCGCTGATAAGATCGTTTACAGTAGACCGCAGTACAACCCAGCCAAGACCGGCAGGTTCATTCGCATGAAGGTTGTAACGGACAGGGGAAAGAGGCGATCCTTGTTGTAGTCCCATGGAAAGTTATAGGACGCATACGGCATCCAGCATCCAGGCTATCAATGACACATGAGTGGACATAGCTTACTCACGGTCTAATGATTTATCAGTCTACATCAACCTTCAGCTGACGACATAGTAAAAGAGACAAACGATTGACACCATGCTGGCCCCCACTCGTGGGAGCCTTCAAGGGAGTCTGTTATTGAAAGAAGAAAAGATCGACTTTCATTTCAAAATCTGCAATTACAGTCATTTCAAACATCGGTAACAATCGCATTGTTTGCCTCGAGAAAAGGACAACTGTTTTTACGCCACTACGTGGGTAATGTACATAAATTCTTGGTAAAGACTGCGCGAGGTAAAATGACACGTGGGAAGCTAATTTTGTGTGTGTGTGTGAGGCGCACACTGGCTGTTAGTTTTGCTGTGGTTGTCTGTTGCTCCTGTTGTTAGGGATTTCTTTATCAGTTATTCTCGGAAATCCAAGATCTGTTATGAACCCTCCACCCCCACCCCCCATAGATATCCCGTTTTCAAAGTGAAGAAAGCGGTAATTACAGTCGTATTTTCAGTATATTCTTATTTACGTTTGTTCACTGTGTCATAATCTGAATTGCCCATTGTGTTTGACAAATTTGTATTATTCAGCGTGTGCTAATTTCTAAATGTTCCAATTTACAATTTTCAACAGGTGTTACATAACTCGCAGGTAGTTGACTAGAAAACCTGTCATTGTGATAACTTTTTCGCTTTAATTTTTACCAGTAGCTGGGATTTTTACTATCTTTCGACTTGCATCAACAATGTAGACGGTTTCTAAACAGTTCAGTTTGCACGGAAACAATTTGTTGCTTTGTTTATTATTGATTCTACTTCATTGTACATTCAAGCTCAGAAATAGCGCAGGCCTCGTCTCAATATACTTTTCTTAATTGATGATGATGATGTGTGTGTGTGTGTGTGTGTGTGTAGGAAGGGGTGTGTCTGTGTGTGAGTGGAAGTGCGCACTGTGAACTGGTACACTGATGGTAAACGACGCATGGGAGGGAACGTTTTAACAAAAATTTAATAAAACCAGAACGTTTTGTCCACAAGAAGAAACAGACATGTCTGCTCGGAATGGGTTTCTAAAAAAGACGAGATCGCAGCCTGAAAACCGTGTTAATAAATCACAGTTCGCCACAAAAAAAACAGCAACACTATCATTTATCACAATTTCTCAAAACCAACAAACAATTTCTCAAAACTACCAAACAATTTCTCAAGTAACGATCATATCCAGGTGCTTGAAATCAAAGCACTGCTGGAAGAGCAAGCCAGTGATACACAAGCATTCGCCACCCCACTCACACACATGCGTGCGTCTGACAAGGATTTTACAGCATGGATTTTTGTACAACACTGCTAACCGTTTAAAGGACGTTCAAAATCTGTGATTTGACGGAAGCATGTGGGTGTATTTTTTACCTCTTTTTTTTTTTAAATCTTCTTTGAATTTTTTGTGTGAATTGGTAATGCAAGAAAGAAAGCACGGACAATAATCATTGAAAATTTGGATTTGGTTTGTTTGATGTCTCTCTTACTCTGGTACATTCTCTTGCGTATGTTTTTAAATAGATAAATACGCCTGTAAAGAGATGTAAATAGGAGCAATAATATATATATATATATAACGAAACAAATAAGATGAATGAATAAATAAGCAATAAAACAATCAATATATTCAAAACAAATCAATGGATAATAATAAAGACATAAACGTGTTTGTCACCAGTTTTGTGGACAACCAGCATCTGACTGATGGCGGTTCATACACTCACACACACACACACACACACACACACACACACACACATACGGACACAACATGTTGCTATATCATTTACGGCCATCTGATGATACCCGTTCAGTAAACTGACCTCCACAGTCCAGGGGTCGACCATCAATCTGGGAGAGGCGAAATTTGTCCATTGTGTGATGGATGGTGGACAAGGGACACTTGAGACCCAGATCAGCCAGAGTTCTCTGAATACATTGCTGTTGACGTTTCTGATCCTACTCAAAGTTGTGGTATTTTATATTAAAGTGGGGTTTTTTGTTTATTTGATGATAAATATGATAGTATTTTAAAGTAGGTTTTTTGACTCACTTGTGTAAACAAAGTGAGTATGTTTTAAACCCGGTGTTCGGTTGTCTATGTGTGTGTGTGTGTGTGTCCGGGGTAAACTTTAACATTGCCATTTTCTCTGCAAACACTTTGTCAGTTGACATCAAAAATAGGAAAAATCCAGTATATGCAAACTGAATTTACTGTTATATTTATATTTTTTTTTATTCTCTAAATTTGGCACATTGATCTGATATTTTGACACAACAACAAAAGCAGTCATTTTTATCATTTTTTTGTTGAAACAGGAACTTCTTATGCTAAGCATGAAAGTTATATTTCTGGTGCATGTCTTTGGCGCAGATAGTAAAAAAGGGAAATTCATCTGTAATTAATGCTAGGGGGGGGGGGGGGGGGTAATTTGCTTTAAGCTGATCTTTCTCATCTTAAACATTACATTTTTAAATTATACTCAGTACATAAAAAGCTTGTGTGTTTTACTCTCAGTGTACAAGGCTTTAACCTCCCGCCCCTGACGCACCACCAGACATTCCACCCGCAGAGACAGAACTGCCCATCAGCTGCGACAAACCCTCAAAGGTAGAGATCAAGCAGAACCCATCAAAGCAGACATGGAAACAGCTGTCAACATGCTATACAGCCTCTTCAGCAAGATCTGGGAGAAGGAGGAGGTACCAGTCCAGTGGAAAGAAGGAATCATCATCAAGCTGCCGAAGAAAGGAGACCTCAGGGACTGCAGCAACTACTGAGGGATCATGCTCCTGTCAACGCCGGGCAAGTTTCTCAACAGGGTTCTACTGGAAAGGATGAAAGAGGCTGTCGACCCCAAGCTCCGAGACCAGCAGGCAGGCTTCCGGCGGAACAAATCCTGTGCCGACCAGATCGCCAACCTGCGCATCATCGTGGAGCAGTCGCTGGAGACGGACTTTTCTTTTCAGACACTTCCTCCTTCATCTGTGTTTGATAAACAATGATTGTTCATTATCCAAGATGCTTATGGATGTTTCAAATCACCATCTTAGAGCTGGATGGGTATATACAGCTTTTTGATGCATGCTAAACTCATTTGAAATGATAAACATACCACTTGAAGAAAGCGCACCAAAGTGGATGCAGTTTTGGGTGTCCTGTCTCATGAAATTAACATAAATACTAGCAGTATGTGTGGTGAGGGGAGAGAGAAATTGTAGTAATCCAGCATTTCATGTGTAATGAACAAGGTCACCTCTGCCCAAAGGGAAAGGATTGATAAGTAGAGTCAGTAGGCAATTCATGAGTATCAATCATTGATTATTTATATATATTTCTCTTCTTCTTCTTCTTCTTCTTACATTGTATGCTGGTTTTGGGGTTGGTTTTTTTGTTTAGTTGTTTGGTTGTTTGTTTTTTGGGGGGTGGGGGTGGGGTGGGGTGGGGGCTCAATCGCTGGTATGACCAGGGAACAGAGATTTCTTTGTTTTCATCAGTAGAAGGTACTTCCATTTTAATGCCTCATTGTAAATCAGTCTTATAAATCAAAAGATGTGTCACAAGAGATCTTCAATTGATACAAGAAGTGCTTGTGTGGGCCTCTTACGGACCTGTTGCAAGCTTGGAAAGGAATTGTTTATGAACAGTTCTTTTTTTTTTTTTTTTCGATCATTTTTTCTCTCCAAGTTTGTGGAGTGAAAGAGATGGGTAATCCCGCCAGAATTTAGGAACACCATGTGAATGTTGTATGCATCAAATTTGCATGTCAGTTTTTGTCAGTGGTTTGATTTGCATGAACACAGGCAGAAAAGCTTTGTGTGCCTGAGGTGAAGAAGAGGAACGGGACTTTGTATAAGTGGGTGTGAGTTCACATACAAACTAGTAATCAGTGTACAATGTGTCCACCTCTCCATCCCATCATATGGGACAAAATAGACTATGCGTATGACAAGTGAGTCTTGAAGGCCTTGCCTCTCTTGTTGTTGTTGTTTTAATTCAGTTTGTGAGAAATAGTGGTGGTGTTTCTGATTCACATTTGCATGTGAGAAGCAGTGATGCGGTGGTGTTTCTCAGTTTTGTATGTGATCACTTACAGCGTTATATTCAGTTCTGGTATTTTGATCTGGCAATCGAAATAGATTTGCAGATAAAATACAGTCTGTGGCTCTCTCCCTCAGTCTCTTCTCTCTGTCACTGTCTCTTTATCTCACACATGAACATAGTCACACACATGCGCGCGCGCGCGTACACACACACACACACACACACACACACACACACACCGCACACACAAAAACATACACATACACGCCGCGGCCACACACACTACGAGTGAGAACAGTGTTTAAAAAACATGTACAAAACATAGCTTCCATTTGTCAAATCACATCCATTTGTTGAAATTTACATTTATGACAATATGCCCACTTTAACGCAGTCACACACACACACACACACACACACTAACACACGCGCGCGTGCGCGCTCACACGTAAGCATTATCTCCCCCCCTCTCCTACTCACCACCACTCTTACCTCCCCTCCTCCCCCACCCATCCTCCACAGCCGACATCACCCCTTACCCGGCCCACACACACATACCATTCCACTACACAAACAACTCAACGTATTTGTCCGTTTCAGAGAGATGATAGATGGTGTCAAAATTAAAAGTGGAACTGATGGAGACAGATGGTTTATTTGTCTTATCAGAGAGTGGCTGTGGTAATTCGTCTTTTGGAGAGATCGACCTAGTCTGTCAGCTTGAAGTTTGTCTTGATGGAGTGCAAACACACTGAGTGTGCATGTGATCTTTATGATGTAGAGGAAAGAGAAAAAAAAAAGAAGAAATACAGATATAAAAATTCCCCCTTGACTGCTGCTGACAATTCTGTCCACCCGTGAAAGAACGTCTGTCAACTCACTGAGATAAAACAGAGCTAGCTTATAGGTCAGGATGTCAGTCACCATTCTTTGTCTGGATGCCTTAATCTTGGAATTGTTCGGCAGAATGGTGACACCATTGATAGGAACACAACAGTTTTTGGACTGTACTAAATGAAGACCTCACTGATCTCGCTGTATGAATCAGCAGTCACGTGGTTAACTCACTCAGTACGGCCAGTCCTCTCTTCTCCTCTACACAGACCCCTCGGATGTCCAGTGGCTGTCTCAATGACCCAACCTTTAGCTTCCGTCGTCAGAATTGTGGTATTCTTTGTCAACATTCACGTCTTCAGTAGAAGAGCCTTCCGCTTGCAATATTTTGATGATGGTAATTGGGGTGAAACGCTGTTAACGTCGTCTCTTTCGCCGTTCGTACGGAGAGAGCTAGGGTTGGTGAAAATAAATCAATTCGTATGGAAAGAGTTAAGCCTCTGTAAGTCTGTCTGATTTTTTTTTCTTTTTAAGTAAAAGCGTATTTACGCAGGTGGAAAGACGAAAAACAAATGTTTCAAGAAGATGCGCAGACACAACCTGCATAATCGTGACAAATTGAGAAATCATGTACCAGTCAGTTTCATTCATGCAGCAAAAACAATTGTATGCTTTAGAGAGTTTTGCACGTATCCTATTTTTTCCCATTTTATCTTCTGACACATCTTGATATGACCATCGCCAGCTTCTGAAATGTGCAGGCCTACTGCCAACTGATAATTGGGTGTGTATTTAGGGTGAATGTGTGACAGTGTGTGTGTCTGTGTCTGTGTCTGTGTGTCTATCTGTGTGTGTGTGTCTATCTGTGTGTGTCTATCTGTGTCTGTGTCTGTGTCCACGTGCCTGCGGATCATTTTGGCTTAAAAGCCTCAGTCAAAATAGTTTCAGTTTCTCAAGGAGGCGTCACTGCGTTCGGACAAATCCATATACGCATAACCCAACGTGCTTGAAATAATAACCCATGCAATTAAAAAAAAATATATAGAGATATATATATGTATGTGTGTGTGTGTGTGTGTGAGCGTGTGAACTGGACGGCACGTCCATGGGATCGAGACACACACACACACACACACACACACACACACACACACAGAGAACAATAATTATCATGATTCTACGTTCAGTATGTGGGCATTTTTATCGAGCAATAGCAGTACCTGTAAGGAGTCAACAAGGTCCACTTCTAGAGCCGATTGCTTTCCCGTCGATGTCATCATTGGTGGTCATTGTATTTCTTTCCTCTCCGGCATTTATTTCCCCTTTTGTTGTTGTTGTTTGGTTGGTTGGTTGTTTTTTTCTATTATTTGTTTTAATTAATTGTTTGAGGGTTTTAATGTATAATACATGGCCTGAACGCGTCAATGGCCGAAGGTGAGAAAGCCAGGAAAGAGGAAGCGGGTGAACGCTGTTCTCGTCTCTCAGGTCAGGGGAGACAAAAGTGCCTTCTTCTTCTCTCCCCCTGACACACGTGCGTGAGTTCCACGTCCACGTTTTGATAAAACATGTCCTGTCGTTATTTTTACTTTATTGACTCACCCGGTGTTCAGTTGTCTCTCTCTCTCTCTCTCTCTCTCTCTCTCTCTCTCTCTCTCTGTGTGTGTGTGTGTGGTAAACTTTATCATTGACATTTTCTCTGCAAATACTTTGTCATTTGAAACCAAATTTGGCATATAAATAGGAAAACGTCAGTTCTTTCCAGTCATCTTGTTTAAAACAATATTGTACCTCTGGGATGGGCACAAAAAAATTTAAAAAAGAAGCCATATTATATGCAAACTGAATTCACTGTTATATTTATATTTTTTATTCTCTAAACTTGGCACTTTGATATTCTGACACAACAACAAAAGCAGTCATTTTTTTTATTTTTTGTTCAAACAGGACTTCTTTTGTTAAGCATGGAAGTTATATTTATTTTGCATGTCTTTGGTGCAGATAGTAAAAAAGGGAAATTAATCTGTAATTAATGCTATGGGGATTATTTTGCTTTAAACTGATCTTTCTCATCTTAAACAATACATTTGAAATTATACTCAATACATAAAAAGCTTGTGTTTTACTCTCGGTGTACAAGGCTTTCACTATGTTCATTCACCCAAGTGGTCTTTTTCGGACAATACTAAAATCAGTATGAAGAGTGGACTTTATAGATCTAGTGGCTGAGCCCTGAAGATCATGGGGCAAAAATCAATTGTGTACACATATTTATACATATTCAAAGCGCGTGCTCATATTCTTCGCAAACGCGAACGACGCCATTTTGTTTCAAGTTGTTGACCTGCCCGTTCAATCCTATATTCAATAGACAATACACGATAACATGTGATGGAAAGTTGGAGAAGGAGACCGTTATATATTTATTCAGAGAAAGATTTGTGAACGCCTCATCACTTACTGGATTATGCCCCAAACTGCCATAAAAATATCCATATAATCAGTGGGAATTCACGGTTAAAAATAATAAGCCATGAGAGTTAATACCCTTGAATTGATGAATCGCAAAAATTTTCCAGTCTTGATTTTTCTCAAAATGAAGTTCTTTTCACTTCATACGACGTTTAGAAGTATTGCACTTGGCTCTACATGTTATAAGTTTAACAAAATACTCAATTTTCATATCTACTTTAAAATTATAAAACTAGAATGAACATAAAAGAGAAATTGAATCAACCGCGTCAACCAGGTGTAACTAAACTTGTACATCTATCTAGATCCAGAGAAAACGGCTAAATGTTGCAGTGTGATTGCGGCGATAGCCACGTCTCCTTTACCGCGGACTTAAAAAGAATTTTTAATTGCCTTTAAAGATTTTTTGAATGCCCAAGATACACCAGAATATTATGATTTAAACAGCGTTCTCACTGCGAATACCGCAATCGATTTATCGCCCTTTAGAAAAGCATGTTCAAATGTTACATTTTTGAACGTCAGTTAAGGAGCCACGATAGTGTAATGGATAAGACAGCTTCTTCTCATCCGAACACGCGGGGTTCGAACGTGCCGTTTGGACTTTTTTTTTCTTCTTTTTTCATTTTCTTTTAACCCGAAGCTTTATAATAACAAATACAAAACACATTTTAACGATTATATATATATATATATATATATTTTTTTTTTTTTTTTTTTTTTTTTTTAAGTGTATCACAAGTGAGTCTTGAAGGCCTTGCCTCTCTTGTTTGTTTGTTTGTTTAATCATTCCTCCACGATGGTGGTGATGTTTATCATAATGAATAATCAAAAGTAATGTACAGTACATTATAGATATAAAATCTTTAAACCATACATTATCATTATTATTTTTAAAAAAAAGAAAGAAAAAGATTTAGTTGCTTCACTGAAGACGGAGCCACTGAGCTGTTGGTTATTGTTGACAGGCTCTGTCAGTCATCTTTCTCAGTTTAAAACATGTCTATATTCTGAGCATGAACTCTTGCCCAGAAAGACGAAATAAAGCAGATTATCTGGCACACTTTACCACATGACACGCCAGGATACAGCCGGACCCCTTCAATGGTCAAAAAAGAAAAGTTCCTGTGCCGGGAATCGAACCCGGGCCGCCTGGGTGAAAGCCAGGAATCCTAACCACTAGACCACACAGGACTTGTTATGGAGTACCATGCCAGCTATCCTAACGTCATCCTTCCCACTTGTTTGATCGATTTTTTGTCATCCCTCTCTCTGAAAGACTGTATTGTATTGTATTGTATTGTTCTCTCTCTCTCTCTCTCTCTCTCTCTCTCTCTCTCTCTCTCTCTCTCTCTCTCTCTCTCTCTCTCTCTCTCTCACACACCCTCAATCTGTCTTGGCATTGTCTTACTTACTCTACTAGTTAACCCCAGAAAATCAAATTCATTCAATTCAGTTCTGTCTGTATGTCTCAGGATCTGTCTGTTTGTCTCTATCCTGTCTGTCTGTCTGTCTGTCTCCCTCTCTCTCTTTTTCTCTTTGTGGCTAAAGATAATGAAGTGATTGTATTGCAGGTTTCTCGCCGGTTTCTGTGTGAAGTATTTAAAAGCGCAGTTACTTTATTCTGTTCAGCTGGATGTTGAAAAACAAAACAACAACAACAACAACAACAAAACAGTGCTGTGTTGTAATCATCAATTCATAACTATCCATGCATTTGTAAATTCTGTTATGCATGTGAATGCGTATAAATTGAGTATATATGTATGTATGTATTCACGTGTGTATGTGTGTATGTATATAATTATGTGTGTATGTATGTGTATCCGTAATTATGTATCCATATATATCTTCAGTTTGTACAGATATGTGTGTATGTTTATGCGTGCGTGCAGACGGGTATGTAAAGCACTATATAGTAGGCTGTGTGATACGCGTGAACTTTTAGAATCCGATTTACTTATACACTTATTCACTTGGTAGCGTAAAAAGGGTCCATTTTCAGGCTGCCATAGAATCAGCCGTCTTTGGCAAACCCATCATTAAACCGACAACGTGATCATTTTGACAAGCCCAAAATCTAGACGGATAACACCACCAAAAACTACATCACGGTTTATGTGGGTAGTGTACAAAACAATCACACTCACACAAGTGCGCTAGGAAACACACTCACACATACATACATGTGTACAAACATTTATACATACATACATACATAGGACTGAATGGGGGAGAGAGAGATCATCAAAGAACCGAGAAAGAGAGAGAGCATGAAAGGAAACAGACCGGGGGAGGGGAGTTAAATCTGGCCCCAAACCAAACAACAACAAAAAAAAAGTTCCTGTGCCGGGAATCGAACCCGGGCCGCCTGGGTGAAAGCCAGGAATCCTAACCACTAGACCACACAGGACTTGCCATCAGGTGTGACAGCAAGGAACACAACATTTCTCCCGCTCCTACTTGACGCAAAATCAATGTCCTCTCTCTCGTGTGTGTCTGTCACGGACACACCTTTCCAGATTTGGCGAATGAACAACAGCTATCGCTGTCGTTCATCTCTCCATGATACTCCAACTATTATAGTGTGTGTGAGTGTGTGTGTGTGTGTGTGTGTGTTGTTGCTGGTTTTCGTTATTTATGTAACCTTGTATGTATATCACTGATAGGTATACATGATAACCTCGTCAGTCCAGCAAAATTCACCCATACCCCTCTCTCCTCCTCTACCCCCGGCACCCCCCCTCCCCCTCATGCCCGCACATCGCACCCTTCCCAACACACACAATATTGCTTCAAACCTTGACTCTATCTTTTTACCCTCCCCCTTTCGGGCCCTTTTATCTCCACCCTTATTAAGCCACCAGTCGCCGAATCTGGGATCGAATCTAGGCCGGTTTCAGTTTCAGTTTCTCAAGGAGGCGTCACTGCGTTCGGACAAATCCATACACGCTACACCACATCTGTTGAGCAGATGCCTGACCAGCAGCATAACCCAACGCGCTTAGTCAGGCCTTGAGTGCATGCTTACATATTTGTGTACCTATGAAAGTGGATTTCATTTTACGTAATTTCGCCAGAGGACAACACTCTCGTTGCCATGGGTTCTTTTTCAGTGCGCCAAGTGCGTGCTGCACACGGGACCTCGGTTTATCGTCTCATCCGAAAGACTAGACGCTCAGTTTGATTTTCCAGTCATACTTAGGAGAAAGGGCGAGAGCGGGATTCGAACCCACACCCTCACGGACTCTCTGTATTGGCAGCTGAGCGTCTTAACCATTCTGCCACCTTCCTAGGCCGGTCAGATTGAAAGTCCAACGCCGCTTTGACTGCTTGGGTACCCTTCCTTCCTTCCTTTCTTCCTCCCTTCCTTTCTTCCTCCCTTCCTTGATGTTAGCCTGTCTTTTTACTACTTTTTTTTTTCTTAGTTCTCATGCTGAGTTTTATTGGAGGTAAAGTATACATCATTCTTTGTTCGTGAATCGACAATGGAATGCGTGTTCCACGCATCCCGAGATCTGATGATGATGGTGATGATAACAACAACAACAATAATAATAACAACAACAACAACAATAATGTTGATATAGAAGAAGAAGTATGTGCATCCATACGCGCTTACCCAGTGGGGTCTATTTGTATTTCTTTTCATCACAACAGATTTCTCTGTGTGAAATTCTGGCTGTTCTCCCCGGGGAGAGCGCGTCGCTACACTACAGCGCCACCCTTTTTTTTTGTGTGTATTTATTCCTGCATGCAGTTTTCTTTGTTTTTCCTATCGAAGTGGATTTTTCTACAGAATTTTGCCAGAAACAACCCTTTTGTTGTCGTAGGTTCTTTTACGTGTGCTAAGTGCATGCTGCACATGGGACCTCGGTTTATCGTCTCATCCGAATGACTAGCGTCCAGACCACCACTCAAGGTCTAGTGGAGGGGGAGAAAATATCGGCGGCTGAGCCGTGATTCGAACCAGCGCGCTCAGATTCTCTCGCTTCCAATGTGGACGCGTTACCTCTCGACCATCACTCTACGTTTAGCGTCCTGTTAACGGATTAAAACGGTACACGTGAAGTATATTGATATTATTAATATTGTCTGTTGCGAAGGAAAAATGACTTTTTAATTTGTATTTGCTCGTTTACTCTTGTTGGCTTTTCATGTGTTTGTTAACTTTATCAATATCAGTCTTTTTGTTTGTTAACTTTATCGACATCAGTCGTTTTGTTTGTGAACTTTTTCGACATCAGTCGTTTTGTTTGTGAACTTTTTCGACATCAATCTTTTTGTTTGTGAACTTTTTCGACATCAGTCATTTTGTT
This sequence comes from Babylonia areolata, assembly GCF_041734735.1. Taxonomy (NCBI): domain Eukaryota; kingdom Metazoa; phylum Mollusca; class Gastropoda; order Neogastropoda; family Buccinidae; genus Babylonia; species Babylonia areolata. The sequence continues at coordinate 10,162,185 of NC_134894.1, read as the reverse complement.
TGTGAACTTTTTCGACATCAGTCGTTTTGTTCACATGGTGTGTGCAAAAGATGCTCATGTATCTAATGCTCCACTTGAATGTCCTCAGGGGAGCACGTGAAAAAAGCACTTTCTGCTTTGCCTGAGGTCTTTACTGAGCCCACATCCGCTGAGACACATAATTATTGTGATGATTATAATCATTATTATCCTTTTCCCATGCCCACCCGTTGGTCGGTGTATGTGACGGTGCACGTAACAGGCTCATTACCGACAGTCAGCTGCCCTGAGGTCGGCACAAGTCATGTATGGTTTAATCATGATAATATAATAATAATGATGATGATGATGATGATGATAACGACGATAACAACAACAACAATAATAATGTTAATATTAATATTGATGATATTAATATTGATAATGATAATAAAGCACTGATCTTGTGCAGAAACAAATTAACTCAAAGCGCTTCCATGCCCGTCATTTACACGCACGCATAACAGGTTTACAGGGCTCATGGCTTAAGACAAAAATAATACAAATAAATAGATATAAATAGAAAGCTGGATGAAGTATAGACCGGAAGTAAAGAGACAGAGGGAGTAGGGGAGGGGAGAGAAGGAACTGTTTTGGAGAGAGAAAAAAGTTGGTTTCATGGCCAGAATTGAAAGAGTCGAGAACAGAGATTTGACGAAGCGAAAGAGGGAGCTCATTCGAAGTGTAATGACCAGTGACAATTTTACCGATGTTTGCACCAGTACAAACCCGGTTTGTGAAATGCACATTAACTTTTCGTTGACTTCACAGTAACCTGTGTTTCCGCACGGTGGGCATTTTGACGGAGCATTAAGGATTTTTCCTTTGCTTTTCAAGTCATCAGCATCTCTGCAGATTGCCGTTTTCTTTTATTTGAACAGACTTGAGCACTTCTGTACAGATGCAGAGCCCGTTTTTGCCTTAATTGCTGCTACGGCGATGCTGACTGTTTCCAACATCTTCAGCTGGTCTATCGCTTTGTTTAGATACCGAATGATTAAACTTTTTTCTTTGTTTTGGTTGTCAAAACCTTGTTTTTTTGTGCATCGTTTACTCATTTCTGCTTTCTTCATCGCGCAGCGGTGAATAAGGTTGCGTTGTGATCACACGAGATGCTGAACACAGATAGAACACACGGAAGGACCTTTTGCCCTTTCTGGTTGGCTTTCATTTCCTTGAGAGCTGGTCTCATCAGTCTCCGGGTCCCTGGTATCGATGATGGTGCCAGGTATCGTTTAACACAGACCATGGCGCCAAAAGATTGTAAGTGAATCTTA
>NC_134894.1:10153390-10155890 GCF_041734735.1 Babylonia areolata | reverse complement strand
TTTTCATTCCTCGAGCCAGAACTGGAAAAACAGCGACATCGAGCACACGCACAGAATCGGACAAAGAGCAAGAAACAATCCGTCACCAAGGCCTCTCATTGTAACCTTCCGCAACGTGGATGATAAAGTAGGAATCCTCAAAGACCAAGAGCTTAGAGGCAACCTCCGACAGTCTGACATCAGAGTCTCCACTGACCTGACACCGCTCCAGCGGGAACGGCTGCAGCAGCTGCGTGACGAAGGAAAGATAGCGTATTACGTGAATGGAAAACTCCATGTTGAAGACAGCCGGTTTGGAGAGAACACAAGGTTTGGTTATCACCGCAACTCAACAGAGAACCACAATAACGGCACCCCAGCCAGCCGTCAGGAGAATGCTGACTTCCACAACTCTGTAGGCGACACATACAGAGACCGACTTCTACAGGGACTGGACATGGCAGAGTCGGGACTGAACCCACAGATACAGATTTCCAAATCAAACATTGGAAGATCATCGCAATGTGACGTAGGACCCCAGACAGATGCACCAAGCTCAGAGCAAACGAGGACAGACCGCAGAAGTGGTGCGGGACAATATAACTGTGAACAGAGCTTGGGAGTTCCATGCCAGCCAGATGATCGTTTCCTCTGGCATCAAGGTTGGCAGCCCAGTCCACTGCATCACTCTGTACCAGCCATAAGTGACTGCAGCCAGTGGCCACCCTTGTTAAATGCAGTGCACACAGTCACTGGGTCACTACCGTTCACTTCACCTCTACACTACACGTCACACAATGAAACGATCCCATCATCACACTGCCGCAGCATGGAGGACGTCAACTACTGGAGTCCGGTGCACTACATGTCATCGGATGGCAACCCAGAGAGTGAACCACAACCAGCACAGTCACAACAACATGCACAGACAGCTGATACGCAGAGGGTCTCTACACAGACATCTTCTGCAGATGCTCAACTGATAAACCCCACGCTTGCGGACTTTACGGACGTGTCTGGTATGCAGACGTCTTCCAAGCAGATGGCAACAGAGCAGACAACCTCCTCTTTCTCAGCCTCCATGGAGGCAGCCTCCGCCAAGGCAGTCAAAATGACTACAGCTTCCACTGTGCCTGTGACTTTTACACAGTCCCCGATGGTACAAGAGACGACCTTAGAGGCAGCCAGTATGCAGACGGGCCTCAACCAAACAGACATTACGCAGACGGGCCTGCACCAGGCGGCCACTATGGAGACGGACCTCGACCAGACAACATCCACGCAGACGGGCCTCCACCAGGCGGCCACTATGGAGACGGACCTCAACCAGACAGTCGTTACACAAGTGGGCATCAATCAGACAGATGCAAGTCAGGAAACCACTACACAAACTACAACCATGCCTGCAACTTCCACACGGGCATTCTCCAGAGAAGCAGTCACCACACCTGCAGACACCATGAAAGCAGCCCCTGTGCAGACATCCACCGTGCCTGCAGACTCTTTCAAAACGGTCACCACACAGGAAAGCACAACACAGGGAACCCCCTTGGCAGAGGAAGCGTTCCCTGACCCGCCCACCGACACCACAGCAGACATGGATGACCACAAAAGACCCAGGACACGTAGTAGGTCACGCCAAACTAGTCTTCTTGACCAGTTTCAACACGTACCTCGTGACAGCACTAAAGACAAAGGATAGGACACTGGCCAACGCCCATACACAAACTTATCTATTTCTGGAAGTAAAATTACGTTCGCTTCCTTCAATGTTGAAAATTTAGTTGCCAGACTTAGTGAATCTGACTTTATAAAGTATGTGAAGTCGTTTGATGTTTTCTGTGCGGTGGAGACATTTACGTCACATTTTGATTCTACCATCCATTTCGATGATTATTGCTGTTTCCATGCACCTGCCGTCAAAATTTCCAGGCGAGGCAGACCTTCAGGAGGCGTGGTTGTACTAGTTAGAAAATCGTTAACGCCTTTCATGTCTCAAATAACCTGCAAAAATGACAATATGATTTGTTTAAAGTTTTCGAAATCTTTATTTGGATGTGACAAAGACATTTTATGTACTTTTGTATATGTGCCTCCTTACAAAAGTCCCTATTACGACACGAAACCGGACTTAAACTGTTCTTTAAATAAGCTTGAGGAATTCCTCATTGATATTCTTCAGAGGGGAGAAGACATGCATTTGTTGGTCATGGGCGATCTAAATGCTCGAATCGGTAATTGGAACCTTGATGGGGATGGTGACGATGAACCTATAGATTTCGCAATTCAGAACACCAGACAGTCTCAAGACAAAGTTACAAACCAGTTTGGCAAGATTCTAATTGATTTTTGTACAGTTTTAAACTGCATCCCTCTAAACGGGTATGCAGTAGGTGATGCATTTGGAAAGTTCACCTTTGTTGCAGACCAAGGGAACAGTGTTATTGATTATGCTCTTATGTCATCTGATTTTTTCTATTCATGCAATCCCCTCTTTAAAGTTGACAGCCGAGTTGAATCC
>NC_134894.1:10102747-10148290 GCF_041734735.1 Babylonia areolata | reverse complement strand
CATATTTCTTGCAAGTTTTGCGTGGCTGTCATTGCTGTATTCCTGTTAATTCTGCCTAGCTATCATTGCTACATACGTTACTTGTTAGTTTATATTCGTATCATTACTATATGTCGGTCTATATCGCTGTCATCATTACATGTTACCTGTTGATTCTACCTGGCAATCATTGGGATTTGTAACCCTCTAGGTTTGCATTGCTACGATCGTAGGGTGATTGTGTCATTCCAGGGCTGTGTCAGCGTTGGTCAGCTGTGTGACCAAAGCCAACCAGTGTGGCTGGAACGAAACACGTGCTTCCATACTGAGCCTGTATTCTGTGGTGTACATTTACAGAGGAATTCGACGTAGTATTTGACCCGTCGTTGAATCTTGCCAATGTCCGTCAGAGTTTTGATTGTCCAGCAGGTAAGGATGGTTGTTTCTAATTTCTGTCAGGTGATTGTGGTGGTCAGTATTTTGGGGCCACACTATTGAATAGATTTGTATTTCTGTTCATGAAACGAAATCTCACTCACACAAACACCCACAAGCTGACAATGCACTCAAATGTTTACACTGTATTAAAGTTTTCACTCTTTTCTATGTGGATTTACCCATCTAAAATCACACTGTGTGAACAGACATTAACTTGAAAAACACATTCACACAGATTTCCACACACACACACATAAACATGTGCGCGTACATACATATACTAGGATTATAGTTTGTGATTATCTCATTAGTCATATTGTGCAGTATGTTGAATATGTGTAAGGATATCTGTTATATAGGTTGATGAAACTCTGTAGAAATTAAAATTGATAAGCCATGCCCTCATAATCATCCATTTCGTCAAATTTAAGTCTCACGCATGATGTTACATATATGTAACTTATGACATTATAGACACACAGACACATACACAGGCATGCAAACAGACACGCAAACACACACAGAGAGACAAACAGACATGTATACATACACACATACACACACATACACGCACACACATGCACACACATGAACCAACACTCACACACACACACACACACACACACACACCACACACACACACACACACACACACACACCACACACACACACACACCCATGCACCACCCACACACCCACCCACCCACCCTTCCTCCCACACACACACACACACAACACACCACCCACACACACACACACACTTCATATAGACATGGTCACACGCTCACAAGACAGGAGTCTTATTTCAGAGATAACAATGTAGCACACTTCTTCAAGCTGTTCTTGTATCTGGCAGACTCGCCCCCTCAGCCGTGCCCCGACATGTGGTCATCTGTGTTGGACATGGTCGAGGAACCCTGCAACGCGTCCATTCAGGCGGCTCAGCAGGCTGACAGTGTGCAAGACGCGTGCCAGTAAGTCCTGACCCTAACTACTGACTCTTCTGTTGACATTCTTCTGCTGACTCATTTTCTGCCTGGTACTTTTGAATGTGGACAACAGCTTTTGAAGTGTTAAAGCATAGCTTCCAATTTTTTTGTTACATGTGCATACAGCACGCAAACACATGTACAGGCACACACCCACACACACCCACCCACCCACATACACACACAGAGGCATGTATGCATGTACACACACACACAGACAACAGACAGACAGACAGACAGACAGACAGACACACACACACACACACACACACACACACCACACACACACACACACACACACGTACGTACACACACACTCACACACACACACACACACACACACACACACACACACACACACACTCACACACACACACACACACACACACACACACACTGATAATAAAATTTTCACGAACGTTGGTATTTACTTTTTAGTTCAGTTTCGTGTTGTTATAGATATTTTTATCTTATTGCATATTTTGAACACTTAACCGGCATTTGATGCGTCTGTTTTTGCAGCCACTATGTGAGCACCTTGAAGTGCGCAGTGTTCAACCTGAGGACGTCCAACAATTACCACTGCAGCGTGGAGCAGCTTCAAAACCTGTCGGCCTCTGACCAACGGATCTTTGGACAGCTGCCCTTCAACGTTCACCAGAACTTCAGCCAGTGCCGGGAAATCGGTCAGTTTTAGACACTGCAAGATGAGAGATACAAGATTACTTTATTATCTCTTACAGAGAAATCGGGATACGTTTGCTTATAAAAATGCATAGGCATTACATCTCTCTCTTTTTCCATCCAGTGTTTTATTTCGATCTCTAAACATTAATTCAAAATAACATGAGTGTTGCAATCTAGGGCCACCGTTTTTGTGATATACAAAATCATTATTGGTCTCCGTTAACTTCCAGGTGCATGTGTTTGCCTATAGATTAAGTTCTCTTCCATCTAATATTTCTAAAGTGATCAGACGTTAAGTGTTCTGCTGCAACTCCTCCTTCCCCAACTCCTACTCCTACTGCTACTACTATAACGACAATGACGAATACTCTTACGACTTCTACCTCTACTGCTTCTACCGAATGTCAGATGTGCTATAACGACCAGTAACCCGTCCACAATTTTTCTTGGCACTGCACAGGCGTGGTCCCTTCGCTTTCTGTGGATTTGGCGACCACCCCGCCCTGCCAGGTGACAGACCTGTTAGTGTACCTGGGCGAGTACACATGTCCTGGCGAGGACATGGAGGACTCAGACTCGGGGATGGCAGGAGAGAAGAGCACCTGGATGCCTGAAACAACAATGCCACCCCTGGAAACCTCGTCTCCTTCCTACCGGAACCACAGTGACAGAGACCCTGTGGATGACAGAGACCCTATGGAAGGGGTGCCGCCCAACCGCTGCACGTGAGTCTCGCCTTGTGGTGTGATTTTTGTGCTTTCCGTTCGAACGAGGTCAACGACTGGTGTATTTTTTTTTTTATTCATCTTTTTTTTACCTTGATCTGTACCCTTCAGAAATGTGTATGTTTTACGTATTTTTTCATCCATAACTTCATCGTCTTCCATTGTTTGTTTCCGGATATCTATTCATCATTCAGTATTCCTTGTGACCCCGGTACACTTGATAGTAAAGACATATTCTATTCTATTCTATCTTGTTCTTGTTCCTCTTCGTATTGCTGTCACTAGCATTTTTGAAGCTGGTCGTGGTGGTGGTGTGCTTCTTCTACTGCTCCTTCTTCTGACGTTAAAGTGGTGTGTGTAAGTGTGCATGTACACAAAGTCCATCATATATCATAACAATCTATCTCATGTATCCTACCCCGCTCATGTACAGCTTTGCCCTGAAGACGACAAGGTGCATCACAGAGAGGACGAGAGGGATGGGACTGAGCTGCTCTGTGGACTCTGTCGGCCTGACCCTCACGTTCTCCCCGCTCCTGTGGAGCTCCAACACCTCCTTTGCCAGAAGATACCTGGACTGCGCTGGTAAGCATATAATTCCAAATAACATGACCCTAACATCTCATGATGCAGATTTAACGAAAACAGTTTAAAAGCTACTCGTTTGTTTACGTTGTATTAGTGTATAAACACATACGTGAGCCCAGAATGGCCTGCTTGACTAACCACTTGAGGTTATAAAGATGGGGTTGAAAGGGAGTCTTACGTTTGCTTCCACAGACTACCTGTCAGACGAACCTTCCCAGGCCAATCCCTGTTTCAATGTAACGCATGATCCGAGGCAACAGAGGTGCATGGCAAAGTTGATGGATATTCTGACGATGCCAACTGATGTGAGTGCCTACACTGTGTGCAGGTGAGTGCAATTCATTTATACGCTTTGATGGGATGGGCGGATGGGGTGGTGGGTTGTTTTATTCTGTTTGCGCCTGGCAAGTCAGGTTCGGTCGCGCATTTTCAAGTCAAGAAACTGAAATTATATGGGGTTTTATGAGGGTGGGGTGGATGGGGGTGTAATAGTACTGGTACTTGCAAAGGTTGGGGCCACTGGAGAGGGTGGAAAGAGAGAGAGGTTTCGTAATGAGTATTTTTGATGGTCTGATCCAAGCACAGCGTTCATGTTCCATTGAACTTTCCTATATCACCCCTGTTGGTCTTTCTCCTCTCTCTCTCTTTCTTTCTCTCACTCGCTATCTATTTATATAAATACAGTGAGAGAGAGATTTTCATTTCTTTTTTCATTAGTTCTTTTCTTAAATTTACATGACAATACCGCATAATGCAGAGGAGTGTCATTGAAACCTTGCAGAAGAATAACTGTATTGTGTCTTATCGTTTGCCATCTGTGAATCTTTCCTTTCATTATATTTAATTTGGTTACTTATTTCTTTGCTTTGTCTCAGTACTTTATTTAATTTTTTTGCATACAAGCAAGGCCAGACGAGAGCTTTGGATTTATGCGTTGATCAGGCATCTGTTCTTTCTTCTTTTACAGCAGATGTGGTTAAGCGTAAATTGATCCGTCCACACGCTCTGACACCTCCTCAGAGCTGCAAGTGAAACATATTTCAAAGCAGATGTGGCGTAGCTTACATGGATCAGTCTGCACCCTCTCACACCTTCTTGAAACTGAAACTGAAACATTTTTCATTTGCACAACTGGTTGCATACCTAGGTAGAGCCGATTTACGGCTACCATTGGCACTCATCATTAGTTTCCTCTATTATTCAGATTACAGGCACGCGCACATTCACACTCAGACATGTTAACAGTTTACGTGTATGAATGTTTTATTTCTTATTTACCCCGCCAAGTAAGCAGCCGTACTCCGTTTTCGGGGTGGATGTATGGTGGGCATGTTCTTGTTTCCATAACCCACCGACACGCTGACATGGATTACAGGATCTTTAACGTGCGTATTTGATCTTCTGCGTGCTTGTAAACACAAAGGGGGTTCAAGCACAAGCAGGCCTGCACATGTGTTGGCCTGGGAGATCGGAAAAATCTCCATCCTTTACTCACCAGACGCCGTTACCGAGATTGTAGCGTACATGGATCAGTCCGCACGCTCTGCAACATCCTTGAAACTGAAAGTGATCCTGTGTGCAGGGCTGTGGACATGGACATGGAGTGTCTGGAGGCCAGCAGTCAGTGCAGCTCTAACGACACACGCCGGGCCTTCCAAGAATACCTGTCCACCGTCTACTCCTACCAGCACATCATACACAGACCTCTCCTTCCCGGCCTCAACTACCGCAACATCCGCCACGCCTTGTTCTGTAACCAAAGTGAGTGAAACACCACATACACAAAGGGAATGCGAAGAATTTATGGGCTTACTTAAGACTTAAATGGCAGACCCCAGCGTCTTTGAACGCTTGAAGCGGTCACAGCGCTCTGGACAGTATCCGCGGTCTTCAGCCAGTTTGCTGGGGTCACGCCATCGTCTGTCGACAGGTCTTAGGTCTCTCCACCGTTTGTCGGCAGTTCATCTTCAGCTTCCCCTCAGTTTTGGGTGCCAAATGTTAAAACTATTATTTCTTCTCATTATCAGTGTGTATAATGCTACGTTTACACGGGATGCAACTAACTTGCAACCAAATTCAAATTTTGGTTGCAAGGCTGGTACATGCGACTGGACGGTCTCCGCAGGATGCAACCGGCGGCGACTTACGTGCAACTAACTAGGCAACACACACGAGAAACCACGCTGCGAGCGTCTGCCAAGCCAGACAGAAAAATCCGTGACACGCGTGCCGCTTGCGTCATCAATTTCCTGTTGGAAACCGGCTGAGACGAGCAGCAAGCTGTGGCAACCGGCGGCGACCGTTTTTTTCGCAGTTTAGTTGCAAAGCCCTCAAAAAATTATCGATCTTGGAGTGGAAATAAAATGAGCCTTGCGACCAAACATGCAACCAAAAATCGGGAAAATCCGTTGGTTTCTGAGACCGGCAGCGACGGGCCACAACCGGGGCAACCAGTCTCCACCAGTCTCCGCAGGTTTCAAAGAGTTTAGTCGCAAATTGGTTGCAAGTTAGTTGCAATCCCGTGAAAACGTAGTTTAAGCAATATATTAAGCGTGTTGACGACCATACTAACTTGATATGTAGACCTAAATAATAGGGAATGGTTTCATTTGGTACTATTTTTTCCTGTCATGTGAATTATGTCTTGTCTGGTTGGCTTGATGAAGTGTTTTATTTTTCTTCTGAAAACTATAGCCATAAATTAAGAAACAAGTTCATGGGTAGTTTCAAGATGGGGATACTGGGAAAGATTCCAGCTCTTTGAAACAACGGAATACGTTTTACATGCTTATAAATACTTTAATTTGACATTTTTAAACTGTTGTTCTCAACATTCAGATATACATATGCAAATTAGATAGTCCACAGATGTCATGAAAAGCACCAACAAATGTGTAAATCTCAACGTAAATGTATTGTGCCGTAATCGTCGCAAGATTTCATAAATTTCGCAGGCGCACACTGATTTTTCAACCAGTCAAAGAATCGATATTATCCCTGTACATTTTCACTCACCTCACTGACAAGTTCCAATAACATACTAGCTTCTGTATAATTAGTATCTATCACAAACAGGTTTTATATCACTAACCCTATTTGTCCCTGTGTGCGACTGGTAAAAAGCTTTAATGTCAGTGCTGCTTAGTTTCCTCATTAGGGCGAGAGGCTTGATGTAATTAAGCATGTTCCTGTTTATCTAATCATCCTCGTAAACAAGGAATTCGACTTGAATTTGACGTGATATGGTTTTCTGACTGTGTGTGCACAGACGAGTGTTCCTGAGTGGCCAGAAGTGTCCGCAGTGATGTCCCAGCACTGCAGGCATTCCCTCGCGGCTGTGTCAAAGACCAATGACACCCAGGAAAAGTGCCGGTAAGTAGACACTCCCAAGTCCCCTTTCTATACAATACAATGCAGCACAATGCAGCGTCAACTATTCGCAACCAATAATTCACAACACACCACAACACAATTTGCGTGTGTGTGTGTGTGTGTGTGTCTGTGTGTGTGTGTGGTGTGTGTGTGTGTGTGTGAGAGAGAGAGAGAGAGAGAGAGCGTGTACGTGTGCGTTTGTTTCACGTTAAATAGTTTCACATTAATAAACAGATGTGATCTGTTCATATTTGTAGTCAGAAATAGAAAGTTATCCACATTATATGATTTGTCTGTCAGTCACTACGCAAATACCATCCAGTGCGGGGTGTACAACCTTCGTTTACGGAACCGAAAGTGCGGCGTCGAGGCTGTGCACCAGATGGCCCAGAAGGACAAAGAACTCTTCAGCGGACGGTGTCCACGTGCCTTCACTGTGCTCAGGTAGCGTTTATCATCATTCCATTCTGAAGGTCGGATAGCTGCCGTTAAGCAATGTAAAGAACTCATGTATAATGATACCACGTGCACACACATTCATTTGTAAAGACGTCTCTCTCTCTCTCTCTCTCTCTCTCTCTCTCTCTCTCTCTCTCCTCTCTCGCTCTCTCTACTCTCTGTGTGTGTGTGTGTGGTGTGTGTGTGTGTGTGTGTGTGTGTGTGTGTGTGTGTCACAAAGAGAGAGCGAGATACAGTAGATTTTCAAGCAAAATACGACGGGTGTAACAACCGGGTGTGGTTAAAGTGTTGGCCGTTCAACGTGGGGGTCACTGATTCGAATTCTTGGCGCGATGCCTAGTGGGTTAAGGGTGTAACAGCTCAAAACAAAGCAAAGATATTTCTGCTCCAATCCATTTTTCAAAGATATTTCGCACATACCATACACGTTCATCACTGTTCACTGATATTTGCCAAATAACTCTTAACGTTTGCTGGGCTATCAACAACAAAATTGGTACAGTGATGAAGACAAAAACATTCGTATGGAACGTGGTTTTTTTTTTTTGCATTGTACCAATTTCAGCAATATCATTGCATTGAATGTTTTCTCTGCATGTTTTCAGGACAAGCCTGGAGTTTTCAGTGCCCATCGACAACACGTCACTCTGTGACGTGCCAGAGGCCTTGTCCTACATTGTGCGATTGTACCGATGGAGGATGAAAAAGATGACCGCGAAGAAGACAAAGATGACCACGATGATGACAAAGATGATGGCGTCGATAATGATAAAGACGACCACGACGATGACAAAGATGACCAAGTCCATGATGACAAGGATTACAAGAGCGGAAGCGGACGCTTTGATCTCGGAATTCTGAAAACCCATGCACGTAAGTCCTTCGTGGGGTTTTAATCGTTGTCCACTAGTCCCCCACCCCCCGCGCCTACTGTCACCCATTACCCAGCTCCACGCCCAGACCACCACATCCAAAAAAGTTTGAATACACCCCGGATTTTATTCTAATTGTGCATTTTTCATGCTCAATATTTCCGCTCAAATTCGTAGTAGCTATGTTTATTGTTATCGGTGTTGGTATTCTCTTTCGACCAGTCTTAGATTCACGTGAAAAGGTATTCAGAATCTCCCTTCTTCACAGTGTTTGTGTGATGAGAGCAATTTGTTTTCCATTATGGTGTTCAGGTATACAATACACAATACAATACACAAACTTTATTGTCTATACTTTGGTACAGAGATTTTCTTTTTGGCAGCAGCACATGTCCAACATAAGAAGAAAACAACAAACAAATAAAATGGATAGAAAATAAAAAGATAAATTAAAAAATTAACTTGGCACCAAAGGGAAATAGCTATATACAAATATACAGATTACTGAAGTTTATATGAAAACGTATTACTTTACTTTTGACCAAAACTCTCAGATACTCTAGTTATGCCAGGCTACCAAGTACACATCAGATGAACTGATTAAAAAAAATAAATTGTTAAAAACATGTACTGTAGGTTCTAATGGAACTGGATTGTAATAGCGTCTATAAGCTTCGTGGTTTCATATGTTACAACATGTGTTCTTTGAAAGGGCTACCTTGTATTCATCTTCAGTATTTATGGTTCACATGTCTTCTAGATAGACACGTCGTATTGTGTTAATATGTGTGATAATCTGCGTTTCTGTTCTCCAGCTCTGCGTTACAAGGAGCACACTATGTGACGTCAGTTCTGAAGTCAACAGACTTATGTGTAACGTCAGCAGAGTGTCGTCCCTTCTAGCGAAGCAGAATTTTCTCCCGACATGCCTGACGTCAGTGAGGTTGCTGGCAGATGCAAAGGTGCGTACATTGATTAATGAAAAATTTCCTCTTGTTGTAATTGTTGTTGTTGTTCTATTTCTTTCTTCATGGCTACTTCTCGTGTTCATGGGTTTTTTTTTATTAAGATAGTTATTATCTTATTCTTCCTGGTCTTCTTGCCTTCATGTTTTACAAGTGTTCTTAGAAATAGCCACCTGTGCATTTTAACACATTCAGTATTTATGGTCCCTATATTTTCAGATAGACAACCTACATGAATAATTTCACGAATATATTGTTGCTAGAAAGTCTCACAACATCACACATGATCAATTTCAAATTTCATAAATACTTTGCCAGAATATCTCACAATATCACAGATTATTGATATTAGGAATGCGTTCCAAAACAAAGGTTTCTCAACATCGTACATAATTGATTTCATGAATATATCGACATTGCCAGCAAGTATCACATCATTGCACATTATTAATTCAATTAATATGTTGGTGCCTCCAGATATTCTCTCCACGTTTAGTTTGATGACATTGCTGTTTCTGTAGTAAGTTGAGCAAGCTACATTGAAAACGTGCACTGTCACTTGAATATGTGGTTCAGATAACATTCTTGAAGAGCTAAAAGACCTTTCTTTTATTGTAAGTTTTAAAGAAAGGGGTGAAAAAATCATTTCATCGTGGTATTAAAGCATGCAGACTAATGCTTGTCCACTATTTCACTCTGCATTGAAAAATGCAGATGCCTAACATGCATAAACCCAAGGCTGTGAAGGAATCCAACAGTTGTTGTTGTTGTGTGTGTTGTGCGTGTGTGTGTGTGTGTGTGTGTGTGTGTGTGTGTGTGTGTGTGTGTGTGTGTGTGTTGTTTGTGATTTTGTATTGTGATTTAATTCTTACGAACACTATTATGTCGTTCTGTCTCTGCATCTTGAAGATAGGTCATATGTCCTCTGGTTCTTCAGTTTCTAAAGACAACCTCAGCATGTAGCCAGTTCATCTATGGTAATTCCAACTTCTGCTTTGGCACTCTGGAAACCATACTCGTTGTGTTGTCTGTCCACTCTGACATCAGTGTGTTCGTGTTGTTCATTTGTTCATGTCCACCCCCCCCCCCCCCCCCCCCCCCCCCCCCCCCCCCCCCCACGTCACTTTGCAGAGTACTCCAAGAAGCTTGAAAAGAATGAAGACCGGGTGTTTCAACTTTTCGGAGGGGGTCCCCAGCATACCAGACGTTTGTGGTGTGTACATGGTACCTTTCTTCAGCCCTGGCGAACCTCTCAAAGCCCGCCATGTGCAGGTCTGTTGTCTGCTGATCTTGGTGCGCTTGGTGCTTGTGATAGAAATTGTGACTATTTTGTTTTGCTAAAACTATACACTGATCACATTCTATGGACAATACATTTTGTACAGCTACTAAGAAAAAATTGAAGATCCAGTTCACTTTCGTCATGATACTAGAAACAATGTTTCGTTTAGAAGCATGTCCAGTATCTCAGTGTACGTGTTCAGTTTTTGTTTTGATGTTCTGAATCAGTGTAATTACGTTTCAAAACTTCTTCTCGTTTTTATGTTCCTTTCATTCATTGAAAAACCCATTCGTTTTAGTACAATTGAAAATTTTCAGTAACTGTTTCAAATTAATTTCTAGATCACCAAATGTCTGCTCGTTACATCATCAAATAGGCTTCTGACCTGTTTCGGTCAATGTGCAGGCGCATGCCAGTTATTTCCTTTGTTGATTCCCCAGTCAACCGAGTGTTCTGTCAGTTCCCAAACGTTATTATTTATCATCAATGTGTCAGTTAATTCCAGGTGATCATGGGCGTTTTACCATGTGTCAAGTCATCTTATATGTCTGTCAATATGCCCACATCCCAGATGGCCCTATATGTCAGTCAAGGTGTCTGACCATTTCCAGGTCAGCCCAGGAGCTGTTGAGGTGTGTGAGTGGTGTCAGTGGCTGCAGTGAAGAGGACAGTCAGCAGTCCCTCACTGACTATCTGTCCTTCGTCTTCACCTTCTTCAAGCTGGGCAGGGAGAAGCTGTCAGGGAGCCAATCCTCACAACGTCTACAACGCCTTGGTCTGTGGACCCCCGCACCCTCAGTACTGGTCAGTTCTTGTCTTCTGCCCCGTCTCTTTCACTTGCTTCCGACTGAGGGTATTTTGATAACAGGAATGAATGTGTCGAAGTTATAGCCATTTACGAATACAGCAGATCATATATGCGGCGCATTAAAATGTTTCAAACATAGTTTGTTCACTTGCTGTTCATATGATGAATACTACCCTGAAACCCGATGTGTCAAGCCCTCACAATGCAGAAAATGTTTCACGGTAGTAGGGATAATTATTTTGAGATCAAAACTGAAATCAGTCATGCCAGACGTCTTAAGCCTTCACCCAATGTTGCACTGCAATTACTGTTATTACACATGGGTAGACTGAAACAGCAATAATCATTCTCTTATGGACCTATTTTTTGCTGATGTTCTAAATGACTAACTTAAGAGCAACTCACTAAGAACTTCAAAATCCCCTCTCTCTCTCTCTCTCTCTGTGTGTGTATGTGTGTTCGTTTATCTGTTCGTTTGTTTGGTCGGTCATTCATTCAGTATTCATTTTGACGTCTTTTCATTTTCAGTTGAATACACATGTATATTTCTTATGAGTGGTCATATGTCAAATATTATATTGGAACATGTATCCGTAAGTACCTGTCTGTAGAACAATCTTCTCTGTTCTGTGGTTCAGATCCCATATTCACAGTCGAAATGACCATCAGCAGTCTCCAGTGGACACCTGCCATGGCCAATTCGGACAGTGAAGAGTTCGCACTCACAGCAGCTCGTATACAGAACATGGTGAGAACACTTCTGTCAGTTTTTGCTGTGATTGTGATTATGGTTTAAAACATCTGATTATTGATTTTTACTTCCTAATTTTTGGTGTAGTCTTGTCATCATTGTGACACATGGGAAGCAATTTTCAAGTCGATGGACAGGTTGTTTGAGGCTGAAGTTCAATGCCTCCTGAGCCGTACTTTTTGGGATCTTTATTTTTTTCTGTTGTCATGTACAAGCATGCAGTAATATTTTGGCTGATGTGGAATGTGCACGTTATGAATGTGATATGATGTGTGCAGACGGACGCTGTGTTCAGACAGACTAAGTTTGCCAAGTTGTTCAGCGACAGCAAGGTGCTCAGACTCAGGTAATTTTGGGAACACATGTATACATCTTGGAGGGAACGCTTATCTGGATCGTAACAGACAAGGACAATATTCTTGCAAATACTTTCACATCAGATCGAAAAGAAAGAAAACACTGTTAACGGTACGCAGACATGACCGGAGACATGAACTTCCTTCTCATGGGAACTCTACCACTCTGACACACACTATTATCTCCCGGTAGCCCTGTAACAGAAATTCAACTCTGATAAAGCTTTCCACCCATAAACATATTGCTATATCTTCTTGGGTATTCTTCTTTAGTTTGGTTGCCTATCATCTGCACAATTTCAGCGGCATTACTCCCACACCGCTCATTCAGAATACCCCATTCACAGCCACACCAGGGTTTATCCAGCGTAGTCCCAGCGCCAGCAGTCCACAGAGAACTAACATTCTGAATCCTGTTGTACATTCTTATCATAGTATCCATATCATTCACCATTCATTTGTCTATGAAACACAATGCGCTAATAAAACGGTTGCTGCATGTTAGTTTTCATTGTTGCGTGTAAAGTGTATGTTGCCCAACACCACACTGTGTTGCTGTGGTTTCAGCCAAGGCAGTGTGGTGGCCTTCTTGGACATCTACGTGGTTGCGAAGGACACGGTGATTGATCCCACAACAAGGGCTCTATATTCAGAGCTGGAAGGGGAAGGAGGTGTGGAGGTGATGGAAGAATCCTTCGCTGACGCCCTGAGGAGTGCTCAGCACAGCGGAGACATGGATTTGGCTGTGAAGGACTTCGGGTTTAACAGGCCAGGTGACTGCCGCAATTTGTTTTAACGCGATCCTGCTTTAAACATCTTTTTAGGGATAAAAAAAACCACGAACCTCTCCTCATCGGGATCGTATTGCTTCAGTATATGTCCCTGCCTCTCACCGGCTTTTATTCAGGCAACGAAATCAACCCTATTGAGTAGTCCAAGGTCATTCTTTGTCCCGATAATTACTATAACTCAATCTCAACTGTCTCACCTTCCTCTCTGACGTTGGGGTGCGTGGGGAGAGTTCCTTTCAGACAAGACATTAGCCCCTCTCCAGATGTTACGTTATTCGGTTCTTGTTTAGTTGCTTGTCCTTGGGCGTCCTTGGTAACCTGATATGCGACCTGTATCTGGTACAGCAGGTCCTGCTGGTTTGAATAGACTACCACTGAATCATGGCAAGTGTGTTCAGTAAAAGTAAACATGGCAAGGCAAGTGTATTCAGTAAAAGTAGATTTGGGGATGAATACCTCGGATAGAGATGCAAAGACGAATGTATGCCAACAAACAGACACATCAACTTACATATAAGTATGTGTATTTTAATGTGAATTCATGTGCACACAGACACAAACAGACACAGACACACACTCATTCTTTCATTCACTCAAATTTTGACGTACGAACATACCTCATTGCACATTATTTTCCTATTGGTGTTTCAGAGATATTTGAAGACTGTCCCACTAACTGGACCACAATCTGGGAAAATACCTACGAAGCGTGCTCCCCATCTCTGGAAGCACTCGACACATCCACTGACACACTGGACACCTGCACGTGAGTTGTACCTTTTGCTAACTTTCCTTTACTGTCAATGGGATCTAGAAAAACGTGTACGGGACCTTGACAATTTTACATTTTGAGAAGTGCACTTGACGCTGGGGACTATGTGCGTCATGCTGACGCTATTGAACGTATCCTTCTTTCTGAGTCCTGGCAGGTAGGAAAAAGCGAGGGACTAACTGAAAACATTGTAGAATGAACAGAGAAACTATATACAGAGATCCAGGCTTTGACTTTAACACACAACCGACAGACATGAAGGAATCTGGAGAACAGTTCTTTTCAGTGGTGCCCCAGTGACTTCTCACAGAATTAATGAAGGTTGGCCTTCATACAACATGCCAAGAGTGGCATTATCTTAGTCTCACATGTCATTCTGAATCATCTAAACTGCAAGAATTTATGGAGTGTGGTGTGTGTGTGTTTGTTACAGACACTATGTGAACACCTTGAAGTGCGTGGTCTACGTGCTCAAGGTCCAGCGCTATGACTGCAGTGTACAACAGCTGCAGAAGATGTCAGTGGAAGACCAGAAGTCTCCCTTTTATCAGCTGGAGATCCACGACAACTTCACTGTCTGCAGGGAGCTTGGTGAGAAAGAGATACAATTTGTGCGAGCAGGCATAGTCCATACACACACACACACACAGAGAAAATTAGCCTCCTTCCTTATCCTCCAACATCGTCAAACACAGTGAGTTCTACTCAAGTGAGCCACAGCATGTGTGTTTGTGTGTTGAGAGAGAGAGTGTGTGTGTGTGAGCATGTGTGTTTGTGTTTGTGCAAACATAAGCACAATACCATAATTCAAAACAATTAGTACATTTGGATAACAGGTGATGGGGTCTTGGACGAATGCAAATCATGTATCTTTGAATTTATACTCTGGAGCATGCATGAGCATGAACTGAGAGGTGTCTTCTCGCTGAATCTCCTCTGGACTTTTAATTAGAAATGCAAGGCGTTCCAAAACAAAAAACAAAAATAAAAAAGATAAATGAAATGCATTCAAAATAACATAATAAGACATTTCCGTCATGTGAAAACTCTGATCTCTCCTTCTTCTTTGACTTGCAGCACTTTACTGAGCTCAGTATTATATCTCCATCCCATATCTGCAATGCCATGGTGTTTGTTGGTGTGTGACCCAGGTGTGATACCGGCCATCAGCGTGAATCTGGACTCTGTGTCGCTCTGCACGGTCCCTGACGCCGTTTTCTATGTGGGGCACTACTGGTGCGACGACAACGACAGAGAAGACAACAACGAAACGATGATGATGAAGGATCTTCCACCTAACCCCTGCACGTGAGTCTTACAGTTCTGTCTCACGTAGTAAGAATGTAACATAATTTGTGTCTTTTAGCTTTATTCCCTCTTTAAGGCGAGGGTTGAGGTAAAAAAGCACGTTACTTGCTTGTCTATTACCCTCGATATTAAAGATTCAGTATTGTCTTGTCTTTTGTTGAATCTTTACTTTTGTTCTAGTACTGGTGTCATGGAACATTTTTGTACGTGAATTTCAGGTAGTTTGGCTTCAAATACTATCTTAATTTTATTTTGAATTTAGATTTGTGCACACATAACTCCAAACACATCTATATACTTGACAGGTGAACATATATGGTGTAAATCATATCATCAGATACATGATTGTATTTTTGCCATATGCATGCTGTTTTGATCTTACCTTACTTTTGTTTATATTCCATGCTACATTTATAAATATCTATCAGCAGAAATATACGTCACATATCTAACATTTGTATATATACATTGTTGTCCTGTCGAAGTTGTTTTATTTGTATCGCTACAATTTCATCAAAAATATTAATTCAACCAACAGGAGGATATTGAAGAGGAACCGCTGCATACAGGCCAGGCTGGGGGAACTGGGTTTGAGGTGTGATGTGGGAGAGACAGGCGGAACACTGGGGTCTTCGCCACTTGTGCGAAAGTCCAACACCTCTCTTGCACGTGAAACTAATAAATGCTCAGGTGGGTGGCTGAAAGTGGTTAACCCCTTGACTGGTGCTGAAATAGATATGCTGGTCACAGAAGGGCTGTCACTTCAGAAAGACTGTGCTTCTCAGGTCGGGGTGGGAGTCACCTTTGTTTCTTTTTCCTCCGGGGATTGCAATGCTTTTATCAATAAGGAAAATCTGCACTTTACAGTACACAAAAATAACTGCAGTTAGATTCCATGCTGATCCCTTTTTACCCATGCTTAGCAGTCATGGATTAATGAAACAACTCTTAAGTGTTTTTTTTTGGGGGGGGGGTTGTTGTTATGAAGTTATGACCCTAAAACCTACACCAAAAGAATGGTAAAGTTTGTGTTTTGGTTATTTTTTGTTGTTTTTTTTTTCATCACGGCAATTTTTGTTTATGTTCTTGCCGAGAAATGTTTCAAGGATATGATGTACAGTTGCTGACACTAAGCATGCTGGTTTGTTAGAAGCATACACAAGCAAAGATTAATGTTGTTTTTTTTATATTTCACGTTGGACAGAATCTTTTGTCTGTAATAGGAACATCACAAAACGCATCGTTTTACCGTAACATCCTTTGTATATTTCTTTCATAGTTGCTATGTTGTTCATGAAATTGTTTCATTTCTAATAATCAGTGTCACTCTGGCTGTGTCTTTCCAGATTATGTTGAGAACTTGGGACGAGCAGATTCATGTTTCAATGTGACGGATCCAGCCCAGTCGGCCTGTTTAATCTTCGCTGGACCTTTCTATCAAAAAGACCCGGCACCATTCGAAGCAACGTGCAGGTGAATGCTCATTAAAATGGAATAATAGAATCGTGCATAATATGCAAAAAACATTCTGGTGATTGAGAAAAAGAAATCCTGTTATCGTTGTTGAAAGAACCATGCAGTTGGTCCTTGTTCAATAACTTTCTATGACCTATTCATTTTGAAAATATTTCAGACATTTTTTCGGGTTTTTGTTGTGTATTTCATTTATTACCTTTTGAAATTGACATAGTGTTTGTTAGTTTTTCGTCGCTTACACTGAAATTCGTTAGCCTACATATTAGTTTTTCATAGATTTCAGTTGCAGTTTTAGGTCTTCTTATCAGGCTGACATCCTTATTATCAGTGTACGTTACTTCTCAGGTGCACATTGCTGTGATTGCTATGTGTTACCTGCTAGGTCTGCCTTACTCTTCTTGCTATATGTTATCTGTTTCGTCTACGTCGATGTTACAACTGTTTGCTATATGTTCACTGTGCATCGTAATCAATGCATTTGGTTATCTGTTAAGCCTTTCTTGCCATTTGTTACCTCTTACTTCTGCATCAATGTCATACTTGCATATTTCTCGCAAGTTTTGCTGGCTGTCATTGCTGTATTCCTGTTAATTCTGCCTAGCTATCATTGCTACATACGTTACTTGTTAGTATTATATTCGTATCATTACTATATGTCGGTCTACATCCCTGTCATCATTGCATGTTACCTGTTGATTCTACCTGTCAATCAATGGGATTTGTTACATTCTGGGTTTGCATTGCTATGATTGTAGGGTGATTGTGTCATTCCAGGGCTGTGTCAGCGTTGGTCGGCTGTGTGACCAAACACAACCAGTGTGGCTGGAACGAAACACGTGCTTCCATACTGAGCCTGTATTCTGTGGTGTACATTTACAAAGAGGAATTCGACGTAGTATTTGACCCGTCGTTGAATCTTGCCAATGTCCGTCAGAGTTTTGATTGTCCAGCAGGTAAGGATGGTTGTTTCTAATTTCTGTCAGGTGTTGGTGGTGGTCAGTATTTTGGGTCCAAGCTGTTGACTAGATTTGTATAACTTGAATGACACACTCAATTTCCACACACACACAAACACACACACGAACATGCGCGTGTGCGCACATACATATACATGAATTATAGTTTGTGATTGTTTTTTTTATAGTCATATTGTGCAATATATTGAACAAATGTTAAGATATTTGTTATATAGGTTAACAGAACTATAGAAATTAAACATTAATAATGAGACATGCCCTTATGATTATCCATTAAGTCTATGTTTAGGTCTCACTCATGATATTACATATATGTAACTTATAACATTACAGACACACAGACACATACACAGACACACAGACAAACAGACACAGAGAGAGAGAAAAACAGAAGCGCATGCACGCACGCACACACACACACACACACACACACACACACACACACACACACAGAGAAACACACACACACACACACACACACACATGTACACATTGACTCACTCACTCATTCATTCATTCACTCATGTTCAGACGTGCAAACCAACCTTCTCATTGCACATTATTTTCATTTTGGTGTTTCAGAGATATTTGAAGACTGCCCAACTGACTGGACTACAATCTGGGAAAATGCCTACGAAGCCTGCTCCCCATCTCTGGAAGCACTCAACATATCCACTGACACGCTGGACACCTGCATGTGAGTACATGTAGTACCTTTTCCTGCCTTTTGTTTTCTGCAGTCTGCCAATGCGATTTAGAATCTAACATTGGTGTTGAAACGTCTGGGGGAGCTTTACAATATTACACTTTGAGAAGATGATCTGATACTAGAGGACTATGTGCGCCATGCTGACGCTATGGATGTATCCTCCTTGCTGAATCCTGTTAGGTAGAAAAAAGCGAGGGACTAACTGAAAATATTGTAGAATGAACAGGAAAACTGCACGCAGAGATCTAGGCTTTGACTTTGACACAAAACCGACAGCCTGAAGGAATCTGGAAAACAGTTGTTTTTTTCAGAGGTGCCCCAATGTCTTCTCACAGGATTAATGAAGGAATGAAGGTGGGCCTTTACACAACATGCAGGGGGTTGTAAGAGTAGCATTATTTTAGTCTCACTTATCGTTCTGAATCATCTAAACTGCAAGAATTTATAGGCGTGGTGTGTGTGTGTGTGTGTGTGTGTGTTACAGACACTACGTGAGCACCTTGAAGTGCGTGGTGTTCGTGCTCAGAGTCCAGCGCTATGACTGCAGTGTACAACAGCTGCAGAAGATGTCGGTGAAAGACCAGAAGTCTCCCTTTTATCAACTGGACATCCACGACAACTTTACTGTCTGCAGGGAGCTTGGTGAGAAAGAGATACAATTTGTGCGAGCAGGCATAGTCCACACACACACACACACACACACACACACACACACACACACACACACTTACTATGAACCTCCTTCGTGATACACCAACATCATAAAACAGTGAGTTGTACTCAAGTGAGTCACAGAATATGTGTGTGTGTATGCGTGGAGAGAGAGAGAGAGGGAGAGTGTGTTTATGTGTGTGCTGACATAAGCACAATACCATAATTCAAAACAATTGGTACGTTCAGATTACAGTTGATGGGGTTACGGAGGAATGTAAATCATGTATCTTTGGATTTGCACACTGGAGCATGCATGAACGTGAACTGAGATGTGTCTTATCACAGAATCTCCCTAGGACTTATAATTAGAAATATAAGGCATTCCAAAACAAGCAAAAAGAAGCAACAAGATAAAATGCAATCAAAATAACACAATGAAACATTTCCGTCATGTGAAAACTCTGATCGTTCCTCCTTCTTAGACTTGCAGCACTGTGCTGAGCTCAGTATTATATCTCCATCCTGTATCTGCAATGCCATGGTGTTTGTTGGTGTGTGACCCAGGTGTGATACCGGCCATCAGCGTGAATCTGGACTCTGTGTCGCTCTGCACGGTCCCTGACGCCGTTTTCTATGTGGGGCACTACTGGTGCGACGACAACGACAGAGAAGACAACAACGAAACGATGATGATGAAGGATCTTCCACCTAACCCCTGCACGTGAGTCTTACAGTTCTGTCTCACGTAGTAAGAATGTAACATAATTTGTGTCTTTTAGCTTTATTCCCTCTTTAGGGCGAGGGTTGAGGTAAAAAAGCACGTTAGTTGCTTGTCTATTACCCTCGATATTAAAGATTCAGTATTGTCTTGTCTTTTGTTGAATCTTTACTTTTGTTCTAGTACTGGTGTCACGGAACATTTTTGTACGTGAATGTCAGGTAGTTTGGCTTCAAATACTAGTAGTCTTAATTTTGTTTTGAATTTAGATTTGTGCACACATAACTCCAAACACATCTATATACTTGACAGGTGAACATATATGGTGTAAATCATATCATCAGATACATGATTGTATTTTTGCCATATGCATGCTGTTTTGACCTTACCTTACTTTTGTTTATATTCCATGCTACATTTATAAATATCTATCAGCAGAAATATACATCACATATCTAACATTTGTATATATGCATTCTTGTCCTGTCAAAGTTGTTTTATTTGTATCGTTGCAATTTCATCAAAAATATTGATTCAACCAACAGGAGGATATTGAAGAGGAACCGCTGCATACAGGCCAGGCTGGGGGAACTGGGTTTGAGGTGTGATGTGGGAGAGACAGGCGGAACACTGGGGTCTTCGCCACTTGTGCGAAAATCCAACACCTCTCTTGCACGTGAAACTAATAAATGCTCAGGTGGGTGGCTGAAAGTGGTTAACCCCTTGACTGGTGCTGAAATAGATATGCTGGTCACAGAAGGGCTGTCACTTCAGAAAGACTGTGCTTCTCAGGTCGGGGTGGGAGTCACCATTGTTTATTTGGACTTGGCAATGCTTTTGTTAATAAGGAAAATCTGCACTTTACAGTACACAAAATAACTGCAGTTAGATTCCATGCTGATCCCTTTTTACCCATGCTCAGCAGTCATAGATTAATGAAACAACTCTTATGTTTTTGTTTGTTCTTATCAAGTTATGACCTTGAAACCTACACCAATAGAATTGTAATGTTTGAGTTTTGGCTGATAGAGTGGACGAGAAAATATTTTTTTACATTTTTTTTTTCATCAGGGTAATTTTTATTCACGTTCTTGCCGAGAAATGATTCAGGGATATGCTGTGCATTAACTGACACTAAGCATGTCAGTTGGTTAGAAGCATACACAAGCAAAGATAAATGCTACTTTTTTAACATTTCACTGTAGGACAGAATCTTTTGTCTGTAATAGAAACATCACAAAAGGCATCATTTTACCGTAACAAGCTTGTTCATATTGGTTCATGCACACTTTGGTATATTTGTTTCATAGTTGCTATGTTGTTTATGAAATTGTTTCATTTCTAATAATCAGTGTCACTCTGGCTGTACCTTTCCAGATTATGTTGAGAACTTGGGACGAGCAGATTCATGTTTCAATGTGACGGATCCAGCCCAGTCGGCCTGTTTAATCTTCGCTGGACCTTTCTATCAAAAAGACCCGGCACCATTCGAAGCAACGTGCAGGTGAATGCTCATTAAAATGGAATAAAAGAATCGTGCATAATATGCAAATCAAACCTTCTGGTGATTGAGAAAAATGAATGCTGTTATCGTTGTTGAAAGAACCCTCCTTGTCCAGTTACTTTCTTTCATTATTTTGAAAATGTTTCAGACCTTTTTTCGGGTTTTTGTTGTGTATTTCATTTATTACCTTTTGAAATTGGTATAGCGTTTGTTAGTTGTTCATCGCTTACATTGAAATTAGTTAGGCTACGCATTCGTTTTTCATAGATTTCAATTGCTGTGTTAGGTCTTCTTATCAGGCTGACATCCTTATTATCAGTACATGTTAACTTGTTTGGTCCACATTGCTGTGATTGCTGTGTGTTACCTGTTAGGGCTACCTCACTCTTGTTGCTATTTTTATCTGTTACGTCTACATCGCTGTTATAACTGTTTGCTACATGTTCACCGTGCATCGTAATCAATGCATTTGGTTATCTTTTAAGCCTATCTTGCCATTTGTTACCTCTTACTTCTGCATCAATGTCATACTTGCATATTTCTCGCAAGTTTTGCGTGTCTGTCATTGCTGTATTCTTGTTAACTCTACCTCACTATCATTGCTACATATGTTACTAGTTAGTATTACATTCGTATCATTACTATATGTCGGTCTACATCCCTGTCATCATTGTATGTTACCTGTTGATTCTGCCTGGCAATCATTGGGATTTGTAACCCTCTAGGTTTGCATTGCTACGATCGTAGGGTGATTGTGTCATTCCAGGGCTGTTTCAGCGTTGGTCGGCTGTGTGACCAAAGCCAACCAGTGTGGCTGGAACGAAACACGTGCTTCCATACTGAGCCTGTATTCTGTGGTGTACATTTACAAAGAGGAATTCGACGTAGTATTTGACCCGTCGTTGAATCTTGACAATGTCCGTCAGAGTTTTGATTGTCCAGCAGGTAAGGATGGTTGTTTCTAATTTCTGTCAGGTGATTGTGGTGGTCAGTATTTTGGGGCCACACTATTGAATAGATTTGTATTTCTGTTCATGAAACGAAATCTCACTCACACAAACACCCACAAGCTGACAATGCACTCAAATGTTTACACTGTATTAAAGTTTTCACTCTTTTCTATGTGGATTTACCCATCTAAAATCACACTGTGTGAATAGACATTAACTTGAAAAACACATTCACACAGATTTCCACACACACACACATAAACATGTGCGCGTACATACATATACTAGGATTATAGTTTGTGATTATCTCATTAGTCATATTGTGCAGTATGTTGAATATGTGTAAGGATATCTGTTATATAGGTTGATGAAACTCTGTAGAAATTAAAATTGATAAGCCATGCCCTCATAATCATTCATTTCGTCAACGTTTAGGTCTCACGCATGATGTTACATATATGTAACTTATGACATTATAGACACACAGACACATACACAGGCATGCAAACAGACACGCAAACACACACAGAGAGACAAACAGACATGTACACATACACACATACACACACATACACGCACACACATGCACACACATGAACCAACACTCACACACACACACACACACACACACACACACACACCACACACACACACACACACACACACACACACACACACACACCCATGCACCACCCACACACCCACCCACCCACCCTCCCACCCACACACACACACACACACACCACTTCATATAGACATGGTCACACGCTCACAAGACAGGAGTCTTATTTCAGAGATAACAATGTAGCACACTTCTTCAAGCTGTTCTTGTATCTGGCAGACTCGCCCCCTCAGCCGTGCCCCGACATGTGGTCATCTGTGGTGGACATGGTCGAGGAACCCTGCAACGCGTCCATTCAGGCGGCTCAGCAGGCTGACAGTGTGCAAGACGCGTGCCAGTAAGTCCTGACCCTAACTACTGACTCTTCTGTTGACATTCTTCTGCTGACTCATTTTCTGCCTGGTACTTTTTTAATGTGGACAACAGCTTTTGAAGTGTTAAAGCATAGCTTCCAATTTTTTTTGTTACATGTGCATACACGCACGCAAACACATGTACAGGCACACACACACACCCACACACACCCACCCACCCACCCACACACACACACACAGAGGCATGTATGCATGTACACACACACACAGACACAGACAGACAGACAGACACACACACACACACACACACACACACACACACACGTACGTACACACACACACACACACACACACACACACACACACACACACACACACACACACACACACACACACACACTGATAATAAAATTTTCACGAACGTTGGTATTTACTTTTTAGTTCAGTTTCGTGTTGTTATAGATATTTTTATCTTATTGCATATTTTGAACACTTAACCGGCATTTGATGCGTCTGTTTTTGCAGCCACTATGTGAGCACCTTGAAGTGCGCAGTGTTCAACTTGAGGACGTCCAACAATTACCACTGCAGCGTGGAGCAGCTTCAAAACCTGTCGGCCTCTGACCAACGGATCTTTGGACAGCTACCCTTCAACGTTCACCAGAACTTCAGCCAGTGCCGGGAAATCGGTCAGTTTTGGACACTGCAAGATGAGAGATACAAGATTACTTTATTATCTCTTAAAGAGAAATCGGGATACGTTTGTTTATAAAAATGCATAGGCATTACATCTCTCTCTTTCTTCCATCCAGTCTTTTATTTCGATCTCTCAACATTACTTCAAAATAGCATGGGTGTTGCAGTCTAGGGTCATCCTTTTGTGATATACAAAATCAATAATTATTGGTCTCCATTAACTTCCAGGTGCATGTATTTGCCTATAGATTAATTTCTCTTTCATCTAATATTTCTAAAGTGATCAGACGTTAAGTGTACTGCTGCGACTCCTCCTTCTCCAACTCTTATCCTACTGCTACTACTATAACGACAACGACGAATACTCTTACGACTTCTACCTCTACTGCTTCTACCACAGGTATCATAAATGTCAGATGTGATATAACGACCAGTAACCCGTCCACAATTTTTCTCGGCACTGCACAGGCGTGGTCCCTTCGCTTTCTGTGGATTTGGCGACCACCCCGCCCTGCCAGGTGACAGACCTGTTAGTGTACCTGGGCGAGTACACGTGTCCTGGCGAGGACATGGAGGACTCAGACTCGGGGATGACAGGAGAGAAGAGCACCTGGATGCCTGGAACAACAATGCCACCCCTGGAAACCTCGTCTCCTTCCTACCGGAACCACAGTGACGACAGAGACCCCATGGATGGCAGAGACCCTGTGGATGACAGAGACCCTATGGAAGGGGTGCCGCCCAACCGCTGCACGTGAGTCTCGTCGAGTAGCGTCTGATTGTATGTAGATGTGTACATGCAGGTGTCTGCTTGGTATCTAATACTATAGTCTGATCCTTCTACATACCTATCTGTGAGTATTTGTAATAATACGTAGATAAGTATCACACAGTGGTAATGGTGTTAATGGTGTTACCATTGGTATAGTATGAACAGTTATAATTGCATTTGCTCAAACACACACACACACACACACACACACACACACACACACACACGCACGCACGCACGCACGCACGCACGCACACACCAGCACATCCCCATCCCCCAAACACGTGCCTCAACCTCTATGATAGATCACAACCATCTATCTCATGTACCCCGCTCGTGTGCAGCTTTGCCCTGAAGACGACAAGGTGCATCGCAGAGAGGACGAGAGGGATGGGACTGAGCTGCTCTGTGGACTCTGTCGGCCTGACCCTCACGTTCTCCCCGCTCCTGTGGAGCTCCAACACCTCCTTTGCCAGAAGATACCTGGACTGCGCTGGTAAGCACATCACGCAACTCGTACTGCAGATCTGATAAAAACAATTTGACACTCGTTTGCTTGTGTTGTATTAGTATATAAACACATGTGTCAGCCCAAATGGCCTGCTTGACTAACCTCTTCAGGTTATAAAAATGGGGGGTAAAAGGAGTCATACGTTTGTTTCCACAGACTACCTGTCGGACGAACCGTCCAAGGCCAATCCCTGTTTCAATATAACGCATGATCCGAAGCAACAGAGGTGTGTGGCAAAGGTGATGGAAATTCTGATGATGCCGGCTGATGTGAGTGCCTACACCGTGTGCAGGTGAGTGCGATTCATTAACACGCTTTGATGGGATGGGCGGATGGGGTGGTGGGTTGTTTTATTCTGTTTGTGTGTGTTGAGTCGGATTTGGTCGCGCATATACAAGTCAAAAAACTGAAATGGTTGGGACGTGGGGCGTTTTAGTACCGGTATATGTGTAGGTTGGTTGCCACTGGAGAGGGTGGGGCGACAGAGAGGTTTCCTGATCCAAGTACAGAGTTCGTGTCCCATCAGTTTTTTTTTCTCTCTCTTTCTCTCACTATTAATCTCTCTCTCTCTCTCTCTCTCTCTCTCTCTCTCTCTCTCTCTCTATATATATATATATATATATATATATATATATATATGGGGGGGGGGGGGAGAGACACTTCCATTTCTCTTTTTTGATTCACCTGTGTAAACAAAGTCAGTCTATGTTTTAACCCGGTGCTCGGTTGTCTGTGTGTGTGTGTGTGCGTGTGTGTGTGTGTGTCTGTGTGTCCGTGGTAAACTTTAACATTGACATTTTCTCTGCAACTACTTTGTCAGTTGACACCAAATATGGCATAAAAATAGGAAAAATTCAGTTCTTTCCAGTCATCTTGTTTAAAACAATATTGCACCTCTGGGATGGGCACAAAATTTTTTTTAAATGAAGCCTAATTACATGCAAGCTGCATTTACTGTTATATTTATATTTTTTGTATTCTCTAAACTTGGCACTTTGATCTGATATTCTGACCCAACAACTAGAGCAGTCATTATTATCATTTTTTGTTCAAACAGGAACTTCTTTTGCTAAGCATGGAAGTTTTATTTATTTTGCAAACGTTTTGGTGCAGATAGTAAAAAAGGGAAATTACTCTAATTAATGCTAGGGAAGTTAATTTGCTTTAAACTGATCTTTCTCATCTTAAACATTACATTTTGAAATTATACTCAATACATAAAAAGCTTGGATTTTTTAAAAAAGTGTATCACAAGTGAGTCTTGAAGGCCTTGCCTCTCTTGTTCATTATTTCTTTCCTAAATCTTTTATGGTTCAGTATGCACGCTTTGCCACCTCCTTGAAAGTGAAACTGAAAGTGATCCTGTGTGCAGAGCCGTGGACATGGCCATGGAGTGTCTGGAGGCCAGCAGTCAGTGCAGCTCTAACGACACACGCCGGGCCTTCCAGGAATACCTGTCCACCGTCTACTCCTACCAGCACATCATACACAGACCTCTCCTTCCCGGCGTCAACTACCGCAACATCCGCCACGCCTTGTTCTGTAACCAAAGTGAGTGAAACGCCACATTCACAAAGGGAATGCGAAGAGTTTATGGGTTTACTTTCGTCTTAAATGGCTGGCCCATGCGTCTTTGAACGCTTGAAGCGGTCACAGCACTCTAGACATCCGCGGCCAGTTTGCTAGGTTCACCCCATCGTCTGTCGACAAGTCGTACGTCTCTCCACTGTTTGTCGGCAATTCATCATTAGTCCTCCCCTCAGTATAGGGTGCCAAATATTAAAACCATTATTTCTTCTCATTATCAATGTGTATATGCTATATATTTACATTAATCTGGTTTTGGACTGTACCAACCTGATATGTAGACCTGGATGAATGATAGGCAACGGTCGCATCATGTTTTTGCCGGCGTACGAATTATATGAATGTTTGATTTTTTTTTCTTTTTGCGTGTGTGTATGTGTTGGGGTTTTTTTCTTCCAAAGGCTTCAATCATAACTAAGGAGCAAGCGCATGATTACACAAAAGAGATCACTGGGAAAAATCCCAGTCCTGGAAACAACTGAATGCGTTCTTAATAATGCTTATAAATGTTGTTTTTAAACTGTTGTTCTCGACATTCAGATAAACACACAAAATTAGATGGTAACACAACATGTGTTGTGCAAGGTATTTTTGATTGTGCAAATCTGAGCATCTAAGAGATATTAGCGTGAATGTGTTTGGGATACGCTATGCTGAAATCGTCGCAAGATTGCATGCATTTCACACATGCACACAAATTGTTCAACCAGTCACAGAATGAATACTATCCTCTGTACAATTTCACTCACTTATTGACAATGCCGACTATTCCACTAGATTCTGTGTAACTGGCATTTAATATTTATCACAAATAGGTCTGACATCATTGGCCCCATTTGTCCTGCGTGCGACTGGTAAAATGCATTAAAGCCAGCACTGCTTTTTTTTTTAATCCCTCTCTAGAGTGTTCCTTGCTTACTTATCATCCTCGTAAACAAGGAATTCGACTTGAATTTGACGTGACATGGTTTTCTGACTGTGTGTGCACAGACGAGTGTCCTGAGTGGCCAGAAGTGTCCGCAGTGATGTCCCAGCACTGCAGGCACTCCATCGCGGCTGTGTCAAAGACCAATGACACCCAGGAAAAGTGCCGGTAAGTAGACTGTTTGTACTCCCAAGCCCCGTTTTTATACAATACAATGCAGTACAATGCAACCAACGCAACAGAACACAACACATTACAACAACATATTACAACAACACAACACAACACAATGTGTGTGTGCGTGAGAGAGAGAGAGAGAGAGAGAGAGAGAGAGAGAGCGTGTGCGTGTGAGTTTCACGTTAAATAAACAGTTTCGCGTTAAATAAACACATGTGATCTGTTCATATTAAAATAAAAAAATTAATGTCATTCATATTAGTAGTCATAAATAGAAAGTATCCACATTATATGATTTGTCTGTCAGTCACTACGCAAATACCATCCAGTGCGGGGTGTACAACCTTCGTTTACGGAACCGAAAGTGCGGCGCCGAGGCTGTGCACCAGATGGCCCAGAAGGACAAAGAACTCTTCGCGGACGGTGTCCACGTGCCTTCACTGTGCTCAGGTAGCGTTTATCATCGTTACCATTCTGAAGGTGGGATAGCTGCCGTTAAGCAATGTAAAGAACTCATGCATAATGATACACGCGCACACACACATAATTTATTAGTAGAGACCCTTCTCTCACACTTATGTACACAACCGCACACATACACACATATGCATGAGTTTCAGTTTCACTTTCAGTTTCACTTTCTCAAGGAGGCGTCACTGCGTTTGGACAAATCCATACACGCTACACCACATCTGTTGAGCAGATGCCTGACCAGCAGCATAACCCAACGCGCTTAGTCAGGCCTTGAGTGCATGCTTACATATTTGTGTACCTATGAAAGTGGATTTCATTTTACGTAATTTCGCCAGAGGACAACACTCTCGTTGCCATGGGTTCTTTTTCAGTGCGCCAAATGCGTGCTGCACACGGGACCTCGGTTTATCGTCTCATCCGAAAGACTAGACGCTCAGTTTGATTTTCCAGTCAAACTTAGGAGAAAGGGCGAGAGCGGGATTCGAACCCACACCCTCACGGACTCTCTGTATTGGCAGCTGAGCGTCTTAACCATTCTGCCACCTTCCTCCTTCATATGCATGAATTATATATATATATATATATCCCTGATTCGACTCCTGGGCGCGATGCCTAGTGGGTTAATGGTATAACAACCCAAAACAAAGCAAAGACTTCTTTGCCCTAATCCATTTTTTCAAACATATTTCACACTGATATTTGCTAAATCATTCTTAACTATTGCTGGGCTATCAACAACAAAATTGTTGAACTGATAAAAACAAAAACATTCGTATGGAACGTGTTTTTGCATTGTACCAATTTCAGCAGTATCATTGCATTGAATGTTTTCTCTGCGTGTTTTCAGGAACAAGCCTGGAGTTTTCAGTGCCCATCGACAACACGTCACTTTGTGACGTGCCTGAGGCCTTGTCCTACATTGTGCGATATGTACTGATGGGGGATGAAAAAGATGACCGCGACGATGACAAAGATGACCGCGACGATAATGATAAAGACGACCACGACGATGACAAAGATGACCGCGACGATACCGATAAAGACGACCACGATGATGACAAAGATGACGGCGTCGATAATGATAAAGACGACCACGACGATGACAAAGATGACCAAGTCCATGATGACAGCGATGATAAAGATTACAAGAGCGGAAGCGGACGCTTTGATCTCGGAATTCCTGAAAACCCATGCACGTAAGTCCTTTGTGGGGTTTTAATCGTTGTCCACTAGTCCTCCACCCCCCGCGCCTACTGTCATCATTACCCAGCTCCACGCCCAGAACCACCACATCCAAAAGTAAAAGCTTGAATACACCCGGATTTTGTTTCTAATATTGCAATTTTCATGCTCAGTATTTCAGCTCAAATTCGTAAAAGCTGTGTTTATTGTTACCGGTGTTGGTATTCCCTTTGGCAGAATGTGTATTGACTTGATGTTGTTCTTGGTTTCGATCAGTCTTAGGTTCCTCATCGCGTAAAAGGTATTCCTTCTACCAAGTGTGTGTGTGATGAGTGCAGTTTTTCCATCGTGGTTTTAAGTATGATGTGAAACTGTATAATATTTGAAGTATGATGTGAAACTGTATTACTTTACTTTTGACCAAAACTCTCAGATTACTCTAGTTTATGCCAGGCTACCAAGTACACATCAGCCAGGCTACCAAGTACACATCAGCTGTGCTACCACGTGTGCCTTCAAATGTGGTGAACTTTGTTTTTTTTATAAATGAAAACATGTAGGTATACTGTTCGTTCTGGATTGCAGTAGTATCTAGAAGCTTCGTGGCTTCATATTTTCCAAGTGTTCTTTGGAAAGGGCTACCTTGCATTTTAACACTTCAGTATTTATGGTTCCCATGTTTTCAGATAAACACCTCGTATGTGTTACATGTGTGTTTGATAATCTGCGTTTCTGTTCTCCAGCTCTGTGCTACAAGGAGCACACCATGTGACGTCAGTTTTGAAGTCAGCAGGACTTCTGTGTAACGTCAGTAGAGTATCGTCCCTTCTGGCGAAGCAGAATTTCTCCGACATGCCTGACGTCAGCGAGGCTGCTGGCAGATGCAAAGGTGCGTTTCATTGATTAATGAAAAACTTCCTCTTGTTGTTGTTGTTGTTGTCGTCGTCTTTCTTCTTCTTCTTCTTTTCGTTCTTCTTCTTCCTCTTCTTCTCGTGTTCATGGCTACTTCTTCTAACATAAGTATTATCATATTCTTCTTCGTCGTTATTCGTGGGCTGCAACTCCCACATTCACTCGTATGTGTGAGTTGGCGTTTACGTGTATGACCGTATTTACCCCGCCAAGTAGGCAGCCCCACTTCTTTTTCAGGGGGGTATAAACTTAATGAACTTAACTAGTGCTTGATGATGTCCGTGTCAAATAGATCGCAAGAAATGTCTCATGGGTCCTTAAAACGTCCTGGTGTGTACAGTGATAACATTGAATCTATTTGCATTTTGTGTGGTCGCGGGTTCAGTGATAAGAAACTCTAGGGAGAGCTGGACAGTACAATGTCTTCAGAGAAGAAGCCCCCATCAGTCAAGTGTTTCGGGCCTTAACTCCTTACACTCTAAGGGGGACGGGTCGCACCCAGATCGTGACTCCTGGATGCCCTTGTATTGCCGCCTTTTTTTTCTTTTTTTTCCCTGGTCCTCAGCAGGTTCAAACCCGCGTCTCCAGGGTGGTCGCCACTTCAAGACTGAGTCACCTTTTTCTGGCAGACGTTTTAACCACTGAGCCATCGTACGCCTAGTTTGAGTAGGAAAATTTCATCCTTATGAAGTTCACTCCTCCTCGACCAGATCCAGCTGGAACTCTTTTCTGCTGCTTTGTTTCTGCCATTATCTTGAGAGCCCATGTCATCTCTCTGTCAGAAATCGACAGCTGTTTTATGAGGCTGAAGGCAGATGCGCCCACAAACCCTCTTGCACCAATCTCTATGGCGAGGACTTTGGCTTGGAAGCCAGATTCTCTCAGGCTGCTGGCTAGACAAGCATACTTCTCGGTCTTGTAGATGTGGGCTTCCTCCATTCTGCTTTGGTATGGCACAGTGTGCTCAATCAGAATCGCTTGTTTCGTTGCCTTGGAGTGGAGTACTATGTCAGGTCTCATGCCGCTCTTGCTGGTGATTTCCGTGTGTTTCTTCCCCTCTGGTAGGTTTTTTGTTTTGTTTTGTTGTTTTTTTTCTCTCAAGGCCTGACTAAGCGCCTTGGGTTACGCTGCTGGTCAGACATCTGCATGGCAGAACGCAGTGACGCCTCCTTGAGCTACTGAAACTGAAACTGGTAGGTCAGCTGTATATTCCCAGTCTTCGGCACCATCAAGCAGCCCACGTTTTCATGCTTTGGAAACATTGGATGCTGTTCCTGGCCAGACTTTATTGCCTTCTGCCGAGCGGAACTCTACTGAAACTTCTGGTGGGGTTGGTGCTCCTTGGACAGTGCTCATCACGAGCAAAACCTTTTGTACAGGGGGCGGGGGCTGGGGGGGGATGAAACGGAAAAGACTCTTGATAACATTGTAATGCCATGGCATGCAAGCGCTGTGTAAAGCTTTTACACTAACTTGAAATGGGTCGAAATATATATCGCTGCGCGGTGGGTGGGCGGAGAATAAGATCAGACAAGAGATTTAAAAAAACAACAACTAAAGTTCACTAAATAAGAGCAAATTACATTTCCTTCATATTGTTCATTTCGTGAGTGGTCGGCACGAATATAAAAGCTGGAGTATATTAAGATATATAAAGGAACAGCTGTGAGCAACGGATACTACATAGTTTACTGGCGTAGAGAACGTAACATACTTGATGATCAGTGTGTGTGTGTGTGTGTGTGTGTGTGTGTGTGTGTGTGTGTGTGTGTGTGAATCACAGCTTTCACTCGTCGGCTGGAGAGTTCTGGAGACAGGTGTTTCAACCTGACAAATGGCTCAATGCAGACAACAAGATGTGGTGCTCTTCTTCTGCCCTTCTTCACACCTGGGCCGGACAATGGGAGGATGTGCAGGTCTGGAAGTGTCGACGTTGTTGTGTTGCAGTGTGTTGCAGTGTGTGTGTGTGTGTGTGTGTGTGTGTGTGTGTGTGTGTGTGTGTGTAGAAGATGGACAGTTAAAGCGTTAAACAAATCTGATAATACGCTATGACAAATTGTCTTGATATCCGTCTCAACATCAAGTACAAAATATGCATTCTCTCTCTCTGTCTCTCTCTCTGTCTGTCTCTCTCTCTCTGTGTTCCCATCGCTCTCTCTCTCTCTCATTCTCTCCCCATCGCTCGCTCTCGTGTGTGTGTGTGTGTGTGTGTGTGTGTGTGTGTGTGTGTGTTAGGGTCTGGTGTGTGCCTCTTGGATGGAAGTTGGAATAGCCCCAAATAAGTCCTCAAATGGATTAGATAACATTATCGCAAATTCTTTCTTATGGAATAATACAACGCACGAACAGTCCAAACACTCTATCATGAGGACATACGATAGCTGCATTCGATTACGTCCTTCTTCTTCTTCTTCGTTCGTGGGCTGCAACTCCCACGTTCACTTGTATGTACACGAGTGGGCTTTTACGTGTATGACCGTTTTT
The DNA here is from genome assembly GCF_041734735.1 of Babylonia areolata. Lineage (NCBI taxonomy): Eukaryota > Metazoa > Mollusca > Gastropoda > Neogastropoda > Buccinidae > Babylonia > Babylonia areolata. The sequence goes on along the minus strand of NC_134894.1, from coordinate 10,115,504 downwards.
ACCCCGCCATGTAGGCAGCCGTACTCCGTTTTCGGGGGTGTGCATGTTGGGTATGTTCTTGTTTCCATAACCCACCGAATGCTGACATGGATTACAGGATCTTTAATGTGTGTATTTGATCTGCGTGTGTATACACTTGAAGGGGGTTCAGGCAGTAGCAGGTCTGCACATATGTTGGCCTGGGAGATCGGAAAACGTCCAAGCTACTTCATCAGTACAGACACATCTGCATTTGGAAGGTTCTTTAGGCTCAAGCAGCGCATTGGACTTAAAAACGTAAATCAGGCATCTCCTTCCAGCTCCATACTCCTCCCTTTTCCACCCACACATACTATTCTGGAAATAAGGAGACAAACCTGAGAGAAGAAAGAAAGAAGAAGAAAAAAAGATCGTCATACCCCTTATATTGGAGATCAATACAAATAAACTACGTTGTTGGCTACATCTGTCACCACAGGTCTGCCGAAGAAGCCATAGAATGCCTGAGCGCAGTGAGCGGATGCAGTGAGGAGGGCACCCGGGAATCCTTCGTCGACTACTTCTCTTTCGCGTACACGCTGCACAAACTAGACTACGTTGAGAAGATGGAGCATATCAACTATGACACTGTCTTCGCTGCCCTGCGCTGTTACGCCGAGCCTGAAGGTGTGTGTGAGTGGGGGAGGGCCCCCGGGGGGGGGGGGGGGGGGGCGTGTGTGGGGGGGGAGCTGAAATGGTTGGGTTTGTTGTGGGGAGTGTGTGAGGTGGTGGGGTAGTTGGCCGGTGGGTAATTCTGTGTATATGTGCGTTGGAGAGTGTATGTTTGGGTGCAATGGGGTGGATGGGTGTGTGTGGTCATCATTTTGTACAGCATAATATATATATATATATATATATATATATATATATATATATATATATATGAAACAATATAAGCGATATCAAACTTACGCTCTAAAAGTTCATCAAAAACGTGTGTGTGTGTGTTTGTGTGTACACACTTTCTGTGGCCACTATTTTCATTATCAACAACATTGAGACAGTATCAAAACGAACCGATACTTGCTCACAGGAAGCGCCCATGACATTTTATGCGCTTGTTTGGTTCCATATGCTGTTCTTACGGTGACTGTTTAAGAACCCAGTAGACAGTTAAAGCCAGTTCACTTTTTTATGTATAAAGAATATTAATGTTCCAAATCAACAAAAATTTAGAAAAAAGAAAGTAAACATTTTTCTCTTTTTTTTTTGCAAAAGATAATGAATGTCAGCTGATGTCTTCAGATGACTCACCTGGTCGAGATTCCCCCATGACAGACTGTCCAGACTGGCGCTCTGTGTGGAACACAGTGTCCGAGCCATGCATGGCTTCTCTGGCCATGGCCAGGCGACACCCACATCCACAGCAGTGCAGGTAAGGACGCAGCTTGTGTGGGAACTGGATGACTATACTGACGTGTTTTGCTTGAATACACTGTGATACCATGCAAAAGTTGCGTTTTTCTGCACTGGAATGTCAACGAGTGTATATCATCAACTGATCAATAAAACTGGAACTGAACAGATAATGCTCCCAGTTATTTGGGGAACCAAAGAGAATAAAAATTAATATAAAATTCCAACCAGGTGATATTGTCATGTTGTTTCCAATCTTATGTTGCAGCCACTATGCAGAGTTCCTGAAATGTACGTCATTTGTGATGAAAGTGAACCACTACAAGTGTCCTGAAGACCTGCTCCGACGGATGGCTATGAGCAACTATTGGTACCTGCACAGTCAAGGAAGGCCATCATCTGAAATGCCCACAGCTTCAGACAGTTACAGCTGGCATGACAGAAGTTCAGATGATTATAGCAGGATGTCTGATATGTATACTACTTCAGATCGCTATGACAGAATGTCTGATTCATACCCTAGTTCAGATGGCTACGACAAAATGACCCATGTGTACAGCAGTTCCGATGTGTATGGCACAACACCAGACCCTGACGACAGAACAGGTCATCCATCTTACACAGACCACAGCTCTGGTTACACTGGCATTCCAGGGGATTCATGGACAACTTCACTGCCGTATATGTGCCGTGGTAAGTTGTCCATGGTGCCAACATTTTCTGTCAAATATGTTTGGCTACACGTTTATTGAATCGTTTGAATACTTTGTTGTTCATAACAAACAGTCAATGCCCTGCATATCATCCATTTCCTTTCAAACGTGCATTAGATGTTATCGAGTTTTGTTTGTCTCACTGTAGCCCATGTTGTCACTGATGTGCAGATCATCACAAAAAGTCCCTTGTGGACATGGAAAAGACGGAGGCCTGTGAAAACCCTGACGCCTACCTGTACGTCTTACGATACCACTGTGGGGATGACATGGAGCCCGGTTCATCTCGGGACCCTGACCACAGATCCTCCCGTTACGATGACATGTCTTCCTATGACGGCAGTGGTGACTGGCGTCCCACACCTTCGTCAGCAATGTACAGTGATCGCTCTTCTCACGACCACTCCGACTCCATGCGTCCTAGACCGTCGTCTTCATTTGACCGCAGCAGTGACTCCATGCGTCCAAGACCTTCGTCTTCAGCTGATGATGACGATTCTTCCTACGGAAGCAGGGACTCGAGTTTCTCAGATGGATCTTGGTATCCATCCCGCACAAGTCCAGGATATGAGGAGTCTTCATCTGGCCACTACACCCCTCCACTGCATTCTACTATGAGACCGCCCATTGATACAGACGTTGCGTGCATGTAAGTATAATGCTTAAATACATTTCATGTTGAGTAAATTGTGGCTTTTGCCTTTTTTGGAACAACAGGTGCCTCAGTGCATTTATTCGTGCTCAAAGCATCCGCATCTGAAATATGTACACATCGCTGCCAGGAAGCAGTGATAGTTTCCTCCTGGGAAACTTTTTTCATATTCATTTTTATCTGTATTGAAAAATGTCATACGTGCAGTGATAAAAAAGGGAAATATGTTTCCAGATGCTACGAAGAAAGTAGTTCTGCTTCCGTTACCATACTTGACTTTTTCTTCCCGAAGGTCACATACTGATATTTTCTTCTGCAGTTGATGTCTTTGTATTTTTGTGGCATAAATCCACAACCTCAGTTTCAACCCCGTGCTTCTTCCTCTGTCTGTTCAGGAGGCTGAAACGTCAACAGCAATGTATTCAGAGAACTCTGGCTGATCTGGGTCTCAAGTGTCCCTTGTCCACCATCCATCACACAATGGACAAATTTCGCCTCTCTAAGACTGATGGTCGACCCGTGAAATGCGAAGGTCAGCTGCCTCAAATTTCCAATGCTGTTCTGTCTTTCTCTGCCTGTCTCTCTGTCTCTCTCAGTGTCTTCTTCCTCCTTGTTGTGCACTTCCTTCTTCAATAAATGTATAATACTGAAAACGACCACTGATCACTGAAAATGTTAACAATATCATATTCCACGTATTAATTCACACTGATTGTTTGGTGGATCTGGGAGAATGTGTGCATTTTCTTACTCGTTTATTTGTATTCGGTTCAAACAAAGTTAGCAGATAAAGCCAGCTCACAATTTTATGTAAAATATAACAATGCTTCAATCAACTGAACAAAAGAAAGAAGGAAAGACAGAACACATACTGTTTGGTATGAAATAGTGAATGTCATCTGTGTGTCATCAGATGACTCACCTGGTCCAGATCCCCCCATGAAAGACTGTCCAGACTGGCGCTCTGTGTGGAACACAGTGTCCGAGCCATGCATGGCTTCTCTGGCCATGGCCAGGCGACACCCACATCCACAGCAGTGCAGGTAAGGACGCAGCTTGTGTGGGAACTGGATGACTATACTGACGTCTTTTGCTTGTCGTTGTCAAAACAATGAATACACTATGATACCATGTAAAAGTTGCGTTTTTCTGCACTGGAAAGTGAACGAGTGTATATCATCAACTAATCAATAAAACTAGAACTGAACAGATAATGCTCCCAGTTATTTGGGGAACCGAAGAGAATAAAAATTAACATAAAATCCCAACTAGGTGATATTGTCATGTTGTTTCCAATCTTATGTTGCAGCCACTATGCAGAGTTCCTGAAATGTACGTCATTTGTGATGAAAGTGAACCACTACAAGTGTCCTGAAGACCTGCTCCGACGGATGGCTATGAGCAACTATTGGTACCTGCACAGTCAAGGAAGGCCATCATCTGAAATGCCCACAGCTTCAAACAGTTACAGCTGGCATGACAGAAGTTCAGATGATTATAGCAGGATGTCTGATATGTATACTACTTCAGATCGCTATGACAGAATGTCTGATTCATACCCTAGTTCAGATGGCTACGACAAAATGACCCATGTGTACAGCAGTTCCGATGTGTATGGCACAACACCAGACCCTGACGACAGAACAGGTCATCCATCTTACACAGACCACAGCTCTGGTTACACTGGCATTCCAGGGGATTCATGGACTACTTCACTGCCGTATATGTGCCGTGGTAAGCTGTCCATGGTGCCAACATTTTCTGTCAAATATGTTTGGCTACACGTTTATTGAATCGTTTGAATACTTTGTTGTTCATAACAAACAGTCAATGCCCTGCATATCATCCATTTCCTTTCAAACGTGCATTAGATGCTATCGAGTTTTGTTTGTCTCACTGTAGCCCATGTTGTCACTGATGTGCAGATCATCACAAAAAGTCCCTTGTGGACATGGAAAAGACGGAGGCCTGTGAAAACCCTGACGCCTACCTGTACGTCTTACGATACCACTGTGGGGATGACATGGAGCCCGGTTCATCTCGGGACCCTGACCACAGATCCTCCCGTTACGATGACATGTCTTCCTATGACGGCAGTGGTGACTGGCGTCCCACACCTTCGTCAGCAATGTACAGTGATCGCTCTTCTCACGACCACTCCGACTCCATGCGTCCTAGACCGTCGTCTTCATTTGACCGCAGCAGTGACTCCATGCGTCCAAGACCTTCGTCTTCAGCTGATGATGACGATTCTTCCTACGGAAGCAGGGACTCGAGTTTCTCAGATGGATCTTGGTATCCATCCCGCACAAGTCCAGGATATGAGGAGTCTTCATCTGGCCACTACACCCCTCCACTGCATTCTACTATGAGACCGCCCATTGATACAGACGTTGCGTGCATGTAAGTATAATGCTTAAATACATTTCATGTTGAGTAAATTGTGGCTTTTGCCTTTTTTGGAACAACAGGTGCCTCAGTGCATTTATTCGTGCTCAAAGCATCCGCATCTGAAATATGTACACATCGCTGCCAGGAAGCAGTGATAGTTTCCTCCTGGGAAACTTTTTTCATATTCATTTTTATCTGTATTGAAAAATGTCATACGTGCAGTGATAAAAAAGGGAAATATGTTTCCAGATGCTACGAAGAAAGTAGTTCTGCTTCCGTTACCATACTTGACTTTTTCTTCCCGAAGGTCACATACTGATATTTTCTTCTGCAGTTGATGTCTTTGTATTTTTGTGGCATAAATCCACAACCTCAGTTTCAACCCCGTGCTTCTTCCTCTGTCTGTTCAGGAGGCTGAAACGTCAACAGCAATGTATTCAGAGAACTCTGGCTGATCTGGGTCTCAAGTGTCCCTTGTCCACCATCCATCACACAATGGACAAATTTCGCCTCTCTAAGACTGATGGTCGACCCGTGAAATGCGAAGGTCAGCTGCCTCAAATTTCCAATGCTGTTCTGTCTTTCTCTGCCTGTCTCTCTGTCTCTCTCAGTGTCTTCTTCCTCCTTGTTGTGCACTTCCTTCTTCAATAAATGTATAATACTGAAAACGACCACTGATCACTGAAAATGTTAACAATATCATATTCCACGTATTAATTCACACTGATTGTTTGGTGGATCTGGGAGAATGTGTGCATTTTCTTACTCGTTTATTTGTATTCGGTTCAAACAAAGTTAGCAGATAAAGCCAGCTCACAATTTTATGTAAAATATAACAATGCTTCAATCAACTGAACAAAAGAAAGAAGGAAAGACAGAACACATACTGTTTGGTATGAAATAGTGAATGTCATCTGTGTGTCATCAGATGACTCACCTGGACCAGATCCCCCCATGAAAGACTGTCCAGACTGGCGCTCTGTGTGGAACACAGTGTCCGAGCCATGCATGGCTTCTCTGGCCATGGCCAGGCGACACCCACATCCACAGCAGTGCAGGTAAGGACGCAGCTTGTGTGGGAACTGGATGACTATACTGACGTCTTTTGCTTGTCGTTGTCAAAACAATGAATACACTATGATACCATGTAAAAGTTGCGTTTTTCTGCACTGGAAAGTGAACGAGTGTATATCATCAACTAATCAATAAAACTAGAACTGAACAGATAATGCTCCCAGTTATTTGGGGAACCGAAGAGAATAAAAATTAACATAAAATCCCAACTAGGTGATATTGTCATGTTGTTTCCAATCTTATGTTGCAGCCACTATGCAGAGTTCCTGAAATGTACGTCATTTGTGATGAAAGTGAACCACTACAAGTGTCCTGAAGACCTGCTCCGACGGATGGCTATGAGCAACTATTGGTACCTGCACAGTCAAGGAAGGCCATCATCTGAAATGCCCACAGCTTCAAACAGTTACAGCTGGCATGACAGAAGTTCAGATGATTATAGCAGGATGTCTGATATGTATACTACTTCAGATCGCTATGACAGAATGTCTGATTCATACCCTAGTTCAGATGGCTACGACAAAATGACCCATGTGTACAGCAGTTCCGATGTGTATGGCACAACACCAGACCCTGACGACAGAACAGGTCATCCATCTTACACAGACCACAGCTCTGGTTACACTGGCATTCCAGGGGATTCATGGACTACTTCACTGCCGTATATGTGCCGTGGTAAGCTGTCCATGGTGCCAACATTTTCTGTCAAATATGTTTGGCTACACGTTTATTGAATCGTTTGAATACTTTGTTGTTCATAACAAACAGTCAATGCCCTGCATATCATCCATTTCCTTTCAAACGTGCATTAGATGCTATCGAGTTTTGTTTGTCTCACTGTAGCCCATGTTGTCACTGATGTGCAGATCATCACAAAAAGTCCCTTGTGGACATGGAAAAGACGGAGGCCTGTGAAAACCCTGACGCCTACCTGTACGTCTTACGATACCACTGTGGGGATGACATGGAGCCCGGTTCATCTCGGGACCCTGACCACAGATCCTCCCGTTACGATGACATGTCTTCCTATGACGGCAGTGGTGACTGGCGTCCCACACCTTCGTCAGCAATGTACAGTGATCGCTCTTCTCACGACCACTCCGACTCCATGCGTCCTAGACCGTCGTCTTCATTTGACCGCAGCAGTGACTCCATGCGTCCAAGACCTTCGTCTTCAGCTGATGATGACGATTCTTCCTACGGAAGCAGGGACTCGAGTTTCTCAGATGGATCTTGGTATCCATCCCGCACAAGTCCAGGATATGAGGAGTCTTCATCTGGCCACTACACCCCTCCACTGCATTCTACTATGAGACCGCCCATTGATACAGACGTTGCGTGCATGTAAGTATAATGCTTAAATACATTTCATGTTGAGTAAATTGCGCCTTTTGCCTTTTTTGGAACAACAGGTGCCTCAGTGCATTTATTCGTGCTCAAAGCATCCGCATCTGAAATATGTACACATCGCTGCCAGGAAGCAGTGATAGTTTCCTCCTGGGAAACTTTTTTCATATTCATTTTTATCTGTATGGAAAAATGTCATACGTGCAGTGATAAAAAAGGGAAATATGTTTCCAGATGGTACGAAGAAAGTAGTTCTGCTTCCGTTACCATACTTGACTTTTTCTTCCCGAAGGTCACATACTGATATTTTCTTCTGCAGTTGATGTCTTTGTATTTTTGTGGCATAAATCCACAACCTCAGTTTCAACCCCGTGCTTCTTCCTCTGTCTGTTCAGGAGGCTGAAACGTCAACAGCAATGTATTCAGAGAACTCTGGCTGATCTGGGTCTCAAGTGTCCCTTGTCCACCATCCATCACACAATGGACAAATTTCGCCTCTCCAAGATTGATGGTCGACCCGTGAAATGCGAAGGTCAGCTGCCTCAAATTTCCAATGCTGTTCTGTCTTTCTCTGCCTGTCTCTCTGTCTCTCTCAGTGTCTTCTTCCTCCTTGTTGTGCACTTCCTTCTTCAATAAATGTATAATACTGAAAAGAACCACTGATCATTGAAAATGTTAACAATATCATATTCCACGTATTAATTCACACTGATTGTTTGGTGGATCTGGGAGAATGTGTGCATTTTCTTACTCGTTTATTTGTATTCGGTTCAAACAATGTTAGCAGATAAAGGCAGCTCACAATTTTATGTAAAATATAACAATGCTTCAATCAACTGAACAAAAGAAAGAAGGAAAGACAGAACACATACTGTTTGGTATGAAATAGTGAATGTCATCTGTGTGTCATCAGATGACTCACCTGGTCCAGATCCCCCCATGAAAGACTGTCCAGACTGGCGCTCTGTGTGGAACACAGTGTCCGAGCCATGCATGGCTTCTCTGGCCATGGCCAGGCGACACCCACATCCACAGCAGTGCAGGTAAGGACGCAGCTTGTGTGGGAACTGGATGACTATACTGACGTCTTTTGCTTGTCGTTGTCAAAACAATGAATACACTATGATACCATGCAAAAGTTGCGTTTTTCTGCACTGGAATGGTAACGAGTGTATATCATCAACTAATCAATAAAACTGGAACTGGACAGATAATGCTCCCAGTTATTTGGGGAACCAAAGAGAATAAAAATTAATATAAAATTCCAACCAGGTGATATTGTCATGTTGTTTCCAATCTTATGTTGCAGCCACTATGCAGAGTTCCTGAAATGTACGTCATTTGTGATGAAAGTGAACCACTACAAGTGTCCTGAAGACCTGCTCCGACGGATGGCTATGAGCAACTATTGGTACCTGCACAGTCAAGGAAGGCCATCATCTGAAATGCCCACAGCTTCAAACAGTTACAGCTGGCATGACAGAAGTTCAGATGATTATAGCAGGATGTCTGATATGTATACTACTTCAGAGCGCTATGACAGAATGTCTGATTCATACCCTAGTTCAGATGGCTACGACAAAATGACCCATGTGTACAGCAGTTCCGATGTGTATGGCACAACACCAGACCCTGACGACAGAACAGGTCATCCATCTTACACAGACCACAGCTCTGGTTACACTGGCATTCCAGGGGATTCATGGACAACTTCACTGCCGTATATGTGCCGTGGTAAGTTGTCCATGGTGCCAGCATTTTCTGTCAAATATGTTTGGCTACACGTTTACTGAATCGTTTGAATACTTTGTTGTTCATAACAAACAGTCAATGCCCTGCATATCATCCATTTCCTTTCAAACGTGCATTAGATGCTATCGAGTTATGTTTGTCTCACTGTAGCCCATGTTGTCACTGATGTGCAGATCATCACAAAAAGTCCCTTGTGGACATGGAAAAGACGGAGGCCTGTGAAAACCCTGACGCCTACCTGTACGTCTTACGATACCACTGTGGGGATGACATGGAGCCCGGTTCATCTCGAGACCCTGACCACAGATCCTCCCGTTACGATGACATGTCTTCCTATGACGGCAGTGGTGACTGGCGTCCCACACCTTCGTCAGCAATGTACAGTGATCGCTCTTCTCACGACCACTCCGACTCCATGCGTCCTAGACCGTCGTCTTCATTTGACCGCAGCAGTGACTCCATGCGTCCAAGACCTTCGTCTTCAGCTGATGATGACGATTCTTCCTACGGAAGCAGGGACTCGAGTTTCTCAGATGGATCTTGGTATCCATCCCGCACAAGTCCAGGATATGAGGAGTCTTCATCTGGCCACTACACCCCTCCACTGCATTCTACTATGAGACCGCCCATTGATACAGACGTTGCGTGCATGTAAGTATAATGCTTAAATACATTTCATGTTGAGTAAATTGCGGCTTTTGCCTTTTTTGGAACAACAGGTGCCTCAGTGCATTTATTCGTGCTCAAAGCATCCGCATCTGAAATATGTACACATCGCTGCCAGGAAGCAGTGATAGTTTCCTCCTGGGAAACTTTTTTCATATTCATTTTTATCTGTATGGAAAAATGTCATGCGTGCAGTGATAAAAAAGGGAAATATGTTTCCAGATGGTACGAAGAAAGTAGTTCTGCTTCCGTTACCATGCTTGACTTTTTCTTCCCGAAGGTCACATACTGATATTTTCTTCTGCAGTTGATGTCTTTGTATTTTTGTGGCATAAATCCACAACCTCAGTTTCAACCCCGTGCTTCTTCCTCTGTCTGTTCAGGAGGCTGAAACGTCAACAGCAATGTATTCAGAGAACTCTGGCTGATCTGGGTCTCAAGTGTCCCTTGTCCACCATCCATCACACAATGGACAAATTTCGCCTCTCCAAGATTGATGGTCGACCCGTGAAATGCGAAGGTCAGCTGCCTCAAATTTCCAATGCTGTTCTGTCTTTCTCTGCCTGTCTCTCTGTCTCTCTCAGTGTCTTCTTCCTCCTTGTTGTGCACTTCCTTCTTCAATAAATGTATAATACTGAAAAGAACCACTGATCATTGAAAATGTTAACAATATCATATTCCACGTATTAATTCACACTGATTGTTTGGTGGATCTGGGAGAATGTGTGCATTTTCTTACTCGTTTATTTGTATTCGGTTCAAACAAAGTTAGCAGATAAAGCCAGCTCACAATTTTATGTAAAATATAACAATGCTTCAATCAACTGAACAAAAGAAAGAAGGAAAGACAGAACACATACTGTTTGGTATGAAATAGTGAATGTCATCTGTGTGTCATCAGATGACTCACCTGGACCAGATCCCCCCATGAAAGACTGTCCAGACTGGCGCTCTGTGTGGAACACAGTGTCCGAGCCATGCATGGCTTCTCTGGCCATGGCCAGGCGACACCCACATCCACAGCAGTGCAGGTAAGGACGCAGCTTGTGTGGGAACTGGATGACTGTACTGACGTCTTTTGCTTGTCGTTGTCAAAACAATGAATACACTATGATACCATGTAAAAGTTGCGTTTTTCTGCACTGGAATGGTAACGAGTGTATATCATCAACTGATCAATAAAACTAGAACTGGACAGATAATGCTCCCAGTTATTTGGGGAACCAAAGAGAATAAAAATTAATATAAAATTCCAACCAGGTGATATTGTCATGTTGTTTCCAATCTTATGTTGCAGCCACTATGCAGATTTCCTGAAATGTACGTCATTTGTGATGAAAGTGAACCACTACAAGTGTCCTGAAGACCTGCTCCGACGGATGGCTATGAGCAACTATTGGTACCTGCACAGTCAAGGAAGGCCATCATCTGAAATGCCCACAGCTTCAAACAGTTACAGCTGGCATGACAGAAGTTCAGATGATTATAGCAGGATGTCTGATATGTATACTACTTCAGATCGCTATGACAGAATGTCTGATTCATACCCTAGTTCAGATGGCTACGACAAAATGACCCATGTGTACAGCAGTTCCGATGTGTATGGCACAACACCAGACCCTGACGACAGAACAGGTCATCCATCTTACACAGACCACAGCTCTGGTTACACTGGCATTCCAGGGGATTCATGGACAACTTCACTGCCGTATATGTGCCGTGGTAAGTTGTCCATGGTGCCAACATTTTCTGTCAAATATGTTTGGCTACACGTTTACTGAATCGTTTGAATACTTTGTTGTTCATAACAAACAGTCAATGCCCTGCATATCATCCATTTCCTTTCAAACGTGCATTAGATGCTATCGAGTTATGTTTGTCTCACTGTAGCCCATGTTGTCACTGATGTGCAGATCATCACAAAAAGTCCCTTGTGGACATGGAAAAGACGGAGGCCTGTGAAAACCCTGACGCCTACCTGTACGTCTTACGATACCACTGTGGGGATGACATGGAGCCCGGTTCATCTCGGGACCCTGACCACAGATCCTCCCGTTACGATGACATGTCTTCCTATGACGGCAGTGGTGACTGGCGTCCCACACCTTCGTCAGCAATGTACAGTGATCGCTCTTCTCACGACCACTCCGACTCCATGCGTCCTAGACCGTCGTCTTCATTTGACCGCAGCAGTGACTCCATGCGTCCAAGACCTTCGTCTTCAGCTGATGATCACGATTCTTCCTACGGAAGCAGGGACTCGAGTTTCTCAGATGGATCTTGGTATCCATCCCGCACAAGTCCAGGATATGAGGAGTCTTCATCTGGCCATTACACCCCTCCGCTGCATTCTACTATGAGACCACCCATCGATACAGACGTTGCCTGCATGTAAGTATCATGCTCAAATAAATGTCCTGTTTAGTAAATTGTGGTTTTTCTTAGTCTGGAACCACTGATATCCCCACTCCTTATTGGAGCTCAAAGCATCCCCATCTGAAAGTTATGTATTTTGTTACATAGAAGCAATCATGTGCTCCCATACCTGATAGCATTTGTTTTGGGGTTTTTTCGGGTTTTTTTTTTTTTTTTTTTTTTTTTGTTGTTGTTGTTTTTTCAAATCAATACTGAAATACATTGTTCGTTGAGTGATAATAAGAAAAATGATTTTCGGATTTTAGAAATAAACTGGGGGTGTTTGCATTGGGATACTTGTATTTGTTTTGTTTTTGAATGTTACAAACTTCCTTTTTTCTCTGCAGTTAATATCTTTGTATTTTTGTGGCAT
>NC_134894.1:10095247-10100247 GCF_041734735.1 Babylonia areolata | reverse complement strand
GAGAGAGAGAGAGAGAGAGTCTCACCAGTTGCTTCTGTGAATACCCAACAGAAGCAAAGCCCGGCATGTGCCCACCCCCCGGGGAGATAGGCATCACCATCTATGAGTGTGACGACGACAGTGACTGCGACAACGCCAAGAAGTGCTGCCCTGTAGGCAACGGTGCTGGACAGAGGTGCCTGGAACCAGTACCACGTGCAGAACCTTGAACACGCAGCGCAACTTTACCTTTTTTCACTCCTGTTATTACGCATGACATGATTCCGCATTATAAAGAAGTATGATTGTACTTCTTTTCATGCCTTTTTTTTCTGCAGTGGATGTCTTTGTTAATATTATTAAGTAGCAATAATTGAGAGTTTTATAGCATATCAGTGCTTTCGGGTTTTGTGTTGTGTTATATATATATATATATATATATATATATATATATATATATATATATATATATACATAAATAAATTCATTTTAAAGTGATAAAAAATGTTTTAATGTGTTTGGCTTTGTCTTTATTTTCACTCATTCGTTTGATTTGATTTGATTTCATTTCATTTCATTTGTTTCTTATTGAATGAGTGCACGATGATTAACAACACGTCTTTGCCAATTAAGGATCCGCAGCCATATATCAGAATTTATGAAAATTATTTTTCGAAAGTTTTGAATATTACTATTCTCCTCGGCTAGATTTCTCTACACATTAGTTAGTTAATGTTAGTGCAGTTTGTATTATTTTGAAATGAGATGCTCTTGTGTTCAGATGATACTTTGAATGCAGCATTATGTCATTTACTTACTTACAATTTCATTATTTTACTGTGTAACCTTGCCAAAAACATCTTCGCCATGTCTTGTTTGCCTTTTGTCTCTTTTGTTGTTGTTATTGTTCCCGATTGCGCTCATGGAGTTTTTTGGGGAATAAATCTTGACTTGAGTTGAAACTCTTTAGGTCTTGTTTATAGTTATTTTCCTTCACAAAGGGCTTCCACAGACAGCAGGTCTGTCTGATCCTCTGTATGAATATGTGTTATTTTTTCCCCTCTTGTGTGTGTGTTTGTTTTGTTTCGTTTTTGGTCATGATGGAGTCTGTTGTTGAGAATCTTTTCTTTTTTTTTCTTTTTTTTTTTTTATTCGTGTGATTTAAGACCTTATTAATCTATCTTTAACTCTCTCCATACGAACGGCGAAAGAGACGATGTTAACAGCGTTTCATCCCAATTACCATCATCAAAATATTGCAAGCGGAAGGCTCTTTTACTGAAGAGGTGAATGTTGACAAAGAATACCACAATTCTGACGACGGAAGCTAAAGGTTGAGTCATTCAGACACTCACTGGACATCCGAGGGGTCTGTGTAGAGGAGAAGAGAAGACTGGCCGTACTGAGTGAGTTAAAAATGTATAAAAGCCAGACTGACAAAATGAAATTCACTTTCTGTTATTTCATTTCGTTACCATTGTGTGTCCGTGATTAATGCATTTGTTTTCTTCTTCAGTTACCAAGATGTTGTGCTGCTTTTCGTGTTTTTTTTTTCATAATAAATGCAAATACTTTCTTTGGCAGTTTCAGTGATTTTTTTTTTGATTTTTTTTTTTTATTGGGTTCTTGAATTTTCCCAAAATCTGTCTGTTGCATGTCTGTATGTCTCTCTCTCTATCTCTGTCTTTCTGTCTGTCTGTCTCTCTAGCCCTCTCTCTCTCTCCCTCTCTCTCTCGAAACAAGACAGACACACAAGCATTGCTGACTGACCACGCAGTGACAAGACTGACCTGTGCAAAAGATATTTACATGAAATTTTTTTTCAGGTTTTTCCCCCCCAATGTTCAGTTGCTTGGGTGTATTCTGACACGTGCTTCCGTGTGGGGAGGGGCCTGGCGGTGTTCAGAGGGGAAGCGGGGAATGAAATGTAAAGCGATTTGAGCAGTATTTCTGGAGAAACACGCAAAATAAATGTCCATTATTAATAGTATTATTATTATTATGGACTGTTCCACATACTGCTGAATCATGAGACAAAAGTACACAAAGAAAACGGAGAGAGTGGATCGTCCGAGGATCACACACACACACCGTGGCACACACACACACACACACACACACACACTGATGAACGCATGCATGCACGCACGCACACACACACACACACACACACACACACACACACACACACGTACGTGCACATTGTGCTAATGCACGTACATGCGTACAGAATACCCCGGTGCTCACACACACACACATATGCACGCACACACACACACTGACACACACACGCTCCTGGTCCAGTCAGTAAACGACTGAAGATCACACACACACACACACACACACACACACACACATGTAAGAAAAAATTATAAAAGCTAAGCTGTGAGAACAGTGTGTGTCGTGTGAATGTGTGTGTGCGTGCACCGGCACGCACACACACACACACACACACTCGCACGCACGCACACACACACACACACACACACACACACACACACACACACACAAACACACCGAGGCCGAGAGAGATCGAAACACAGAAAGGGACAGCCAGAGAGACAGGTATACAAAAAAGAAGGAAAGATACCGACACAGAGAGAAACTGACCGACACACGGAGACAGACAAACGAACAGACAGAGACAAAGGGAAGTGGCCTGCCTGCTCAGAAAGTGCCTGTTATAAATCATCTAAACTTCAGTTTCCACGTGAGAGAACATATTATTTCCCTCAACTATCTTTGACCAGCAACAGCCAGCTCGCTCTGTCCCAGTTCGTGGAGTTAGTTCTGTTTTTGCCACTCACTGGTCAAAGGTAAGCAACCGCTGCAAGAATCCACAGTCATTGCCCAAGACGATTTGTCTCCCTTTGTTTCCAGTAACTGTGTGGCTGAACTTCGTTCTCTCGTAAACTCTGACCCCTCCCCCTACCCCTCCACACATACACACACTTCACACTCTATTTTGTGTTTATCTGGCTTTCTTTTGATCCCCTTGAACGTATGATGATTGTGGCGATCATTAAATGTGCACACACAAAATAAAGTTTTTTACGTTTTTGTGTGCACGCGTTAGCCCAGAGAGCGGTGTCACTAAAACTCGAAAAGACGCGAAAAGACACGAAAAGACTCGAAAAGACGCGAAAAGACACGAAAAGACATATGAAAAAAATGTGAAAACGCGAAAAGACATCCGATAAGAATGTGAAAATGCGAAAAGACAGACTAGATATTCCAGGACTTTTCATGTCTTTTCACATTCTTTTCCGGTGTATTTTCGTGTCTTTTCGCGTCTTTTCGTGTCTTTTCGCGTCTTTTCGCATTTTAGTATGACACCTTGGTGTCACTAAAACTCGAAAAGACGCGAAAAGACACGAAAAGACTCGAAAAGACGCGAAAAGACACGAAAAGACGCGAAAAGACGCGAAAAGACACGAAAAGACATATGAAAAAAATGTGAAAACGCGAAAAGACATCCGAAAAGAATGTGAAAATCGAAAAGACAGACTAGATATTCCAGGACTTTTCATGTCTTTTCACATTCTTTTCCGGTGTATTTTCGTGTATTTTCGTGTCTTTTCGCGTCTTTTCGTGTCTTTTCGTGTCTTTTCACATTCTTTTCCGGTGTATTTTCGTGTCTTTTCGCGTCTTTTCGTGTCTTTTCGCGTCTTTTCGCATTTTAGTATGACCCCTTGGTGTCACTAAAACTCGAAAAGACGCGAAAAGACACGAAAAGACTCGAAAAGACGCGAAAAGACACGAAAAGACGCGAAAAGACGCGAAAAGACACGAAAAGACATATGAAAAAAATGTGAAAACGCGAAAAGACATCCGATAAGAATGTGAAAATGCGAAAAGACAGACTAGATATTCCAGGACTTTTCATGTCTTTTCACATTCTTTTCCGGTGTATTTTCGTGTCTTTTCGCGTCTTTTCGTGTCTTTTCGCGTCTTTTCGCATTTTAGTATGACACCTTGGTGTCACTAAAACTCGAAAAGACGCGAAAAGACACGAAAAGACTCGAAAAGACGCGAAAAGACACGAAAAGACGCGAAAAGACGCGAAAAGACACGAAAAGACATATGAAAAAAATGTGAAAACGCGAAAAGACATCCGAAAAGAATGTGAAAATCGAAAAGACAGACTAGATATTCCAGGACTTTTCATGTCTTTTCACATTCTTTTCCGGTGTATTTTCGTGTCTTTTCGTGTCTTTTCGCGTCTTTTCGTGTCTTTTCGTGTCTTTTCGCGTCTTTTCGCATTTTAGTATGACCCCCAGAGAGAGAGAATGACATCTCAGCAAGAGAAATATAGGGAGTGGGGATAGATAGATAGATAGAAGAAAAAAGAGACAGACAGACAGAGAGAGAATCGAAGAGAAACAACTACTACAATCAGAGAGACCGAGACAGCCACAGAGAGGAACAATGAAACAAAGAGAGACACAGACAGACGGAGAAGAGCGAAACAGAGAGATTCCCCTTTGTGCACATTCAGTGCACCGCATATCACGAAATGGCTTTTACTATACAGCTTGGATATATCACCAACATGCGTATTATTTTTAATCAGTCTCTAAGAATGACAATCATCGGTTCAGTAGCATGTTCGTCTGGTGATAGTCCCCATCCTTTAAGAAAAGTAATTTGAGACAAGGCCTGTGCTATTTCTGAGCTTGAGTTTCACTTTCTCAAGGAGGCGTCACTGCGTTCGGACAAATCCATACACGCTACACCACATCTGTTGAGCAGATGCCTGACCAGCAGCATAACCCAACGCGCTTAGTCAGGCCTTGAGTGCATGCTTACATATTTGTGTACCTATGAAAGTGGATTTCATTTTACGTAATTTCGCCAGAGGACAACACTCTCGTTGCCATGGGTTCTTTTTCAGTGCGCCAAGTGCGTGCTGCACACGGGACCTCGGTTTATCGTCTCATCCGAAAGACTAGACGCTCAGTTTGATTTTCCAGTCAAACGTAGGAGAAAGGGCGAGAGCGGGATTCGAACCCACACCCTCA
>NC_134894.1:10057747-10092747 GCF_041734735.1 Babylonia areolata | reverse complement strand
GAGCACGAGTGCAGAATTACAATGTAGGCCAAACTGACTTTGCGACAGCTGGCAATGTTCGGAATCAACGTCAGTTCTCACAGATTTTACAATCTTACAATGTCAGCCGAACTGAATCCTATACTGACACACATAACTCGGTCACATATGGCCTAGGTCATCTGTGTCAACAAGATAAGAAATCCCTCCTTTTGACTGGTAATCAATAGGCGTTATGCAAATTTTGGTATAAAATGTTGCAAAATTTTACTATACGAGGCTTGGATACTGAGGCTGGATCTACAAACTTTTCTCTCTGAAATATTATTGACACCCCGCTTCAGTATAAGTTATTGACACCCCGCTTATAAGTTTGTCTCTGTTTGAACGTTATTCGCGTCAGTAAAACCACGGATAACCTTCACAAAACAGCTTGCCATTAAAATTGAGAGCTTCGATTTGAATAAAGCATTTAAAATTCACAAAATTATGTAAAATTCAGTTTTAACTTCGTCTGTTCACATGACACCGATCGAGGCTTCTTGTGGCGGGGGAGGGTGGATGTGTGGGGGTGGTGGTGGTGGTGATGGTGGTGAAGTGGTCTTGACTGACTGGATACACTCTCTCTCTCTCTCTCTCTCTCTAGTGTCACCAGAGCTTTACAGCTGATGACATTAACCATTTCAGTGTTAGTGTTCAGAGTTCTCTCTCTCTAGTCCACGAAAGAAATTGACAAAAACGTTCGACTGATGCGGTTCCAGCGTTTGCTGTTCAGATCGGTAGACCGTTGTTTTGGCAACGTCCTCCCGTCCGAGTAGTTCTTCTTCTTCTTTCCGTTACACGACCAACATCGACTTGCCGATGACTCTGTCGTGGTTCATACATGCTGGGTATTTTCGTGTCTCCATAACCCACCGATCACTGACATGGGTTACAGGATCTTTAACGTGCGTATTTGATCTTCTGCGTGCTTATACACACGAAGGGGGTTCAGGCACTAACAGGTCTGCACATATGTTGACCTGGGAGATCGGAAAAATCTCCACCCTTTACCCACCAGGCGCGGTTACCGTGATTCGAACCCGGGACCCTCAGATTGAAAGTTCAACGCTTTAACCACTCGGCTATTGCGCCCGTCAAATTTAAAATTAGTTAAATTTGGTCAGGGTTTAACGCCTTGCTATCAAGTTTATTTATTCGTCAAATTTTCATTTCTGAAAAAAAGTTGAGAATTTTATGGAATTGTCCACTTGATTCTTGAATGAATTAATACTTGAAATGGAACCGGCTTTTGACGTCCAATTTTTCCCCATTGGCATTTCTAGTGTGGAACTGTACTGAGGTGCAGTGCTGAGAAGTAGGCTACTGACTGACCCCAAAACACACTGATAAACTTTACCGTTAAACTGATGAGGTAACTGCACTATGATATCCTTCTACCCTTAAGGGAAAATAATTATAAATAAGAAAATCGATCATGATAAGTCATGTGCCTGCACTCAATGATATGTACTTGTACAAGCTTTGTGGCCCTTCAACAACATGATTATGCATCATTCAAAGTTACGGTTGTCAGAAGGCCTAGGACGGTTTACGTGCTCGTGCATATTCGTGAGCCAACGGGTTAAATTTCATCCCTAAAGTTTGCAGTTTAGAAAGACACAAATGGTGGTCGTGAGCCAACGGGTTAAATTTCATCCCTAAAGTTTGCAGTTTAGAAAGACACAAATGGTGGTCGGTAACTGCTACCAGCTTCTGTGTAAACTGATAAAACTGGTCACGAGAACCAGGAAAACTCGCCCAGAAACAGCTGAGCCTCAGTGTGCGTGGTGAGGCCAACTGTAAACAAAGCCGGAAGATTAGAGATCGAACTGACCAATCGTTGTTTGGTGTTGAAGTCACATGAGCAAACACCACGGCGGCGGGTTTGGAAGAAGAGTCGAGTCAGCTGCTCGGCCTTCGGTTTTTCACTTTCTCTTGTTCAGTTGCCCTGGTACACAGCTGGAGTGTGGACGAATTCTCCCAGCGATTAACTGAGAGAGAGAATACAATGGCTGGACAGACTGAAGCCATGCTTTCGTTCGTCTTTTTCACCTTGTTTGCATCAACTGTCGCTACCTCTCCTGACACTTTACAGTTGGTTAACATGGTGAGTCTGAATCGTAGGCCTCGTGCTGATCAATATGTATAATAATTATTGCAGGTAAGCACGTCTGTATTTAATGTTTAGCAGACCACATGTTTAGCGGTGCAGTGGACTTTGAATGACAAAACTGGCAATGATTTTATGAAGAAGGAATGAAAATTAACGTTTAAACAGTTGATCTCAATGTGGTGTGGAGAGAACCATGTTTTGTGTTGATTTTCTTTCTTTTGTCGAAATCTAAACGTATTTTTCACGCCGATTTATATAGTCTGTTCTGTTTCCACATATCACACACACATCTCAAATTCTTGTCGTTGTTAATGTTTATCAAAACAATTACAATGTAAATATTGTGACATTTGACTCTTTTAGTCTTTACCTGTTTTTACTAGTTAATTGAATTATGGTTAAGGGATTCCGAAGTTTTCATCCACCCAATTTGCTTTGTCCATAGGGAACTTCTATTTCTTGTCACATTTGTAATTGTGTACACTTTGAGCACATTCCTGTGATGTATGCACATGCATTGCATACACTTTTTCCATCTAAAATCACTGTAATGAACAAACACTAAATTAATGACC
This sequence comes from Babylonia areolata, assembly GCF_041734735.1. NCBI lineage: Eukaryota > Metazoa > Mollusca > Gastropoda > Neogastropoda > Buccinidae > Babylonia > Babylonia areolata. The sequence goes on along the minus strand of NC_134894.1, from coordinate 10,090,038 downwards.
AACCAGCGTGCGCGCGCACACACACACACACACACAGTGATTGCTGATGGGGTCAGCCAAACTTCATATACAGATTAAGAAAACCGATTTATGAATATGACTTTTTTTTTTATTCTCCTCACTTGTCTCTACAAAGCATTGGTAACATTGTTTCATATTATCTCCTAAAAATACAGCCAATCTGAATCAGTGGCAATTAAAAAACAAAAACAAAATAACCCAGATTGAGAAGAGCAACACATGATTTTGAGTGTAAATGTTAAGAACCTGAGTGTAACTGTAAGAACATAAAAACAGCACATGATTTCAATTTCCATGAGTGTAACTGTAAGAACATAAAAACAGCACATGATTTCAATTTCCATGAGTGTAACTGTAAGAACCTGAACGTAAGAACATGAAAACAACACATGATTTCAATTTCCATGAGTGTAACTGTAAGAACCTGGGTGTAAGAACATAAAAGCAAAAAATTGTTTCACTTTCCATGAGTGTAACTGTAAGAACATGAGTGAAAGATTAAATAATTTCATTTAACACAAACTGCTGATACTTTTGGTTTGAAGCATTTCAAAGTTGTTAAATTTTGATGTACTTTCTAACTTAGTCGTCAGTTTAACATCTTTCCACATTAAGTAAGTGATGTTGGACAACAAGAAAAAAAAAATAACAAAGGGGGGAGTGGGGGAAGAAGGGACATTGTGTATGTGTGTGTGTGTTGTGAAGAATATAATATAATGAGAGAGAGAATGTTGGAGAAAAGAAAAAAAAAATGTAAAGAATTACATTTAAGTTTTTTAACACAAACTGAGGATACTTTTGGTGTGATTCATTTCAAAGTTATAAGATTTTAATGTACTTAGTATAAGATTATAATAACCCAACCTTTCCCATTAATGTCCCTCTCCCCCTCTCTCACACAGACACACAAATCAAACCATGCAATCAGGAAGAGTGAGGATAGTGATGGCCTAGCAAGTGTGTATGAAATAGAATGATCTTCTGATAAGGTCAAGAGAGGGAACGGAAGGAGAAGAAAGAAACTTATTGACTGTGGGAATTTGACCCTAGTTCAGTAGTTGTGTATAATTCAGTTGACAGTCATTCAGGAAAAGACACAAGGAAGAAGCTGAGCACTATGTGTCTTTGTTTTTCTTAGATTAAACAGTTTTATTCATTCATTCTTTCTTCTTCTTTATCTTTTTTTTCTTATAAATCAAAAACTGCTTTCTCAAGCTAACTTGACCAATTACTGACCCATGTCTGAGGGTCTACACTCCCTTTCTCAGTGCTAGCGCCTCTTTTGGACCTCACAGTTTTAACGTAATTGGTTGCGACAGTTTGTCACTGATTACAACTTATATTTTGAAATGTATTTCAGTGCTACAAATTTATTTTGCTTGCTTGTCTGTGACAGGTGTATCGCCATGGAGACCGCAGTCCCGAGTTCACATTTCCCACAGATGCGAACAAGGACAAGTGGTCTAATGGCCCGGGGTGGCTTACAACGGTAAGACTTACAGTTAAAGTTGACTTCAAGTTCAAGTCTGTTGTGGTGTGAAAATATATATCTGAAGATTTTTTTTTCTTTCTTGCATGAAATTGATTTGAATGCATGGTCAGTGTTGACCACACTTGATTTCCATCAGTATTATAACCTCTGTAACAAAAAGCTTTGACTGTTTACATTAAATTGGGCATTAATATCAAAGAGAAAACTGGCATGGCTGTTTCATTGAATGGCTGTTCACTAAGTTAAAGTGATACGGATAAGTGCACCATTGGGGCTTTGCTGAGGAAGTCAGAACAGATTTTAAGTGCACCATTGGAACTTTGCTGTGAAGGAGTCAGAACAGATTTTGAACTTGCTCATTCACTCATTCACACACACTGTGAGTGATGGCCTAGAGGTAACGCATACGCCTAGGAAACGAGAGAATCTGAGCGCACTGGTTCAAATCCCAGCGCACAACAGTATTTTCTCCCCCTCCACTAGACACTGGACACTAGTCATTTGAATGAGACAATAAACTGAGGTCCCGTGTGCAGCATGCATTTAGCACATGTAAAAGAACCCACAGCAACAAAAGGATCGCCCTGGTACCATTATGTAGAAGAATCCACTTTGATAAGAAAACAAATATAACAAGAGAGGCAAGGCCTTCAAGACTCACTTGTGATACACTTAAAAAAAAAAAAAAAATCTAATGTTAAAACGTGTTCTGTATTTGTTATTATAAAGCTTTGCGTTTTAAAAAAAAAAAAAAAAAGTCCTAACCAGATTCGAACCCCACGTGTTCGGGTGAGAAGAAACTGCCTTATCTATTACACTATGTTGGCTCCTTAACTGACGTTCTAAAATTTAACATTTGAACATACTTTAAGGGCGATAAATCAGTTGTTGTATTCGCAGTGAAAACGCTGTTTAAATCATATTATTCTGGTGTATCTTGGGCATTCAAAAAATCTTTAAGGGCAATAAAAAAATTCTTTTTAATGGCTATTGCCGCAATCACACTGCAACATTTAGCCGTTTTCACTAGATCTAGATAGATGTACAAGTTTAGTTACATCTGCCGGGAATGTAGTTCGACACAGTCGATTCAGTTTCTCTTTTATGTTCATGCTAGTTTTATAGTTTTAAAGTTGATATGAAAATTTAGTATTTCGTTAAACTAATAACATGTAGAGCCAAGTACAAGTACATCTAAACGTCGTAAGAAGTGAAAAGGACTTCATTTTGAGAAAAGTCAAGACTGGAAATTTTTTCGTTTCATCGTGATCAGTTCAAGGGTATTAACTCGCATAGTTTACAGTTTTTAACTGTGAATTCCGACTGATTCTGTGGATATTTTTTTGGCAGTTTGGGGCATAATCCAGTAAGTGATGAGGCATTCACAAATCTTTCTCTGAATAAATATTTAACGGTCTGCTTCTCCAACTTTCCATCACATGTTATCGTGTATTGTCCATTGAATATAGGATTGAATGGGCAGGTCAGCAACTTGAAACAAAATGGCATCGTTCGCGTTCGTGAAGAATATTAGCACGCGCTTTGAATGTGTATAAATATGTGTATGCAATTGATTTTTGCCCATGACCTTCAGGGCTCAGCCAATAGATCTGTAAAGTCCACTCGTCGTATTGATTTTAGCATTTTCCGAAAAAGACCACTTGGGCGAATGAACACAGTGAAAGCCCTGTACACTGAGAATAAACCACACAAGCTTTTTATATATTGAGTATAATTTCAAAATGTAATGTTTAAGAAGAGAAAGATCAGTTTAAAGCAAATTAAGTCCCCTAGCATTAATTACAGAGTAATTTCCCTTTTTTACTAACCGCACCAAAACGTTTGCAAAATAAATAAAACTTCCATGCTTAGCAAAAGAAGTTCCTGTTTGAACAAAAATTGATAATAATGACTGCTCTTGTTGTTGGGTCAGAATATCAGATCAAAGTGCCAAGTTTAGAGAATACAAAAAATATAAATATAATAGTAAATGCAGTTTGCATATAATTAGGCTTCATTATTTATTTTTTTGGGCCCATCCCAGAGGTGCAATATTGTTTTAAACAAGATGACTGGAAAGAACTGAATTTTTCCTATTTTTATGCCTAATTTGGTGTCAAGTGACAAAGTATTTGCAGAGAAAATGTCAATGTTAAAGTTTACCACGGACACACACACACACACACACACACACACACACACAGAGACAACCGAATACCGGGTTAAAACATAGACTCACTTTGTTTACACAAGTGAGTCAACAAGAATCATATGACAACAATAATAATGTTAAAACAAACACACATAACTCATAAGATTATATTGATAATGGCAATGTTGTGTGCTGGTAATGAAACTACATAGATGAAAAAAAAACCATTTATCAGATTAAAGTTAATAACTTATTACAACAATAAGAGTGTTAAAACACACATATCAGATTATAATAATAATAATGTTGTTGGAGAGACAGACATAAGAGTCAAAGAACAACCAGCTGGAGCAGGAGATAGCCTAGCAAATAGGTAGACAAACAGCTGATTGAAGACAGACAGAAAGGCAAACAACAAAGGCATGACATGAAAATAATGCTGTTGGAGGGTACATAATCCATATGAGTGAGACACTGCCAGACCGAGTGGCAATAGGCCACAGCTGGACAGAGAGAAATAGAGAGCTAGTGGGCCTCACAACTCAAGTTTCGTGAGTTTTGATTAATGTTTGGACCTCCAGCTTGTAATTAATGTAAAGATAGGTGCATGTTAACAAGTGGCGTGCAAAGATAATAATAGAAAATTATTACTGAGACATAGATAGGGCAGAAAAGAGTATTGATTTTGTGTGTGTGTGTGTGTTCCAAAAAATATTATAGTTTTCACCTTTCTGTTATTTTGTTTTTCAGGTGGGCATGCGACAGCAGTACGCTCTTGGGCAGTTCTTTCACTCTGAGTATGGACACCTGTTGAGCCAAGCCTACAACAACACAGAGGTATAGGTGTATCTATTATATATATGTAATATATTTATGATGTGGCAGTGCTGTGTCCATCCTCGTGCCATTGCAAACTGTTTGATGTTTAACTCCTTGACTGCTGAACCTCATTAAAATATATGTGTGGCATGAGTTTGAAGTGCATTTACTACTTTTTGTGTACTTACCAATGGTGTCATTGATTTTGCTGAACAGAGGTAATGCAGTCATAAGAGGAAAATGTCCAAACAAAGAATGTTGACTGACATCCTGACCTGTGTGTAAGCTCAGTGTTACCTCAGTGAGTGAGGTGACAGTCCTTCACTGAAGAGCATACTCATCTGCAGACGGGGTTAAATCTATGTGAGAGTGTCTGTGTTTCATTTTCAGCATTGATATTTTCTATTTCAGAATGCATAGTAGTGGTCAAGTGGTGAGGAAATAGGCATATATATGTATGACGGCTCAGAGGAAAGCAAAATATTGTGAGCAAAAAAAAAAAAAAAAAAGAATGTTCTTTTGTATATGTACACAGATCTTTTTTTCTTTTTCTTTCTCTGTGGGTGCTTTTCAGTATGTGAGACTTAACTTTGGGACTGAAAACATGGGGCTTTTATGTCCGGATGCAAAACAGACACACATGTGCACACACACACACACACACACACACACACACACACACACACACACGTACATACGCACGCACACGCGCGCGCGCGCACACACACACACACACACACACACACACACACACACACACACACACACACACACACACACTGTCCCCCTGGCATCCAGATTACACACAGAAACACACATGCAAGTACATGCACAGAGACTCCCTCTCTTAGCCCACCCCTCTTCTCCCCCACACAACCGCACAATCACAGAAACATTTCAAATTCACACATTGTTGATGTCATTGATATTTAAATCAGGCTATGTGGAGAATAGAGAGGGAGTGCACATATTGTGCTGCAACAGTTGATGTGAATGCAGGCGGTGATCTCAATTTTACACGGTGAAGCCTTTTTAAACAGATCACGGTGGCGTCCTCCAATGTCAACCGATGCTTGATGTCAGCCTACTGCAATCTGGCAGGCCTGTACCCCCCACAGGGTGAGCAGGTCTGGAACCCCAAGCTGCTGTGGCAGCCCATTCCTGTCCACACCCGCCCTGAGGATGAAGATCATGTGAGTACTTTGTTTTATGTGTTATAGTGTGTTGGGCACCCATAACTAACAAAAAAAAAAAAAAGGTGGAATCACCACAAGCTCCCATCCCTCCTACTTTTCTCCCCCTACAGCCCCCTCTCCTTTCCCAGTCCTTCCACACTTTGCCTTCTTTCACTATTGTGTCGCAACCATCCCCATTCAGGTCGAATGATCAGCAGTGACGGGCGCAATAGCCAAGTGGTTAAAGCGTTGGACTGTCAATCTGAGGGTCCCGGGTTCGAATCACGTTGACGGTGCCTGGTGGGTAAAGGGTGGAGATTTTTACGATCTCCCAGGTCAACATATGTGCAGACCTGCTAGTGCCTGAGCCCCCTTCGTGTGTATATGCAAGCAGAAGATCAAATACGCACGTTAAAGATCCTGTAATCCATGTCAGCGTTCGGTGGGTTACGGAAACAAGAACATACCCAGCATGCACACCCCCAAAAATGGAGTTTGGCTGCCTACATGGTGGGGTAAAAACGGTCATACACGTAAGAGCCCACTCGTGTGCATACGAGTGAACGCAGAAGAAGAATGATCAGCAGTGAATCACTGATCATGTGTTTTAGCCATGGACACCTGACACTGTAACACATGTGTACAGATGTGCAGCACCAGGTGATCAGTGCTTTCTCACAAATGCGCTCTGCTCTCTGTGGTCTGAGGTCACGTTGGGGATAAAGTTCATGTAATGTTTGTAAGCTTTTTGTGCTTCCTTTACTTCACTCATTCATTCCAGTGTATGTAGTCGTTTTAATTGAGATTAAGTTTCAAGATGGTGTCAAAGCATGCACTGGTTCATCATACACGCTACACCACATCTACTGGTACTTTTTTTATTTTCAAGCTAATGGCTGGCTTACATGTAAATTCTTTGTGCTGGTCAGCCTTGATAGAATGCCATGTGAGTTGTTGGAGATGGATGTACCTGTCCTGTGAAGTTTATGCCAGTTTGTGGATATCTTCTTTTTTGACATTTGTATTCTTTCTCTCTCTCTCTCTCTCTCTCTCTCTCTCTCTCTCTCTCTCTCTCTCTCTCTCTCTCTCTCCCTTTGTCTCATTTGTTGTCAGGTAAATTGCATGACCATGTTTGTGTCTAAGCAGGTGGAAGTGAAGGAAGGGGTTTGGGAGGAGATAGGGGTGGGAGAGAGAGAGAGAGAGAGATGGAGTGCGAGTCTGTGTTGAGGATGTAACAGTGTGAACACTCCATGCAAGAAGCCTGAGCCTGTCTTGACTTTGTCCTGCCTTTTGCTGTTCACTGTCAAATGTGCCCTGGAGACTGATTGTGAAAAGAATACCTGTGTACAATACTACCAAGTACTGTAGATTTTTTTAGTTATGGTGTAAATGTAACACTCGTGTGTACAACACATCTGCACTCCCATCCCTTTGATTTTCTGAAAGGTATATTTAAAAGAAAAAAATTGTGATTTTCTGTAAAAGTCATTGTCAAAATGTGACCTAGTGAAACTCAAGATGCAGCTTATGAACCAGCAAACGGTAGCTGAAGGAAAGTAAAAACTATAAACACAGTACAATTTCTAGATAAATACAACGAAGAATGAAATCAAACATAGACTGTGGCTGTGTGTGTGGAATTTAGATTGAGCATTGTTGTGCTGTCAACACACATCCCTACCCCCTGAGAATTTCTCTTTCTTTCTCCTCACATTGTTATGAATTTGAATAATTTCCTTGTCTAAAACAATGTGTATCAGCTACTAGGTTTTGAGTGTATATTGTCAGTGCAGTAGCTGCTGCACTCACACACTCAAACACAGACACACACACACGCACACATACACACACACACACGCACGCACATGTGCACGCGCGCGCACGCGCGCACAGACACACACACACACACTTCTCAATAAGAGGACAGTACATTGATTGTATCCTTCTTTTCTCCACTGTTACACAGGTCCTTGCCATTGATGAAAAGTGCCCATTGTATGACCAGCTGTATGATGCAGTTCTGCATTCCCCGGCTGTGGTGGAAGAGGAGAAATCCAACGCTGTATGTTAATTGTTATGCATCCCTGAGAGATGTTCAGATCATGATACGATTTTGTTTATAATTTGTATAGTGGATATTCATTGTGTCTTCTTCAGAGTTTTTTTTCAACAAGTGCATTTTTGGATCACATGATTTTGTTTTGTGTATAGGGATCAATTTTTTCCTCAGGGCTTTTTATTTATTCTTTTTTATTTTTATTTTTAGGGGTGGGGTAAAGTGCATTTTCAAATCATGAATATGATTTTGTTTGTGAGGTGGATGTTGTATGTTTTTCTCAGTTTTTTGTGATGTACTTAGCTTCCTATTCATTTTGTTTTCTTGTCCGATCTCTTTTTTCTGTTCATAAACTTTGTTCATTGGTTACGATTGAGGAGGGGTGATAGAAAAATTAGAGAGAGGGAGAGAAAGAGAGAGCAAGAGAAAGTGTGATAAATATGAAGAGGACTCAGTATTTCTTTTTTGAAGTTTCAGATGCATTATTAACAAAGATTTGGGTTGGTGGTGGTGGTGTTTTGTTTTTTTGTTTTTGTGAGCACGTTTTGTTTTGTTTTTCAAAGTAGACTTAAGTTTTCAAAGTTTAAAAGAATGATAACATAAATGTTATAACTATAAGGAGGGCAAAATGCTGATAGAGAGTATGCATTTGATTTATGTCACATCAGTGTGGTATTGGGCTGTTGGCAGGAACTATATGACTACGTAGCAAAGAATACTGGTATCAAGAAAGTGAACATCAGCGACTTGTGGAAAGTGGCTGACAATCTGTTCTGTCAGGTAATTCTTCTGTCTGTCACATGTTTTGAATGGTACAGGGACCGGACGGATCTAGTACTGCCATGCACCGTCTAGCTCTGTGTATGTCTCATGATCTCTCTCACTCACACATATGCCTGCTCACACACACACATATGTGCGAATGCACTAACATCCATGCGCACACACGGACACAGAGATTTACAATACAGACACGCATAGACACACACACACACACACACACACACACACACACACATACACACACAATGTGGGTGTTATGATCCAGTAGTTCTTCAAGTGGAAAACAGAAAAAGAAAATCAGTTAGGAAGCATGTTGAATACTGTATCAGCATGAAAATGGGTCCATTGAATGTGAAAATGTTAACAAAAAGAGACACTGTGACTTTGATATAGTTATTCCAGTCATGGACAGGAGGTTGGTTTTTTTTTTTTTAAATTGCAGCTGCTGATAACCATTTTTGGAAAGAAATTGTGTGTTTGGTTTTTTTGTGTGTGACTTTAGTTGAAACTTTGTGTGATTAATTCACTGTCATGAACAATGTTATCTTTTATTAAAAAAAAAATGTTTTTAAATTAAAGAAGAAAACTGTTTTATTGCTTGTTGATTTTTTTTTATGACTATCAACTGCATGTTGTTATTTCACTGTCATGGAGTATGGACGCTTCGCTGTTGTTGTTGTTTTTTTAAGTAAAAGATCACAGCTGCTGAAAACTGTTCATTGACAGAAGTGATGTAGTTTGTTTGCATGTACATGGTTATTTCACTGTCAGACTCAAAGACAGTGCAGTGTGTCTTTTTCTGTGAAAATTTGCAGCTTCAGAAAAATGTTTGTGGATGGAAGTGATTTTTTTGTTTTGTTTTTGTGACATGGTTGTTATCATTGTTTAATTGAAAACTTGCACCTAGTGATTACTGTTCACTTTCAGATTTTATTTTTTATTTTTTTTTTTTTTTTTCAGCGGTCCCACAATTACTCTCTGCCAGAATGGGCAGAAGCAAAGTGGGATAATGAGACCGTGTACGACAAAATGATAAAGATTGGTGATTTTAGCTTCCAGTTGTTATTCAATGGATCAGAGCTCAGTCGTCTGAAAGGAGGTTGGTGTTGCTTTTCCCTTCATGTGTAGCTGGTTAACCAGTTGTTGTTGTTTTTTCAGGTGATGCAAAAATTAAAAGAAAAAAGTAAAGAACCTTGGTGCTGTAGCTTATAAAATGTATGGAGGCACACACTAGTTAGGCCTCCATGCGCATGATCAAAGGCCTGCACAACAGTTTAACAAATCAGTAGAGAAGTCTACAGAATATATGTTGAATGAGTGAGGACTTCAAGAGTATCAATGCTGTGAAAATAACATCCAAGAATTAAAAAAACAAAAAACAAAAAAAACAGCAAAAATATTCTGCTTCCTAAAACCACATTTTAAAGGCATACCCATTATGAATATATAGCTTCTGTTGCACGGGTTGAAGGGTTCTTTTTTTCTGTTTTTTTTTTTTTCTTTCTTTTTTTTTAATACGTCAATTTCTTCTTTTGTCATTACATATTCTGTTTTTTTTTTGTAATGATTTCTTCCTTTGAGAGCGAACAACTGTATGACTGATGAAATATTATTTTATGGAATGGGAGGTAAAATATAAAGAAAAGAAATTTGTGATTCCATCAACAGTTATGTCCAGCCTCTTATTGCATCTTTCATTTCCCAATTCCTGCCCAGCCCCATTCCCCAACTCATCCCATGACACACAAGCAAGAAATGTATTAAAAAAAGATGTAAACTAACATGTTGATCATGAGGGAAGTGCATTTTGTGCAGCAGCAATCTTTGTTCACAGTGAAGGTATTTTTGTGTATCTGTTTAACTTTTTTTTTTTTTAATTCACCAAAAGGACACAAAGACAACAAAAAGGAACATGAACAAAACTGTTCAACTGAGCGTGTACTATACAATGCTCTTTCAGTTACAAAGTGGTGGATTCGCAAGGACACACCAAATGCAGGTGGAGTGATGGCCTTGTAGTAACACGTCAACCTAGGAAGTGAGATGATCTGAGTGTGGGGGATCGAATCCCACACTGTGCAATATTTTCTCCCTTTCTGCTAGATCTTGACAGATGGTCCTGAAGCTAGTCATTTGGATGAGACAATGAACTAAGGACCTGTGTGGAGCATGCACTTACCGCACATGAAAGAACCCACAGCAACAAAAAGGGTTGCCCTGGTAATATTTTGTGGAAAAAAATCCACTTTGGTAAGAAAGCAAATGCACAAGGCAGAAAAAAAGAAGAAAAAATGGGTGGCCCTGCACTGTAGCAATGTTCTCCCAAATTTATTTAACACAATACATTACAATACAATAATTGAATAAAGCACAACACAGCACAACACAACACAATACATGCACGCTCACACACACACAGACACACAGTGCATTTGACTGAGTGGATGTGTGAACAATGTTTTCTGACTGTGTGCAGGTCCCCTGCTGAAGATGTTCATCCAGAACATGGTGCAGGCTGCACAGAAACAACAGCATTACAAAATGTACATGTATTCAGCGGTAAGTACAACAAGCACACTTGAACTGTTGGGATTTTTTTTCTCCTTTTTTTTTTTCTTTCTAAAGTTTACAGTCACACTTTTTATTGTTATGGTTTTATGTGTCATGTCCCTGTCAGAATTCTGAAAAAATCCACTTGGACAGTAAAGCAAATTAATGCACTTAGAGTTAGACAACAACCAAAAAAAGAAGAAGAAGAAACAGATGGCGCTACGTTGTCGCTTTCCCTGGGGCATTTCACACAGATAAATTTGTCATGACAAAGAGTTATACAATACAAAACATGAAAACATTTATGCTTGCACTTGATGCCTTTACATCTACAGTCATGTATTTGGTGCATACAGTACCATGTCTCACTAGTGCAGACACCAGCAGAGATCTGATTCCTGTCCTGTGCAAAATATCAGTATCAAATGAATGAAAAGGACAGGTTCCTTCTGCTAGTTACCTCCCCTCATCCATTTGCCTCCTTTCTGTTATTGCTCTGCTCCAGCGGACCCCTCAGTTCCCAATTCAGGTTCACCTAGTCAGTTAGATATTATGAATGATAATCAGTCGTGTCGGACGATGACACTCAGAACAGCAGGAAAGGCAAGAGCTGTCCTGACTATCTGTGCTAGAATTTAATTATGGTGGAGAGTGTCTTGCCCAGGTTAGCTGTTCTGACTATCTGGGCTAGAATTTGATTATAGTAGAGAGTGTCTTGCCCATGTTACAACCCCACTCTCTTGGCCAAAAGGGTTTTTTGGACAGTCAGCGTTGGGATGATTCAGAAAGGCCATCTAGCCCCTTAGGCTGCAGCACTAAGAGCCAGTGCAATCTTGCCTCCTAGTTTGAGAGTCATAGTCCTTCACAAAAGACTAAGCTGTAAATAACTTCCCATTGCAGTGGAGAAACCAGTTAAATACAGAGCCTGACATGTCACTTCACTCACAATTCTTGTAATTTTAAGTTGTGTTCTGTGCATTTGATCATGGAGTATTGCTTTTGCTATTTTTATTGTATTGTATATCAGACTGATGATTGCCTTTGACGGCTTTTTATGGTCTCCCATTTTTGTTATTTCCCATTTGTTTCTTTCATTTTAAATATTTTTGCTCTTCCGCTGTAGTCGTCATCCTGTCAGTGTCATGTTTCATTGTTTCATTGTTCATTGTTTATTAGACCTCTCTCAGTGTCTGCACTGATGGTAGGTAGGTATTCAGCTTTTAATTCTTTATTGTATTGTATTGTATTGTGTGGAGATTTACTTTTTGCCACAACAGATTTCTTTGTATGAAATTCAGGCTGCTCTCCCCTGGAAGAGCATGGTTGATCCAATTAGAGCGCCGCCTTTTATTATTTTTCTTTCTCCCAGTATAAAACCACATATACACACACCTTGTATCCCCAGCTGGCTCCGTTCCCATCATCTTTGTGTGTTGTGTTGTGTGTTGTGTTCAGCATGACGACACTGTGGCAGCTGTGTCAGACGCTTTGAAAGTCTTCAATGGCATCAAACCGCCCTATGCCAGCACTCTGATGGTGGAGCTCCACCTGGTAGAGGAGGATTACTGTGTCAAGATCCGCTATCGGAACAGGACCGCTGCTCCCTTCACTCTCATCCATCCTGGTAGTTAGGATTTTTTTTTTCTTCAGATTTTCTGTTTTCTTTTAATGCTTTTACTGTTGTCTGGTTATCTATGTCTTGCTTGCATTTTATGGAAGAACCGTTGGGTCTTAAACTGAAAGAAGGTGAGTTTAAGTTTAATGTGCTGTATCAAATTTCAGGTATTTGAGTCTGTGCCAGTGGTGTGCTGTGTTCTGATGTGAATGCCAGTGGTGCGATTGATTGATACGGATACTTAATATAGCGCCTATCCTCAATCAGAGACCAAGCTCCAAGTCCTTTACAAACCTGGGAGTCATTTTGCCCAACAGCCTGTCTACCTGAGTACACTCACACTCACACAGACATGTAACTTTTTTGTGTATGACAGTTAGTTTATTTTTTGCCCCACCATATGTGTAGCCATGCTCTGTTTTCGGTGATGTGCACGATGGGTTTGTTCTTGTCTCCATAACCCACCAAACGCTGACATGAATTACAGGATCTTTAACGTGTGTATTTGATCTTCTGAAGGGGTTTCAGGCACAAGCAGGTCTGCACATACGTTGACCTAGGAGATCAGACAAATCTCCACCCTGAACCCAACAGGTGTGCCTAAACCTGCGATGGAACTCAGGAAACTCAGATAAGAATCCAGTGTTCTAGCCATTCTACCACCACACCCGTCTGCACTCATGTGTTGTATTCTTATCAAATCTTTGATAAATGTGAGTGCCAGTGGTGTCCTGTTTTCTGCATTGGTGATCCAAATAATTACACTTCATAATATAATGGAGAAAGCAATTCAAGGGAGAGTGTTTGATGACCCTGTGACAGACTGCCAGAAGGAGTGCTGTCCCCTGGAGGAGTTTGTGGCTGTGACCAAAAATGAGGTCCCCGTGAACTGGGAAAAGGAGTGTGGGAACACTCCCAAAAGTGTCGCCGTCTCCGAAAGTTACATGGAAGGTAAATTACTAAGCAGCCTTTTTTCTTTTCTTTTTTTTTTTTTTGTTGTTTGTTGTTTTCTTTCTGATTCTTTCGGCAAGGACAGTGGAGTAGTGAACTGTAGATACAGTCATAGCTGTCAATCACTTCAGATGTGCTCTTAGTCTCATAGCTGTCAGTCACTTCAGATGTGCTCTTAGTAACAGCACATCTGGTGAGGTGTTATGTGACAGGATAAGAGAAGACATGTCTAATTCAAGAAACCCCATGGGGCCACATGAAAATGTTACATATTTCATGTTACTAATACAAATACAAATACAATATCCATGCATCTGATTCTATTATCTGTGCATCTATTTCTGGTTTTCGCTTATCACTAAAGACTCATCTTTTTAAAACCTGTCTATAAGTATTCTCAGCTTCCTTTTCTCCAACACCACCGATGTCAGTTCACTTTGGATGTTTGTAGAGTGGGAAAGGGAGAGTGTGTGTGAGGGGAGGGGTTTTTGAGAAAGAGTGGTCATGAATGTTTTATGTTGTAATATTTTTTCTTTCATGTAAAGCGCCCTGAGTTCTTAGTGAGAATGGGCACTATATAAATATACATTATTATTATTATTATTATATATAACATCTGGTATTGTGCTCAATACAGATAACATCTGGTATTGTGCTCATAATAGTTTACAATAGCCACACTAACTGTTTGGTTAAGACATGCATAAGACATACATTTGGAGGAAGAAGAGAAAAGAAGACAAAGGTAACATACAAGTGATACAGCATTGTGCATGCCAGAAGTGAGTTGGCAGTTTTGCAAGAAAAAAAATGTGAGCACGTTGACTCAGAGATACGCCTTGTCTGTTGAATTAAATCAGAAAGCATTTATTATGGTTTTCAGAAATATGCTCATGATATGCTCCTGGTGCGTGCACAGTTGTGTTTACACAGCAACATTTGGTTAGGTGTTACGTGCATGATATGCTTCAGTTACATGAAAAGACTCCCCATGTTTATACAGCATCATTTGGTCAGGGTTTAATGCACATGCATGTCCGCAGATAGGCTGAGACTGGAAGAAGTGCTGAAAGTGATGTTTTATTTCTGGGAAATATAGAGTACAAGTTAAGTCTAGACATTAAATCTAGAACTGGATTACATCAGTATAGAAAATATTTTGTGTAGCATACATAAATCTTGTTCAAAATGTGTATACAGTCACCTCTGATTCTACTTTAAGTTGCGGTATTTTATATTAAAGTAGTTTTTTGTTTATTTGATAATAAATATGATAGTATTTTAAAGTAGTTTTTTGTGTATTTGATAATAATGATGACAGTGATAATAGGTATTTATAATTCACAATAATGATGACAGTGATAATAGGTATTTATAATTCATTCCTTAGCACCGGGGCCTAGAGCACTAACGATCGGGACAAGAAAATAGTTTAAAAAATGTGTGTGTGTGTGTGTAAATGCCATGAATCTGCAAAATAATTCTGGCTCAGTAGACTTACAGTACATATGAAGTGTGTGTGTGTGTGTGTGTGTGTGTGTAGTAAGCATCAGTATTGCCAATTCTAAAGGAACTGTTGTGTTTATGAATGCCAAACTTAACATGGTTGCAGATATTAGCTGGCTCTTTTTTCTTCTTCTAGATATTTCATATTGGAAAAAGACAACACTAAACATAATAAAATGAAATGTATTGTTTGTTTTCTAAACATTTCTCGTTGAACACAAGTATTTCTTAGTTACCATTTCATTCTGATAAATATGTATAGAGAAAAAAAAAACTTTGCAAATATTAGTCTGATCATAACAAATCACTTTGTTCGTGATGTGTCTACAAATATGATAACTATAAGCTTGATATGTGTATACACAAGTAAAAGTGAGAAGAAGAGAGACAGTTTGGGTACCTTCTGTCAGAAAGAAATCATTGTTGTTTTCATTCGTAGCCTATGATATCACAAGCTTGTGTCATTTGAAGTAAGGAGCCAGTCGTCTCTCAGCTCATTGAATATTGTCAGAATTACACTTGTGTATGCTTCTCCTCACCTATCATGAGCATCAAACAAATGCACAAAACAAATGGATGACCCGAACATGGCCTTGTGCTGTTTGCTTTCAGTGATAATTGGAATTCTCATTGCTGTCATCGTGGTCATGGGCTTTCTTATGCTGGTTTTGACCGTCCGCCTGCATTCACGTAAGAGAGAGTACTTTTACCTGCCTTGAAACCCTGTGTGCCTACGCCGTAGTGTGTTCGTGTCATAAGTCTCATCTGTTCTTTGTTTTGTTTTTTGATACTGTATGGTTTTCATTTTACATTCCTACTTCCTTTTTTTTTTTTTTTTTAATTGATCCTGATTGTAATATACCATTGTGTGGCTTTTTGTGAAGTTAGTTGGGTTTTTTTTATCTTCTGTAAAACTTGTGTGTATTTTTAGGTGTTTTCAAAGTTCTGTATTTTTAGTTAGTTTGAATGTTTCTTGCCATGTTTGTGTGAGTAATTTGCCTTTTACAATGGTTGAAGTGTGGATTTTTTTAAAATATTTTACTACATATCTTTTTCCTGTGTTCTCTGTTTTCAAATGTTTTCAAAATTTCATATTTATAGGTGCTTTGAACATTTTCTGTCCTATTTGTGTGAGCGATTACCTTTTACAGCAATAGGGGT
The DNA here is from genome assembly GCF_041734735.1 of Babylonia areolata. Lineage (NCBI taxonomy): Eukaryota > Metazoa > Mollusca > Gastropoda > Neogastropoda > Buccinidae > Babylonia > Babylonia areolata. Next base: position 10,073,757 of record NC_134894.1, on the reverse strand, counting down.
GTGGATTTTTTTTTTTTAAACACTCGTATATGTGTTACGTGTGCTTTCTACATTCCATTATTTTTTTTATAGAAATTTTATACTATGAAAGATTCTTTTTATCAAAATTGTGAGCAGACATTAAAATAATTTAGAAAAAAAAGAAAGATAAAAAATGAAAAGGCTTCGTCATCATCAGTTTTCATATTAATGTGTTTTGTGTGTGTCGTGCTGATTTGAACCATAGTGTGAAATGTATTATGTGTGTGGAGTGTAACTGGACTGCAGTGGATGTTTTTTCTTTACAACTTATTGGATTGTAATGATGTGTTCAGTTGTGATTGGGTTTTTTATATATATATTATTTCTTTTTAGTCTTTGTTTTTTTCATTTAGAGTGTGTGATATGTAATGGAAAAGTCACATTGACTGGTGCTATCTGTGTTACAAGCTATGAAGTAAACTTTGCTCTCCATGAGAGGAAAAAGCAAGGTGTTTGTGGGTTGAAATGCTTTCTTTTTATGCCACCAAGTGATTCGAGATTTTGTTTGTGTTGTGCAAATGGGTGCTCTGTGTGTGTGTGTGTGTGTGAGCGAATTTGAAGAAATTCAATATCAAAGTTCAAATCACATGTCATAGTATTCAGATCTATATTAAATTGTATGATATGAATAATAGTGATTCAACCCACACATGTTCTATCATGATTAAAAAGATGACATCAAGTTGACAGGATCTGTTGTTCAGGATAGCTGTGTTTCAAAGGCATGTGACACTGTGTTGTCTAGCCTGGTGTCATTTTCGTAGCGCAGGTCGGGGGTTGTCTGCCACTGATGCAGAAACTGAGCCAGTGGGGAGTTGTCAGACTGGTCAGTTTTGAGGGTGGATGGCTGACTGACTTCATCAGTGGTTGCTGTCTCTGCCGTTGTTGTTGTTCTTTCCCTTCTCTACCGCCTTCATGTGTTGTCAAACACTGTGTGTAACAAGCATCGTCTGCTACAAGCATGACACACATCAGTCTTGGGGTAAATGATGCCCCATTTTACCATCTAATTTTATAGTTTTAAAGTTGATATTAAAATTGAGTATTTTGTTAAACTAATAACATATAGAGCCAAGTATGAGTACTTCTAATAAACGTCGTATGAAGTGAAAAGGACTTAATTTTGAGAAAAGTAAAGACTGGAAATTTTTACATTTCATCAAGGGTATTACCTCTCATGGTTTAATATTTTTAACTGTGAATTCGGACTGATTTTGTTGATATTTTATGGTAGTTTGAGACATAATCCAGTAAGTGATGAGGCGGTCACAAATCTTTCTCTGAATAAATATTTAACGGTCTCCTTCTCCAACTTTCCATCACATGTTATCGTGTATTGTCGATTGAATATTGAATTGAACGGGCAGGTCAACTACTTGAAACAAAATGTCTCCCTTCGAGGTTGCGTGCACGCACTTTGAATATGTATAAATATGTGTACGCAATTGATTTTGCCCATGACCTTCAGGGCTCAGCCGATAGATCTATAAAGTCCACTCGTCATATTGATTTTACTATTTTCTGAAAAAGACCACTTGGGCGAATGAGCATAGTAAAAGCCCTGTACACTGAGAATAAAGCACACAAGCTCTTTATGTATTGAGTATTATTTCAAAATGTAATGTTTAAGATGAGAAAGATCAGTTTAAAGCAAATTAACCCCCTTAGCATTAATTACAGATTAATTCCCCTTTTTTACTATCTACACCAGACATGCAAAAGAAATATAACTTCCATGCTTAGCAAAAGAAGTTCCTGTTTGAACAAAAAATGATTAAAAAAAAAAAAAAAATGACTGCTCTTGTTCTTGTGTCAGAATATCAGATCAAAGTGCCAAGTTTAGAGAGAAAAAAAATATATAACTAAATTCAGTTTGCATATAATTTAGCTTTTTAAAAAATTTTTGGTGCCCATCCCAGAGGTGCAATATTGTTTTAAACAAGATGACTGGAAAGAACTGAATTTTACCTATTTTTATTTATTGGTGTCAACTGACAAAGTATTTGCAGAGAAAATGGCAATGTTAAAGTTTACCATGGACACACACACACACACACATAGACAACCGAACATTGGGTTAAAACATAGACACTTTGTTTACACAAGTGAATCAAAAATGGGTGGCCCTGTTAGTGTAGCGACGCACTCTCCCTGGGGAGAGCAGTCCGAATGTTGTGACAGAAAGAGTAATATAAATATATACAAATACGTCATGATCATGAACCTCACACTCGGAAAGACACCCATGCAGGACTCAACACATCGAACAACGAAACCTTCACAACGACACCACGAGCCCAGCACTGTACAATATGACCCCCGAATACACCGCTGGAGAGTTCCGTGTTTTCATGACTTTTGAGGCGCGTCACATGATCTGTGCTATTGATGTTGATTGGCTGTCCGAAAGTACGAGCAACAAAGGCGATCGAGAAGGTGCGAACAGCAGGCTTCTATTTTTTCTTCTGTTTTTTTTTCCTTCGAATTTTTGCTCCTTTTTTGTGTGTGTGCATACGATGGCACTTCATTGATCAGTCTGGTTGTAGCAATAGAGGCTATCAACTAAAGAAACGGAGGACAGCACATGTTTGGTACTTTTGTCGATCGCCTTCGGCATTGGTCGAATTTCGAGTACTAAAAGTTAGATGCGCATACGAACGTAGATCCAAGATTGCCGCGGAACTCTCCAGCATCAGCAAATAGCGGTTATGGTGAAACTCATTTCTACCGCACGAGTCACCCGATAAACCGATCTTGGCAGTGCTAAGTTTGCTTTGCCGCGATGAATGTGCGCTCTAATTCCATAGACTTCGGAAACGTATGAACGCTGAGCAAACTTAGCGCTGATAAGATCGTTTACAGTAGACCGCAGTACAACCCAGCCAAGACCGGCAGGTTCATTCGCATGAAGGTTGTAACGGACAGGGGAAAGAGGCGATCCTTGTTGTAGTCCCATGGAAAGTTATAGGACGCATACGGCATCCAGCATCCAGGCTATCAATGACACATGAGTGGACATAGCTTACTCACGGTCTAATGATTTATCAGTCTACATCAACCTTCAGCTGACGACATAGTAAAAGAGACAAACGATTGACACCATGCTGGCCCCCACTCGTGGGAGCCTTCAAGGGAGTCTGTTATTGAAAGAAGAAAAGATCGACTTTCATTTCAAAATCTGCAATTACAGTCATTTCAAACATCGGTAACAATCGCATTGTTTGCCTCGAGAAAAGGACAACTGTTTTTACGCCACTACGTGGGTAATGTACATAAATTCTTGGTAAAGACTGCGCGAGGTAAAATGACACGTGGGAAGCTAATTTTGTGTGTGTGTGTGAGGCGCACACTGGCTGTTAGTTTTGCTGTGGTTGTCTGTTGCTCCTGTTGTTAGGGATTTCTTTATCAGTTATTCTCGGAAATCCAAGATCTGTTATGAACCCTCCACCCCCACCCCCCATAGATATCCCGTTTTCAAAGTGAAGAAAGCGGTAATTACAGTCGTATTTTCAGTATATTCTTATTTACGTTTGTTCACTGTGTCATAATCTGAATTGCCCATTGTGTTTGACAAATTTGTATTATTCAGCGTGTGCTAATTTCTAAATGTTCCAATTTACAATTTTCAACAGGTGTTACATAACTCGCAGGTAGTTGACTAGAAAACCTGTCATTGTGATAACTTTTTCGCTTTAATTTTTACCAGTAGCTGGGATTTTTACTATCTTTCGACTTGCATCAACAATGTAGACGGTTTCTAAACAGTTCAGTTTGCACGGAAACAATTTGTTGCTTTGTTTATTATTGATTCTACTTCATTGTACATTCAAGCTCAGAAATAGCGCAGGCCTCGTCTCAATATACTTTTCTTAATTGATGATGATGTGTGTGTGTGTGTGTGTGTGTGTGTAGGAAGGGGTGTGTCTGTGTGTGAGTGGAAGTGCGCACTGTGAACTGGTACACTGATGGTAAACGACGCATGGGAGGGAACGTTTTAACAAAAATTTAATAAAACCAGAACGTTTTGTCCACAAGAAGAAACAGACATGTCTGCTCGGAATGGGTTTCTAAAAAAGACGAGATCGCAGCCTGAAAACCGTGTTAATAAATCACAGTTCGCCACAAAAAAAACAGCAACACTATCATTTATCACAATTTCTCAAAACCAACAAACAATTTCTCAAAACTACCAAACAATTTCTCAAGTAACGATCATATCCAGGTGCTTGAAATCAAAGCACTGCTGGAAGAGCAAGCCAGTGATACACAAGCATTCGCCACCCCACTCACACACATGCGTGCGTCTGACAAGGATTTTACAGCATGGATTTTTGTACAACACTGCTAACCGTTTAAAGGACGTTCAAAATCTGTGATTTGACGGAAGCATGTGGGTGTATTTTTTACCTCTTTTTTTTTTTAAATCTTCTTTGAATTTTTTGTGTGAATTGGTAATGCAAGAAAGAAAGCACGGACAATAATCATTGAAAATTTGGATTTGGTTTGTTTGATGTCTCTCTTACTCTGGTACATTCTCTTGCGTATGTTTTTAAATAGATAAATACGCCTGTAAAGAGATGTAAATAGGAGCAATAATATATATATATATATAACGAAACAAATAAGATGAATGAATAAATAAGCAATAAAACAATCAATATATTCAAAACAAATCAATGGATAATAATAAAGACATAAACGTGTTTGTCACCAGTTTTGTGGACAACCAGCATCTGACTGATGGCGGTTCATACACTCACACACACACACACACACACACACACACACACACATACGGACACAACATGTTGCTATATCATTTACGGCCATCTGATGATACCCGTTCAGTAAACTGACCTCCACAGTCCAGGGGTCGACCATCAATCTGGGAGAGGCGAAATTTGTCCATTGTGTGATGGATGGTGGACAAGGGACACTTGAGACCCAGATCAGCCAGAGTTCTCTGAATACATTGCTGTTGACGTTTCTGATCCTACTCAAAGTTGTGGTATTTTATATTAAAGTGGGGTTTTTTGTTTATTTGATGATAAATATGATAGTATTTTAAAGTAGGTTTTTTGACTCACTTGTGTAAACAAAGTGAGTATGTTTTAAACCCGGTGTTCGGTTGTCTATGTGTGTGTGTGTGTGTGTCCGGGGTAAACTTTAACATTGCCATTTTCTCTGCAAACACTTTGTCAGTTGACATCAAAAATAGGAAAAATCCAGTATATGCAAACTGAATTTACTGTTATATTTATATTTTTTTTTATTCTCTAAATTTGGCACATTGATCTGATATTTTGACACAACAACAAAAGCAGTCATTTTTATCATTTTTTTGTTGAAACAGGAACTTCTTATGCTAAGCATGAAAGTTATATTTCTGGTGCATGTCTTTGGCGCAGATAGTAAAAAAGGGAAATTCATCTGTAATTAATGCTGGGGGGGGGGGGGGTAATTTGCTTTAAGCTGATCTTTCTCATCTTAAACATTACATTTTTAAATTATACTCAGTACATAAAAAGCTTGTGTGTTTTACTCTCAGTGTACAAGGCTTTAACCTCCCGCCCCTGACGCACCACCAGACATTCCACCCGCAGAGACAGAACTGCCCATCAGCTGCGACAAACCCTCAAAGGTAGAGATCAAGCAGAACCCATCAAAGCAGACATGGAAACAGCTGTCAACATGCTATACAGCCTCTTCAGCAAGATCTGGGAGAAGGAGGAGGTACCAGTCCAGTGGAAAGAAGGAATCATCATCAAGCTGCCGAAGAAAGGAGACCTCAGGGACTGCAGCAACTACTGAGGGATCATGCTCCTGTCAACGCCGGGCAAGTTTCTCAACAGGGTTCTACTGGAAAGGATGAAAGAGGCTGTCGACCCCAAGCTCCGAGACCAGCAGGCAGGCTTCCGGCGGAACAAATCCTGTGCCGACCAGATCGCCAACCTGCGCATCATCGTGGAGCAGTCGCTGGAGACGGACTTTTCTTTTCAGACACTTCCTCCTTCATCTGTGTTTGATAAACAATGATTGTTCATTATCCAAGATGCTTATGGATGTTTCAAATCACCATCTTAGAGCTGGATGGGTATATACAGCTTTTTGATGCATGCTAAACTCATTTGAAATGATAAACATACCACTTGAAGAAAGCGCACCAAAGTGGATGCAGTTTTGGGTGTCCTGTCTCATGAAATTAACATAAATACTAGCAGTATGTGTGGTGAGGGGAGAGAGAAATTGTAGTAATCCAGCATTTCATGTGTAATGAACAAGGTCACCTCTGCCCAAAGGGAAAGGATTGATAAGTAGAGTCAGTAGGCAATTCATGAGTATCAATCATTGATTATTTATATATATTTCTCTTCTTCTTCTTCTTCTTCTTACATTGTATGCTGGTTTTGGGGTTGGTTTTTTTGTTTAGTTGTTTGGTTGTTTGTTTTTTGGGGGGGTGGGTGGGGTGGGGTGGGGGCTCAATCGCTGGTATGACCAGGGAACAGAGATTTCTTTGTTTTCATCAGTAGAAGGTACTTCCATTTTAATGCCTCATTGTAAATCAGTCTTATAAATCAAAAGATGTGTCACAAGAGATCTTCAATTGATACAAGAAGTGCTTGTGTGGGCCTCTTACGGACCTGTTGCAAGCTTGGAAAGGAATTGTTTATGAACAGTTCTTTTTTCTTTTTTTTTCGATCATTTTTTCTCTCCAAGTTTGTGGAGTGAAAGAGATGGGTAATCCCGCCAGAATTTAGGAACACCATGTGAATGTTGTATGCATCAAATTTGCATGTCAGTTTTTGTCAGTGGTTTGATTTGCATGAACACAGGCAGAAAAGCTTTGTGTGCCTGAGGTGAAGAAGAGGAACGGGACTTTGTATAAGTGGGTGTGAGTTCACATACAAACTAGTAATCAGTGTACAATGTGTCCACCTCTCCATCCCATCATATGGGACAAAATAGACTATGCGTATGACAAGTGAGTCTTGAAGGCCTTGCCTCTCTTGTTGTTGTTGTTTTAATTCAGTTTGTGAGAAATAGTGGTGGTGTTTCTGATTCACATTTGCATGTGAGAAGCAGTGATGCGGTGGTGTTTCTCAGTTTTGTATGTGATCACTTACAGCGTTATATTCAGTTCTGGTATTTTGATCTGGCAATCGAAATAGATTTGCAGATAAAATACAGTCTGTGGCTCTCTCCCTCAGTCTCTTCTCTCTGTCACTGTCTCTTTATCTCACACATGAACATAGTCACACACATGCGCGCGCGCGCGTACACACACACACACACGCACACACACACACACACCGCACACACAAAAACATACACATACACGCCGCGGCCACACACACTACGAGTGAGAACAGTGTTTAAAAAACATGTACAAAACATAGCTTCCATTTGTCAAATCACATCCATTTGTTGAAATTTACATTTATGACAATATGCCCACTTTAACGCAGTCACACACACACACACACACACACACTAACACACGCGCGCGTGCGCGCTCACACGTAAGCATTATCTCCCCCCCTCTCCTACTCACCACCACTCTTACCTCCCCTCCTCCCCCACCCATCCTCCACAGCCGACATCACCCCTTACCCGGCCCACACACACATACCATTCCACTACACAAACAACTCAACGTATTTGTCCGTTTCAGAGAGATGATAGATGGTGTCAAAATTAAAAGTGGAACTGATGGAGACAGATGGTTTATTTGTCTTATCAGAGAGTGGCTGTGGTAATTCGTCTTTTGGAGAGATCGACCTAGTCTGTCAGCTTGAAGTTTGTCTTGATGGAGTGCAAACACACTGAGTGTGCATGTGATCTTTATGATGTAGAGGAAAGAGAAAAAAAAAGAAGAAATACAGATATAAAAATTCCCCCTTGACTGCTGCTGACAATTCTGTCCACCCGTGAAAGAACGTCTGTCAACTCACTGAGATAAAACAGAGCTAGCTTATAGGTCAGGATGTCAGTCACCATTCTTTGTCTGGATGCCTTAATCTTGGAATTGTTCGGCAGAATGGTGACACCATTGATAGGAACACAACAGTTTTTGGACTGTACTAAATGAAGACCTCACTGATCTCGCTGTATGAATCAGCAGTCACGTGGTTAACTCACTCAGTACGGCCAGTCCTCTCTTCTCCTCTACACAGACCCCTCGGATGTCCAGTGGCTGTCTCAATGACCCAACCTTTAGCTTCCGTCGTCAGAATTGTGGTATTCTTTGTCAACATTCACGTCTTCAGTAGAAGAGCCTTCCGCTTGCAATATTTTGATGATGGTAATTGGGGTGAAACGCTGTTAACGTCGTCTCTTTCGCCGTTCGTACGGAGAGAGCTAGGGTTGGTGAAAATAAATCAATTCGTATGGAAAGAGTTAAGCCTCTGTAAGTCTGTCTGATTTTTTTTTCTTTTTAAGTAAAAGCGTATTTACGCAGGTGGAAAGACGAAAAACAAATGTTTCAAGAAGATGCGCAGACACAACCTGCATAATCGTGACAAATTGAGAAATCATGTACCAGTCAGTTTCATTCATGCAGCAAAAACAATTGTATGCTTTAGAGAGTTTTGCACGTATCCTATTTTTTCCCATTTTATCTTCTGACACATCTTGATATGACCATCGCCAGCTTCTGAAATGTGCAGGCCTACTGCCAACTGATAATTGGGTGTGTATTTAGGGTGAATGTGTGACAGTGTGTGTGTCTGTGTCTGTGTCTGTGTGTCTATCTGTGTGTGTGTGTCTATCTGTGTGTGTCTATCTGTGTCTGTGTCTGTGTCCACGTGCCTGCGGATCATTTTGGCTTAAAAGCCTCAGTCAAAATAGTTTCAGTTTCTCAAGGAGGCGTCACTGCGTTCGGACAAATCCATATACGCATAACCCAACGTGCTTGAAATAATAACCCATGCAATTAAAAAAAAATATATAGAGATATATATATGTATGTGTGTGTGTGTGTGTGTGTGAGCGTGTGAACTGGACGGCACGTCCATGGGATCGAGACACACACACACACACACACACACACACACACACACACACAGAGAACAATAATTATCATGATTCTACGTTCAGTATGTGGGCATTTTTATCGAGCAATAGCAGTACCTGTAAGGAGTCAACAAGGTCCACTTCTAGAGCCGATTGCTTTCCCGTCGATGTCATCATTGGTGGTCATTGTATTTCTTTCCTCTCCGGCATTTATTTCCCCTTTTGTTGTTGTTGTTTGGTTGGTTGGTTGTTTTTTTCTATTATTTGTTTTAATTAATTGTTTGAGGGTTTTAATGTATAATACATGGCCTGAACGCGTCAATGGCCGAAGGTGAGAAAGCCAGGAAAGAGGAAGCGGGTGAACGCTGTTCTCGTCTCTCAGGTCAGGGGAGACAAAAGTGCCTTCTTCTTCTCTCCCCCTGACACACGTGCGTGAGTTCCACGTCCACGTTTTGATAAAACATGTCCTGTCGTTATTTTTACTTTATTGACTCACCCGGTGTTCAGTTGTCTCTCTCTCTCTCTCTCTCTCTCTCTCTCTCTCTCTCTCTCTGTGTGTGTGTGTGTGGTAAACTTTATCATTGACATTTTCTCTGCAAATACTTTGTCATTTGAAACCAAATTTGGCATATAAATAGGAAAACGTCAGTTCTTTCCAGTCATCTTGTTTAAAACAATATTGTACCTCTGGGATGGGCACAAAAAAATTTAAAAAAGAAGCCATATTATATGCAAACTGAATTCACTGTTATATTTATATTTTTTATTCTCTAAACTTGGCACTTTGATATTCTGACACAACAACAAAAGCAGTCATTTTTTTTATTTTTTGTTCAAACAGGACTTCTTTTGTTAAGCATGGAAGTTATATTTATTTTGCATGTCTTTGGTGCAGATAGTAAAAAAGGGAAATTAATCTGTAATTAATGCTATGGGGATTATTTTGCTTTAAACTGATCTTTCTCATCTTAAACAATACATTTGAAATTATACTCAATACATAAAAAGCTTGTGTTTTACTCTCGGTGTACAAGGCTTTCACTATGTTCATTCACCCAAGTGGTCTTTTTCGGACAATACTAAAATCAGTATGAAGAGTGGACTTTATAGATCTAGTGGCTGAGCCCTGAAGATCATGGGGCAAAAATCAATTGTGTACACATATTTATACATATTCAAAGCGCGTGCTCATATTCTTCGCAAACGCGAACGACGCCATTTTGTTTCAAGTTGTTGACCTGCCCGTTCAATCCTATATTCAATAGACAATACACGATAACATGTGATGGAAAGTTGGAGAAGGAGACCGTTATATATTTATTCAGAGAAAGATTTGTGAACGCCTCATCACTTACTGGATTATGCCCCAAACTGCCATAAAAATATCCATATAATCAGTGGGAATTCACGGTTAAAAATAATAAGCCATGAGAGTTAATACCCTTGAATTGATGAATCGCAAAAATTTTCCAGTCTTGATTTTTCTCAAAATGAAGTTCTTTTCACTTCATACGACGTTTAGAAGTATTGCACTTGGCTCTACATGTTATAAGTTTAACAAAATACTCAATTTTCATATCTACTTTAAAATTATAAAACTAGAATGAACATAAAAGAGAAATTGAATCAACCGCGTCAACCAGGTGTAACTAAACTTGTACATCTATCTAGATCCAGAGAAAACGGCTAAATGTTGCAGTGTGATTGCGGCGATAGCCACGTCTCCTTTACCGCGGACTTAAAAAGAATTTTTAATTGCCTTTAAAGATTTTTTGAATGCCCAAGATACACCAGAATATTATGATTTAAACAGCGTTCTCACTGCGAATACCGCAATCGATTTATCGCCCTTTAGAAAAGCATGTTCAAATGTTACATTTTTGAACGTCAGTTAAGGAGCCACGATAGTGTAATGGATAAGACAGCTTCTTCTCATCCGAACACGCGGGGTTCGAACGTGCCGTTTGGACTTTTTTTTTCTTCTTTTTTCATTTTCTTTTAACCCGAAGCTTTATAATAACAAATACAAAACACATTTTAACGATTATATATATATATATATATTTTTTTTTTTTTTTTTTTTTTTTTTTAAGTGTATCACAAGTGAGTCTTGAAGGCCTTGCCTCTCTTGTTTGTTTGTTTGTTTAATCATTCCTCCACGATGGTGGTGATGTTTATCATAATGAATAATCAAAAGTAATGTACAGTACATTATAGATATAAAATCTTTAAACCATACATTATCATTATTATTTTTAAAAAAAAAGAAAGAAAAAGATTTAGTTGCTTCACTGAAGACGGAGCCACTGAGCTGTTGGTTATTGTTGACAGGCTCTGTCAGTCATCTTTCTCAGTTTAAAACATGTCTATATTCTGAGCATGAACTCTTGCCCAGAAAGACGAAATAAAGCAGATTATCTGGCACACTTTACCACATGACACGCCAGGATACAGCCGGACCCCTTCAATGGTCAAAAAAGAAAAGTTCCTGTGCCGGGAATCGAACCCGGGCCGCCTGGGTGAAAGCCAGGAATCCTAACCACTAGACCACACAGGACTTGTTATGGAGTACCATGCCAGCTATCCTAACGTCATCCTTCCCACTTGTTTGATCGATTTTTTGTCATCCCTCTCTCTGAAAGACTGTATTGTATTGTATTGTATTGTTCTCTCTCTCTCTCTCTCTCTCTCTCTCTCTCTCTCTCTCTCTCTCTCTCTCTCTCTCTCTCTCTCTCTCTCACACACCCTCAATCTGTCTTGGCATTGTCTTACTTACTCTACTAGTTAACCCCAGAAAATCAAATTCATTCAATTCAGTTCTGTCTGTATGTCTCAGGATCTGTCTGTTTGTCTCTATCCTGTCTGTCTGTCTGTCTGTCTCCCTCTCTCTCTTTTTCTCTTTGTGGCTAAAGATAATGAAGTGATTGTATTGCAGGTTTCTCGCCGGTTTCTGTGTGAAGTATTTAAAAGCGCAGTTACTTTATTCTGTTCAGCTGGATGTTGAAAAACAAAACAACAACAACAACAACAACAAAACAGTGCTGTGTTGTAATCATCAATTCATAACTATCCATGCATTTGTAAATTCTGTTATGCATGTGAATGCGTATAAATTGAGTATATATGTATGTATGTATTCACGTGTGTATGTGTGTATGTATATAATTATGTGTGTATGTATGTGTATCCGTAATTATGTATCCATATATATCTTCAGTTTGTACAGATATGTGTGTATGTTTATGCGTGCGTGCAGACGGGTATGTAAAGCACTATATAGTAGGCTGTGTGATACGCGTGAACTTTTAGAATCCGATTTACTTATACACTTATTCACTTGGTAGCGTAAAAAGGGTCCATTTTCAGGCTGCCATAGAATCAGCCGTCTTTGGCAAACCCATCATTAAACCGACAACGTGATCATTTTGACAAGCCCAAAATCTAGACGGATAACACCACCAAAAACTACATCACGGTTTATGTGGGTAGTGTACAAAACAATCACACTCACACAAGTGCGCTAGGAAACACACTCACACATACATACATGTGTACAAACATTTATACATACATACATACATAGGACTGAATGGGGGAGAGAGAGATCATCAAAGAACCGAGAAAGAGAGAGAGCATGAAAGGAAACAGACCGGGGGAGGGGAGTTAAATCTGGCCCCAAACCAAACAACAACAAAAAAAAAGTTCCTGTGCCGGGAATCGAACCCGGGCCGCCTGGGTGAAAGCCAGGAATCCTAACCACTAGACCACACAGGACTTGCCATCAGGTGTGACAGCAAGGAACACAACATTTCTCCCGCTCCTACTTGACGCAAAATCAATGTCCTCTCTCTCGTGTGTGTCTGTCACGGACACACCTTTCCAGATTTGGCGAATGAACAACAGCTATCGCTGTCGTTCATCTCTCCATGATACTCCAACTATTATAGTGTGTGTGTGAGTGTGTGTGTGTGTGTGTGTGTGTTGTTGCTGGTTTTCGTTATTTATGTAACCTTGTATGTATATCACTGATAGGTATACATGATAACCTCGTCAGTCCAGCAAAATTCACCCATACCCCTCTCTCCTCCTCTACCCCCGGCACCCCCCCTCCCCCTCATGCCCGCACATCGCACCCTTCCCAACACACACAATATTGCTTCAAACCTTGACTCTATCTTTTTACCCTCCCCCTTTCGGGCCCTTTTATCTCCACCCTTATTAAGCCACCAGTCGCCGAATCTGGGATCGAATCTAGGCCGGTTTCAGTTTCAGTTTCTCAAGGAGGCGTCACTGCGTTCGGACAAATCCATACACGCTACACCACATCTGTTGAGCAGATGCCTGACCAGCAGCATAACCCAACGCGCTTAGTCAGGCCTTGAGTGCATGCTTACATATTTGTGTACCTATGAAAGTGGATTTCATTTTACGTAATTTCGCCAGAGGACAACACTCTCGTTGCCATGGGTTCTTTTTCAGTGCGCCAAGTGCGTGCTGCACACGGGACCTCGGTTTATCGTCTCATCCGAAAGACTAGACGCTCAGTTTGATTTTCCAGTCATACTTAGGAGAAAGGGCGAGAGCGGGATTCGAACCCACACCCTCACGGACTCTCTGTATTGGCAGCTGAGCGTCTTAACCATTCTGCCACCTTCCTAGGCCGGTCAGATTGAAAGTCCAACGCCGCTTTGACTGCTTGGGTACCCTTCCTTCCTTCCTTTCTTCCTCCCTTCCTTTCTTCCTCCCTTCCTTGATGTTAGCCTGTCTTTTTACTACTTTTTTTTTTCTTAGTTCTCATGCTGAGTTTTATTGGAGGTAAAGTATACATCATTCTTTGTTCGTGAATCGACAATGGAATGCGTGTTCCACGCATCCCGAGATCTGATGATGATGGTGATGATAACAACAACAACAATAATAATAACAACAACAACAACAATAATGTTGATATAGAAGAAGAAGTATGTGCATCCATACGCGCTTACCCAGTGGGGTCTATTTGTATTTCTTTTCATCACAACAGATTTCTCTGTGTGAAATTCTGGCTGTTCTCCCCGGGGAGAGCGCGTCGCTACACTACAGCGCCACCCTTTTTTTTTGTGTGTATTTATTCCTGCATGCAGTTTTCTTTGTTTTTCCTATCGAAGTGGATTTTTCTACAGAATTTTGCCAGAAACAACCCTTTTGTTGTCGTAGGTTCTTTTACGTGTGCTAAGTGCATGCTGCACATGGGACCTCGGTTTATCGTCTCATCCGAATGACTAGCGTCCAGACCACCACTCAAGGTCTAGTGGAGGGGGAGAAAATATCGGCGGCTGAGCCGTGATTCGAACCAGCGCGCTCAGATTCTCTCGCTTCCAATGTGGACGCGTTACCTCTCGACCATCACTCTACGTTTAGCGTCCTGTTAACGGATTAAAACGGTACACGTGAAGTATATTGATATTATTAATATTGTCTGTTGCGAAGGAAAAATGACTTTTTAATTTGTATTTGCTCGTTTACTCTTGTTGGCTTTTCATGTGTTTGTTAACTTTATCAATATCAGTCTTTTTGTTTGTTAACTTTATCGACATCAGTCGTTTTGTTTGTGAACTTTTTCGACATCAGTCGTTTTGTTTGTGAACTTTTTCGACATCAATCTTTTTGTTTGTGAACTTTTTCGACATCAGTCATTTTGTTTGTGAACTTTTTCGACATCAGTCGTTTTGTTCACATGGTGTGTGCAAAAGATGCTCATGTATCTAATGCTCCACTTGAATGTCCTCAGGGGAGCACGTGAAAAAAGCACTTTCTGCTTTGCCTGAGGTCTTTACTGAGCCCACATCCGCTGAGACACATAATTATTGTGATGATTATAATCATTATTATCCTTTTCCCATGCCCACCCGTTGGTCGGTGTATGTGACGGTGCACGTAACAGGCTCATTACCGACAGTCAGCTGCCCTGAGGTCGGCACAAGTCATGTATGGTTTAATCATGATAATATAATAATAATGATGATGATGATGATGATGATAACGACGATAACAACAACAACAATAATAATGTTAATATTAATATTGATGATATTAATATTGATAATGATAATAAAGCACTGATCTTGTGCAGAAACAAATTAACTCAAAGCGCTTCCATGCCCGTCATTTACACGCACGCATAACAGGTTTACAGGGCTCATGGCTTAAGACAAAAATAATACAAATAAATAGATATAAATAGAAAGCTGGATGAAGTATAGACCGGAAGTAAAGAGACAGAGGGAGTAGGGGAGGGGAGAGAAGGAACTGTTTTGGAGAGAGAAAAAAGTTGGTTTCATGGCCAGAATTGAAAGAGTCGAGAACAGAGATTTGACGAAGCGAAAGAGGGAGCTCATTCGAAGTGTAATGACCAGTGACAATTTTACCGATGTTTGCACCAGTACAAACCCGGTTTGTGAAATGCACATTAACTTTTCGTTGACTTCACAGTAACCTGTGTTTCCGCACGGTGGGCATTTTGACGGAGCATTAAGGATTTTTCCTTTGCTTTTCAAGTCATCAGCATCTCTGCAGATTGCCGTTTTCTTTTATTTGAACAGACTTGAGCACTTCTGTACAGATGCAGAGCCCGTTTTTGCCTTAATTGCTGCTACGGCGATGCTGACTGTTTCCAACATCTTCAGCTGGTCTATCGCTTTGTTTAGATACCGAATGATTAAACTTTTTTCTTTGTTTTGGTTGTCAAAACCTTGTTTTTTTGTGCATCGTTTACTCATTTCTGCTTTCTTCATCGCGCAGCGGTGAATAAGGTTGCGTTGTGATCACACGAGATGCTGAACACAGATAGAACACACGGAAGGACCTTTTGCCCTTTCTGGTTGGCTTTCATTTCCTTGAGAGCTGGTCTCATCAGTCTCCGGGTCCCTGGTATCGATGATGGTGCCAGGTATCGTTTAACACAGACCATGGCGCCAAAAGATTGTAAGTGAATCTTA
>NC_134894.1:10050247-10052747 GCF_041734735.1 Babylonia areolata | reverse complement strand
TTTTCATTCCTCGAGCCAGAACTGGAAAAACAGCGACATCGAGCACACGCACAGAATCGGACAAAGAGCAAGAAACAATCCGTCACCAAGGCCTCTCATTGTAACCTTCCGCAACGTGGATGATAAAGTAGGAATCCTCAAAGACCAAGAGCTTAGAGGCAACCTCCGACAGTCTGACATCAGAGTCTCCACTGACCTGACACCGCTCCAGCGGGAACGGCTGCAGCAGCTGCGTGACGAAGGAAAGATAGCGTATTACGTGAATGGAAAACTCCATGTTGAAGACAGCCGGTTTGGAGAGAACACAAGGTTTGGTTATCACCGCAACTCAACAGAGAACCACAATAACGGCACCCCAGCCAGCCGTCAGGAGAATGCTGACTTCCACAACTCTGTAGGCGACACATACAGAGACCGACTTCTACAGGGACTGGACATGGCAGAGTCGGGACTGAACCCACAGATACAGATTTCCAAATCAAACATTGGAAGATCATCGCAATGTGACGTAGGACCCCAGACAGATGCACCAAGCTCAGAGCAAACGAGGACAGACCGCAGAAGTGGTGCGGGACAATATAACTGTGAACAGAGCTTGGGAGTTCCATGCCAGCCAGATGATCGTTTCCTCTGGCATCAAGGTTGGCAGCCCAGTCCACTGCATCACTCTGTACCAGCCATAAGTGACTGCAGCCAGTGGCCACCCTTGTTAAATGCAGTGCACACAGTCACTGGGTCACTACCGTTCACTTCACCTCTACACTACACGTCACACAATGAAACGATCCCATCATCACACTGCCGCAGCATGGAGGACGTCAACTACTGGAGTCCGGTGCACTACATGTCATCGGATGGCAACCCAGAGAGTGAACCACAACCAGCACAGTCACAACAACATGCACAGACAGCTGATACGCAGAGGGTCTCTACACAGACATCTTCTGCAGATGCTCAACTGATAAACCCCACGCTTGCGGACTTTACGGACGTGTCTGGTATGCAGACGTCTTCCAAGCAGATGGCAACAGAGCAGACAACCTCCTCTTTCTCAGCCTCCATGGAGGCAGCCTCCGCCAAGGCAGTCAAAATGACTACAGCTTCCACTGTGCCTGTGACTTTTACACAGTCCCCGATGGTACAAGAGACGACCTTAGAGGCAGCCAGTATGCAGACGGGCCTCAACCAAACAGACATTACGCAGACGGGCCTGCACCAGGCGGCCACTATGGAGACGGACCTCGACCAGACAACATCCACGCAGACGGGCCTCCACCAGGCGGCCACTATGGAGACGGACCTCAACCAGACAGTCGTTACACAAGTGGGCATCAATCAGACAGATGCAAGTCAGGAAACCACTACACAAACTACAACCATGCCTGCAACTTCCACACGGGCATTCTCCAGAGAAGCAGTCACCACACCTGCAGACACCATGAAAGCAGCCCCTGTGCAGACATCCACCGTGCCTGCAGACTCTTTCAAAACGGTCACCACACAGGAAAGCACAACACAGGGAACCCCCTTGGCAGAGGAAGCGTTCCCTGACCCGCCCACCGACACCACAGCAGACATGGATGACCACAAAAGACCCAGGACACGTAGTAGGTCACGCCAAACTAGTCTTCTTGACCAGTTTCAACACGTACCTCGTGACAGCACTAAAGACAAAGGATAGGACACTGGCCAACGCCCATACACAAACTTATCTATTTCTGGAAGTAAAATTACGTTCGCTTCCTTCAATGTTGAAAATTTAGTTGCCAGACTTAGTGAATCTGACTTTATAAAGTATGTGAAGTCGTTTGATGTTTTCTGTGCGGTGGAGACATTTACGTCACATTTTGATTCTACCATCCATTTCGATGATTATTGCTGTTTCCATGCACCTGCCGTCAAAATTTCCAGGCGAGGCAGACCTTCAGGAGGCGTGGTTGTACTAGTTAGAAAATCGTTAACGCCTTTCATGTCTCAAATAACCTGCAAAAATGACAATATGATTTGTTTAAAGTTTTCGAAATCTTTATTTGGATGTGACAAAGACATTTTATGTACTTTTGTATATGTGCCTCCTTACAAAAGTCCCTATTACGACACGAAACCGGACTTAAACTGTTCTTTAAATAAGCTTGAGGAATTCCTCATTGATATTCTTCAGAGGGGAGAAGACATGCATTTGTTGGTCATGGGCGATCTAAATGCTCGAATCGGTAATTGGAACCTTGATGGGGATGGTGACGATGAACCTATAGATTTCGCAATTCAGAACACCAGACAGTCTCAAGACAAAGTTACAAACCAGTTTGGCAAGATTCTAATTGATTTTTGTACAGTTTTAAACTGCATCCCTCTAAACGGGTATGCAGTAGGTGATGCATTTGGAAAGTTCACCTTTGTTGCAGACCAAGGGAACAGTGTTATTGATTATGCTCTTATGTCATCTGATTTTTTCTATTCATGCAATCCCCTCTTTAAAGTTGACAGCCGAGTTGAATCC
>NC_134894.1:10022747-10040247 GCF_041734735.1 Babylonia areolata | reverse complement strand
GGGGTTAAAAATCGGGGGAAAAAAAAACTTTTTCAAAGTAAAAACTCTCGCAGACAGAAAGGGGAAGAGAAAAAGGTGCCTCTTCACTGTAGCGACTCGCTCTCCCCGGTGAGAGCGGCCCGAATCTCACCCGGAAAAATCTGAGACGAGAAGCAGTATAATACAAAACATTAAACCCGAAAAATTGAGCGAGGTTAAGAAGTGGTTAGGGGGCGTGGGGATGAGAAGATGTACACGTCATCACAGCTTCGATATATAAATTATATGTATATATCATAGTGTGTGTGTGTGTGTGTGTGTGTGTGTGTGTGTGTGTTTATATATATTTATATATATTTATATATACAGTGGCTTGAGCTGTGGACTATTATTTCATGGCTCGTGAGTTCAATGCTTTGGGTTGGCAACATATCAAACAAGAGAGGCAAGGCCTTCAAGACTCACTTGTGATACACTTTAAAAAAAATCCAAGCTTTTTATGTATTGCGTATAATTTCAAAATGTAATGTTTAAGATGAGAAAGATCAGTTTAAAGCAAATTAACTCCCCTAGCATTAATTACAGAGTAATTTCCCTTTTTACTATCTGCACCAAAACGTTTGCAAAATAAATAAAACTTCCATGCTTAGCAAAAGAAGTTCCTGTTTGAACAGAAAATGACATTAATGACTGCTCTTGTTGTTGGGTCAGAATATCAGATCAAATTGCCAAGTTTAGAAGTTTAGAGAATACAAAAAATATAAATATAACAGTAAATGCAGTTTGCATATAATTAGGCATATAATTAGGCTTCATTATTTATTTTTTTGTGCCCATCCCAGAGGCGCAATATTGTTTTAAACAAGATGACTGGAAAGAACTGAATTTTTCCTATTTTTAGGCCTAATTTGGTGTCAACTGACAAAGTATTTGCAGAGAAAATGGCAATGTTAAAGTTTACTACGGACACACAGACACACACACACAGTGACAACCGAACACCGGATTAAAACACAAGTTTACACAAGTGAGTCAAAAAACCAAAACAAATCAACAGCAACAAAAAAAAAAAACACAAAAAAACAAACAAACAAACAAAAAAACCCAAGGTCTGGTCTTTTTTGGTGCCCGACATCCAGCTGAGCGTTGGTGCCTGCATAGCTCTGGTGTTTAGCGTCTATCTGGAATCGTGAACTGAGATTGGTGTGTAGAATCCTGGGTTCCCAGAATAACAACTGGTATTTCGTCATATACCAAATTTTAACGCGGTGTCGTTCTGGTAGCGTCAGACTGTAGTGATAGGCAGGTTCCCCAACACCCACCTACTCACTCCTAATCCAGAACTGTAACAGAGTGAAATCGAAATCTTTGTCAATTTGAGAGAGAACGAACGAACGAACGAAGTTTTTTATTGAGGGAAGTGGAATAAGCATACATGTGCTTTTTTTCATCCAGCCCTCAGGGCAAATGGAAATTGAATATGAATCAAAACATCCACAAAGTAGCAAAGAGATGAAGAAATAAAGACATGACATTCACATTCACATTTAAACATGCACATCTACATAATAAACATGTACATTTACATAATCATGATACAAACATCATCATGTCATGAAGGAAAAAGATCAAACCATCCCCCCTTAAAAAAAAAAACAAAAAACAGCCCCTCCCAAGCCTCCCCCCCACCCCCCCCCCACCCCCACCCCCCAAAAAAAAAAATTCAGGACACTGATTGTGGTTGTATATCATTAAGTAGTGCGATAGCGGTTAGACATACAATGAAACTATATATGCGTATTCAATAAGATAAAGTCAAGTTAAGTATGATTGTTGACATATTTGTCCATAAGGTGTGTATGGTAATGTTTTTTGAATTCTTGAATGCTTTTCTGAACATTAACATTGGATGAAATATTGTTCCATAAACAGCCTCCTGAATAAATGAGACTGGATTTAAACAGATCTACTCTTGGAATGGGGATCTTAATCTTGTTGGTCTGGCGGACTAGCGTGGTGGGAAATCTATCTCTCAAAGATGGAGCATAATTAGACATGATTTTAAAAATAAAAACTGCTTTGTTGTATTCAAGTTTAAGCTTTAGGGGAAGAATATCTAAATGTCTGTAGTCGTCAGCAGTCAGTGATGAAGATTTCAGAAGGATTAATTTAAGAGCTCGTCTATGCAGACTTAGTAAAGGTTTTAGTATATTATCGCTAGCTGAATCCCAGAGTGTTGACGCATAGTTAATATGTGATTCAATATAAGCAAAAATGAATAATTTTCTACAATGCAAATCAAGAAAATGTTTAATTCTGGAAAGCTGATAAATCTTTTTGGATAGGGTTTTGCATAATGACATAATATGACTGGACCAAGATAAGTTGTTATCAATGGTGACTCCAAGAATTTTATGATTATCAACTTCTTCTATTGAATGACCATTAATGGAAAAGGGTGGAAGGTTGTGTGAAAAATTTTGGCGTTTCTGTCTGGTGGTGAGTATGAGACATTTCGTTTTTTTTGGATGGAGACGCATGTGATTTAAATTGGACCATCTAACTATATCATTAATGCTTTGTTGCAGAGCATAGTACACTTTGTCTATTGTAGTGTGATTTGTATGTATTGTTGTATCGTCTGCAAACATCTCACATAATGCATTAATAAATAGAGGCAAATCATTTATATAAACAGAAAACAATATTGGACCAAGAATTGAACCTTGAGGAACTCCGTAATAGATAGACTGTAAAGAGGATTGAGATTCATTCATAGATACAATTTGTCTTCTGTCTGATAGAAATGAAGATATGAGGTCAAGTGTATTTCCAGAAAAGCCATATAATTTTAGTTTTTTCAAAAGAAGAGTGTGGTCTATCACATCGAATGCCTTCATAAAATCCACCATGAGAACACCAGTAATTTCATTATTGTTTATATTTGTGAGCCATTGTTCGACTAAGTTAGTGAGTGCTGTATGACAGGAGTGCTTGGACCTGAAACCAGACTGATTTGGATGAAATAATTTGTAGTGATTGAAATGATTAAGGATATGTTTGTTAATGTGTTTTTCTAAAGGTTTTGACAATATTGATAAGATTGAAATTGGTCTGTAATTGGAAGGGTCTGTACGGTCTCCTGACTTAAAAATGGGTACTACTTTCGCGACTTTAAAAGATTTAGGAATGATCTTTTTTGTGATACATTGGTTATAGACATAAGTAAGTGTTTCGGCAATTATAGGAGCAGAGAGTTTTAATATCTTTCCATCTATACCATCAATACCTTTCGAACCTGTTTGCTTTAAGTGGGAAAGAGCATAGTAAACTTCATGTACATCCATAAGAGGGATATCAAGGTGTGATGAAATATTTTTAGTGTTACAAAAGGTTTCGAGAATATCAAGTGAATTAAGGGATGACATGTTTGTTCCTACTGTTGAGTTAGCTACATTACAAAAATGTGTATTTAGGTTATCTGCTGATATGTCGTTAGTTGTTGTGGATTGCGTGATATTATGTTTATTTTTTAACTGATTTATGGCTTTCCAAATCAATTTATTATTGGATTTTGTGGAAATAAGTTCTTGAAAATAATTCTTTTTTTCTGAACGTTTCAAAGCATTTACAAGATTACGTTGTTTTCTGAATTCATCTTTCTTACCTTCTGAGAGAGACGAGTCTCTTTCCTTAATCTTATCATCAATGGTTTTAGTCATCCACGGCTGTTTAGGATAGCTTTTGACACGTTTTGTTATGAATGGAGCATGTTTATCATATACATTAAGAAAATTGTGATACCAAACCTCCAGTGCTTCTTCAGGATTAGAGAACTGATAAACAGCTGACATATTGGAATGTATCAAGTTCTGTAGAAATAAATCCTTATCAAATTGTCTAAAATCTCTATGGCAAACGGTTTTATGTCTATTTGCAGGAATTTTTACACCTCGTTTGGACCATGTGAAACATATAGGGGAATGGTCACTGCAGCCAAACGTTGGGGAACATACTTCTGTTATGGAGTTTGTAGATGAAGCGTATATGTGATCTATAAGTGTTTTTGACGTTGCAGTAACTCTCGTAGGTATGTCAATTAACTGCGTTAGGTGAAACGATTCATAAAGTTTTGTCCAGTGTTTGTTTGATTTGAGTAAGTCAATATTAAAGTCACCTAATAGTATTATTTCACTTGAAGACAAAGAAGCTTCTTCCATCATCAACATAAACTTGTCTATCCAATCTACATGTTCAGCTGGATTTCTATAGATAAAGCCGAGAAGGATAGGTTTTGATTTCTTAAAGCGTATTTCGATCCATACAGATTCAACTTGATAATTTTCGAGTGATTCAATTCGTTTAAAGTTAATGTTTTGTTGAACATATACTACAAGGCCTGTTTCTCTAGAACATTTCGGATCATTACGAATAATACAATAGCCTGGTAGTAGTAAATCAGAGTCTTGTATATGGTCTGTTAGTCTTGATTCAGCAAATCCGAATATGTGAAACTGTTTTCCGGAGTTTGAAAGGACATGGGATACATCAGCTAGTTTGTTGATGATATGATTAATATTCAGAAAACCTACTTTAAAACCATCGGATATTGGCCAAGTGTTGAGTGTTTTAGTCATGGAACAGAAAAAGTGAATACAACAGTATCAAAGATGACTATTAATGTTATGATACAATGGTACAATGGAAAGGAGAAAAAAAGACACAAGAAATACCAAAGGACACCTCCAAAAGTACACAGTGTGCAATATACTTAACCACTGATTAAACAACCTATCAAATAACAAGTCACATAAAATATAGTCGAATACACCAAGTAATTAGGTCAATTATATATCCAAGTTTACACCGTCATCAAATAAGAAGTCACATAGAATACAATTCAAATATAGCAAGTAATAAGGTCAATAATATTGACTGCGTCCGCACAACTCACGTAATTTGCGCTGAATATAGTTTTGGTCCGGCAAACTATGACAACCTCATGTGCATTACGAGATCACGAGTGTGTCCGCAACACACACACACACACACACACACACACACACACACACACGCATGAACGTTCACGAGAATGTGCACTTACCGCACCCACGCACTTGCTGCACGAGCGTGTGAACATTCGCAGAACTATACATATCACACGCATGATTCACATAACTGTACATGTACATTTGTATACCGGAATGCTATTGATATATAAATATATGAATATATTATATGTATATATGAATTTATATTTTAGCATAACAACACCCAGTTAGACAGATGATATTGATGAGAAATCAAATCAATCTATGTTGTTTATAGCCCTGCCGACCACTAAGGTCATAATCATCAGAGCTCAGAGAGAGAGAGAGAGAGAGAAAGAACGCTGAACGCCTTTAATGATTCAGGCCAACAGTCCCGATCACGAAGAGAGAGAGAGAGAGAGAGAGAGAAATGATTTCCATTGTGAACAGATCAGGTTTCAGCATGCGTGCTGCACGTACAAAATATTGCTCGTGTGACTACTATGCTGCGTCACATCAACCTAACCAATCCAGAGCTTTGTAATGATTTTTGTTTTCGCAGCGAGTTCTTAAGTTTTCCCAATGGAACCATTTGTATATTTGTCAGTTCTGAGTCATTACCGAGAAAGAAGAAAAAAACACCGTAATAATCTGTATAGGCATCCATCAGCCAGACAAGGATTTATCTTACAGGATAAAGCATTCATTGTGTACGATAACCTTCCAAGTCTTTCCATCCCAGTCCTTTGTTTCTTGACCCCCCGTTTTCCCGTTCTCTCCTCCACAGCCCATTACCATCTGTGAATGATGCACATAATGGCCAGATCCCAAGTCTGGTCCGCTGCATGCGGTGAAAGAAGCCTCCCATCGGTTACGAAGTGGCGCCCAAGAATAATAATAAGGGACTGGGTTGTAAGGAGTTGGAAGGGAATCTACAAATAAACGCTGAATCCTACAATCAATCCCCTTTCAGCCTGCAGAGTCTGGTCTGCTGTTAGTGGTGAAAGGACCGACCCTACCACCGACCGGCACCGGTCACAGACCTCACTGAATACCAACTAAACGTGTGGCCTGTTGCCATCGGGGGTGATATCAGTTCACACAGGTCATTCACTCCACCTGGCACAACCCTTTCAACCCGACTCGTCCCCACCAGGACCAGGTACACATGGACCGTATATCCTGACTGTGACTGACGTGGGAATAAAACTACACTTCACACACACACACACACACACACACACACACACACACACACACACACACGTGTACAAGTACACACACACACACACACACACACACACACACACACACACACACCTGTACACGTACACGTACACTCACACACGTACACTCACACACACACACTCACACACACACGTGTACACGTACACACACACACACACACACACACACACACAAACACACACCTGTACACGTACACACACACACACACACACACACACGCACACACGCACGCACACACGCACGCACGCACGCACACACACACGTCTACACGTACACTCACACACACACACACACACACACACACGTGTACACGTACACACACACACACACACACACACACACAAACACACACCTGTACACGTAAACACACACACACACACACACACACACACACACACACACACACACGCACGCACGCACGCACACACACACGTGTACACGTACACTCACACACACACACACACACTAGCGTTGCCGGGACGCTCTGTCCCGCTCTCTGTGGTCACTCGGATATCGTGCATGTCAAACCCGCTGTCTGTCACGTAAATCGTGTTATCTCCTTTTCAATATCTGTTCATCTGTTCGCATGAATATTACTTTTCGTTTTTTTTTTAATTTCCGGCTCTCTATCTGTGGGGGTAGGGTGGGGATGAGTGAGAGAGAGAGAGGAAGAACTGGGTGGTTTCTTAGTGTAGGGATCATGGATCAAAGTAGCAGTAAATGACGGGCTGGAGCTGTGGCGGTCGGGGTTTATCCCCGGGGAGCGCTTCAGAGTGGTCCAGCCTAGATACTGCGAAATAAAGGTCCTTTTTTTATTCTTTTATTTATTAGTATTTCTTTCTTCTTTAAAAAAAAAAAAAAAAAAAAATATATATATATATATACATATATATATATATATATATATATATATAGAGAGAGAGAGAGAGAGAGAGAGAGAGAGAGAGAGAGAGAGAGTTATTGCTTTTTCCTGCAGATCCCCCATGCAGTGACAGAATAATCCAAATGTGATTGTGGTCACTAAACGGGAGGAAGGAAGGAAGGTTTATCAGTTCACATTCAAGGTCATCGTGGAGACCACTGAAATGACAAAGCAGTGGAAAAATTAAGTCAGACAGAAAGACAGTTGGGGCAAAGCCTGAATGTTATCGTTCATTTGTCACTGGGTGAGAGAGAGATGGGGAGTGAGAGAGAGAGAGAGAGAGAGAGAGAGAGAGAGCGATGGGGAGAGAATGAGAGAGAGAGAGAGAGCGATGGGAGAGAATGAGAGAGAGAGAGAGAGAGAGAGAGAGAGAGCGATGGGAGAGAATGAGAGAGAGCGAGAGCGATGGGAGAGAATGAGAGAGAGTGAGAGCGATGGGAAGAGAGAGAGAGACAGACAGACAGAATACATATTTTGTACTTGATTTTAAGACGGATATCAAGACAAGTTTGTTATAGCGTATTATCAGATCTGTTCAATGCTTTAACTGTCCATCTTACAAACACACACACACACACACACACACACACACATGCTCCCAAGCACACACACACACACACACATGCACGCAAGCACGCACGCACACACACACGCACACACACACACACACACACACACACACACACGCACACACACACACGCACGCACGTTATTTCCCTTTAAATTCATTTCTTCTTGTCCGTCCGTACCCCGATCTTGACATTGGAACATTGTTGTGCTCTCGTGGAGAAGTCTTTATCCTTGTTTCGCACGCAAGAAGCCATCGAGTTTAGGTCTTGCCCATTTCCAGATGGGGTCTTCCTCCTTTACAACTTTCAACCAGAGCGATCGGCTCGTGCCGTGCAACATTGCTGTTTTTCACTTCTCCGTGTAATGTGATCTAGTGTTCGGAATGTCCGGTGGAGCAGTGGCCCACTGGTCACGCGCGCGCGCGCAGCTAGAAAATGAGCGTACACAGGTTCGAATTCCATATGTGGACCAGGAGTTTTATTGTTCTGAACTGAATGTGTTTTTCTTTTCTTTTCTTTTCTTCTCAGCACGAATATGACGCCATAAAGTTAAAAAATAAAAATAAAAAAGTTTAAAAAAAAGGTCAACCCCCCCAACACACACACACACACACACACACACACACACATATATATATATATATAATTTTGTTTGTTTGTTGTTGTTGTTTTTTTAAGTTGGGATGACAGTGTTGTTACGAATTCCCAGAATTGATAAATTCGCTACATGTAGTAGGCTACACTCAAGAAAAATACGCATACTTAACCGTGATCATTTTGTATTCCTATATCACGCTTTCTGTCAAAATTAACTCACTCAGTACGGCCAGTCCTCTCTTCTCCTCTACACAGATGTCCAGAGGGTGTCTGAATGACCCAACCTTTAGCTTCCGTCGTCAGAATTGTGGTATTCTCTGTCAACATTCACGTCTTCAGTATAAGAGCCTTCCGCTTGCAATATTTTGATGATGGTAATTGGGGTGAAACACTGTTAACGTCGTCTCTTTCGCCGTTCGTATGGAGAGAGTTAATGCACTCACATTCAAAACTTTGACGAGAAATTCTCAATTCCCGGGCCATTCAGTAAAAGTGCAGTTTATTTATGATCATTTTCAGTGCTGTTATCATTTCCCATGGGAAAAAAAGAAGAAAAGAAAAGAAAAAAAGACGACGGGCGCAATAGCCGAGCGGTTCAAGGGTTGGACTTTCAATCTGAGGGTCCCGGGTTCGAATCTCGGTGGCGGCGCCTGGTGGGTAAAGGGTGGAGATTTTTCCGATCTACCAGGTCAACATATGTGCAGACCTGCTTAGTGCCTGAACCCCCTTCGTGTGTACACGCAAGCAGAAGATCAAATACGCACGTTAAAGATCCTGTAATCCATGTCAGCGTTCGGTGGGTTATAGAAACAAGAACATACCCAGCATGCACACCCCCGAAAGCGGAGTATGGCTGCGTACATAGCGGGGTAAAAACGGTCATACACGTCAAAGCCCACTCGTATACATACGAGTGAACGTGGGAGTTGCAGCCCTTGAATGCAGAAGACAAAAAAAAAAAAAAAACACACCCCAAAACCCGGACCTTTTGACACAATAAATCTTCCATAAGAAGGAAGGCGCACGTGTAACACGTCGCACAGCAGAGCTTCAGGCAGCAGGAACTAGACTGATGACGGATTGTCACGCTGCTCTGTCGTTGGTGCCGTGTGTTACAAAACTCGCCATCTGTCTTCTGGCAGTCCTGCGTCACCCAGTTACGGAGGGGGTCACAGTCTCTGGCACCACACCGCTGATGGCACGTGCCTAGGGTTCTGTACTGGCCAATCACTGACGTCGCCATTAATGAATGTCTTTAGTAGTGTTCATCCTCGTACTTTTTGTTTGCCTCCTGGCTCATTATCATGCTGTGTACTTTGGGAACGTCTTTGCTTTCACGCAACAAGCGTGGGCTGCTCACGTAACTAACGTGAATGTATGTGACTGCGGAAAAACAACAATCAAGTTTCTTGCGTACAAATTGTTTACTGGACATAAGGATATATTTATGTGGCTAGAATCATATTGTGTCGTTGTCTGTCACGGTGTCACCTATGAAAATTAGTCGTTTATCAAAAAAAAAAAAAAGAAAAAAAAAAAAGAAGAAAATAAAATCGTCTGCAAGGGCAGTCATAAAAATGTCGTCTGTTCAGTTACGAACGTCGTCCATAAAGACGGTCGTCTGTCAAGAATGCTGTCTGTAAAGATGGTCAAATGTCAATAACAGACAGACAGACATACAGACGGAGAGAGACAGACAGACAGACAGACAGACACACACACACACACACACACACACACACACACACACACACACACACACAGACACACACAGAGAGAAATTGAGAAAGGAACGAAAAAATCTCGTGGAACCATCAATGATATATGGAGGAACACTGATAAAACAGATTGTAGAATATGAATTAGAAACAAACAAACAGCAACAACAGCAACAAAACCAAACCAAACAAAACCAAACAAACATACAAACATACAAACAACAGAACCAGCCTGTGCACCTGATACAGCATTACCCAGTGGTCCTGCCTTATCCCTTGACCCGTTTCACGTTGAAATCTCTCTCTCGACCTTTCTTGAAAAAAAATACAGGAAAGCTGGGTTGGGGAGGGGGGGTGTGGGGGTGTGGAAGCACACACAACTCACGAAAATGGTGTACGTATGCACATTTTGGGATGATGGATGACAGCCCCTTGACAATTATGTACTGCCCATTTGTGTGTGTGTGTGTGTGTGTGTGTGTGTGTGTGTGTGTGTGTGTGTGTGAGAGAGGGAGACAGAGAGACAGAGACAGAGAGAGACAGACAGAGACAGACAGACAGAGCCTGGAGAGACAGACAGAGACAGACAGACAGAGAAAAAGAGATTAATGCGTGAATCCAGCCTTCCCCAGTCTCGGGGGATTTTTTCGAGGAAAGTAGAAAAGCACTGGTGTGTGTGTGTGTGTGTGTGTGTGTGTGTGTGTGTGTGTGTGTGTGTGTGTGTGTGTGTGTGTGTGTGTGTGTGTGAGGGAGGGAGACAGAGAGACAGAGACAAACAGAGACAGACAGACAGAGCCTGGAGAGACAGAGAAAGGGAGATTAATGCGTGAATCCAGCCATCCCCAGTCTCGGGGGATTTTTTCGAGGAAAGTAGAAAAGCAATGGTGTGTGTGTGTGTGTGTGTGTGTGTGTGTGTGTGTGTGTGTGTGTGTGTGTGTGTGTGTGTGTGTCTGTGTGTGTCTGTGTCTGTGTGTGTTTGTGTGTGTGTGTCTGTGTGTGTGTGTTTAATCATTCGTCCTCGTCCTTCAAGGGATAAGTCCTAAACATGCACAATGCATAACATAATAAAATGAAAAAAAAACAAACCCAGACATTGTGGGGAAAAATTCCACGGAGACGTAACTTGAGATGAACTGTTTATAAACGAAAGACTTGCAGTAGGAATGACAGAAATACACTGATGCTGATGCGGAACAGTATGGTCTCAAGAAACAGCTGTAGCTAATTTCAATCACAATGAGTATTATGCGGACACTCGGAAATTCTATCGGCTGAGAAAAAAACAACAACAACAACAACAACAACAACAACAACAACAACAACACACACACACACACACACACACACACACACACACCAAAACAAAACAAACAAACAACATCAAAAAATGACGAGCACAAACAACTCGATGAGACGAACCGTTTAAACAAAGGCCAAAGCACTGCAGGCAAAACACCATTATTGATATGGTTGTTGTATCACCACATACTTATGTTGAATCATTCGTAATCTAAAAAAGAAAAAAAAAATAGTCCAGAGGTAACTGATGTGAAGGGGGCACATTGGTAGAACCGGTCAGGCATTGGACATTTCTGATCCAATGCTGACCATCTGGTGATCAGGGATCAGTGTTCCGGGCTGCTGTTTCCGGTGTGTCCTTGGGAAAGGCACTTCACTCCGATTTCCCGCATCACAACCCCAGGGGGGTGTATGGATACATGACTTCAGTTGGGGAATAGTGTAAACGACAAAAGGTGAGGGCTGGATTCTTCATTTCTATGCCAAGCCGTGGCATGGGTACGAATGGGATACCCGAACTTCAGTCGGGGAAACTGAGGTGAAAACGACACAAGGTGAGGCTGGGTCCCTCATTTCTATGCCAAGCCGTGACTTGGGTACGAATGGGATACCCGAACTTCAGTTGGGGAATAGTGTAAACGACAAAAGGTGAGGGCTGGATTCTTCATTTCTATGCCAAGCCGTGGCATGGGTACGAATGGGATACCCGAACTTCAGTTGGGGAAACTGAGGTGAAAACGACACAAGGTGAGGCTGGGTCCCTCATTTCTATGCCAAGCCGTGACTTGGGTACGAATGGGATACCCGAACTTCAGTTGGGGAATAGTGTAAACGACAAAAGGTGAGGGCTGGATTCTTCATTTCTATGCCAAGCCGTGACATGGGTACGAATGGGATACCCGACTTCAGCTGGGGAAAATGAGGTGAAAACGACACAAGGTGAGGCTGGGTCCCTCATTTCTATGCCAAGCCGTGACATGGGTACGAATGGGATACCCGAACTTCAGTTGGGGAAACTGAGGTGAAAACGACGGACAAAGGGTGAGGACTGGGCCCCTCATTCCAAGGCCGAGCCGTAGCATTCCGCACAACAGCTATGTGAAACAACACGTGGCAACAGATAACCTGTGAGATTCTTCAACAAGAATCACTGAAGCCATCCGGATGGCTACAAGGGTCAGCTTAGTCAACTGAAAACTAAAACATTAACTTCCGGTTCAAAACTAACATGGATACTGAATACCGAAACAGCAACCAAAGCGCACGCGACGTAAAACCGTAATAATTGTAATGACGTTATACCATAATAATTGTAATGACGTTATACCATAATGATTGTAATGAATATGACATAATGGGCCGTACCATAATAATTGTATTACATGCGAAGTTCTACCATAATGATTGTAATGCAGCACATGATTTCACGACCCCGATGGCCGTAAATGTCTATGGGAACTTCAACCTTTGAACAGATAGATGACGTGACAAGTTATTTTCTTTCCGAGCACTGCAGAATTTAAACCCGGCAGCGGCAAAGCTAAGCCGGTGTGTGTTTTCGTGCTTTGTTTCAGGCGTTGTTTTTGTTTTTGTTTTGTTTTTTAAGAAATTTTAGGGTGCAATTAGACTTTAAAAAAAAAGTTTGGGCCTACTACAACTGAAACAAAGAAAGAAGAAGGGGAAGAAGAATATAAGGAAGAGGAAGCAGAACTGAGGTGAAGAAGATGAAAGAGCCGGGACGAATGAGGAAGAAGAGGAGGGAAATGAGAGAGAGAGAGAGAGAGAGAGAGAGAGAGAGAGAAGAGAGAGAGAGAGACTCAGAGTTAGAAAGAGAGAACCCCCAACAACGAAACTCAGTTTTCAGTAGCCTGGTAGGCCATCATAGCCTGGGCGTGCAGCGTGGGCATTCTTGTGCATTTCAAACAGCCGCAGCGCCGCGCACACACAGCTGAGAAAGGCAGCCGGCATCTCCACCTCCTGTGCCAGTCGGCAGTCTCCATCGCAACTGTAAACAAATCGATTGGGTAACGGGAACTGAGGTGGAGATTATTAGCGAGCATGCAGAGATTTTCTGATTCGAGACAGAAGAAAAAACGACCTTGCTTCTTCGTGACACCTTTACAAATTCTGTGATTACACTTTTCTCATCACTTTTTTTTTTTTTTTTCTAAATGTGCATTGGCTGATCGATTGAGGAACTGTTGGCAGTTTTGATTTCCATGTTTTTCGAACCACCAACGCAAGCATCATCGGCTCATTTGTAATCATCTTCTTACTGTGTTTGCGATAATTTGATGCTACGATTTCTGCAAGATATTTCATTGCTCAGCCACCAATACGCTGTTAATGTTGTGTGTTGTGTAGTTTATACATGTCTTCTGCTGATCGGCCGAGACGAGAAAAACAACCGTCAGCTGAGGTTGCCGCCTACGTGCCGTGTCAGACGCCCCGAACTGAGCCGGAGATAAACGAGGCCAGCCGAAGGTAGCAACGCCAACTTGTGGGGAGAGAGGCACAGAGAGAGCCGAGCAGACAGAAATCGCTGGAGCGTTGGACGAGAGTGTAGTCAGTTCATCGACCTTGTGATTTGTGTCTAGCATCTGGGTTACCATGTCTGCAGCAGCCATGGAGGTAATCAAATATGTACAAAATAAAGCCACAGCTGTTGTGTGTTGTCCATCGGGCTTAAAATGTTCTACATTTTCCGATATATTTTTTCCACCCCGCAATGTTTTTGCCTGCGGTTGGTGTTGCTCGCGATGTGTCGTGTGTGTGAAACTTGGATGAAAACAATGTTTACAGTGCTGGCGTTTTGTTTTTGTCTGGGGTTCGTAGTGTTCCCAGACACAATACTGACGTTTTCTACCAGAAATGATTGACATAAATCCGTGTGTGTTGCAGGAAAAGGAAATCTCCGCCCCTCGGGTCGGGACATTCAAGGTCCACATCATGGTAGGTGTTCTTGGACAGAAATCAATATTTAGTTTGTGTGTTCAGTGCCCATCACTTCTACGCACCATGAGGTCGATGTGCGCCTGCTCCTTCCACCCCCACCCACACCTCGTCGCTTTTTTTTTTTTTTTTTCATCTGTGTGCCGCTGCTTGGGGGTTGAGAGGGTTCATTTCACTGCTTAATTTCAAACCGCAGTCACAACTCACACACTCTTTGTTTCTTTCTTTTTCTTTCACACAAACAGACACACACATACACACTGACACGCGCACGCGCGCGCACACACACACACACACACACTCCGGGCATATCACATACACACTGACACGCGCACACACACACACACACACACACACACACACACACTCCGGGCATATGCACTCTGACGTACACATACACCATACACATATGTACACAAAAAGAGAGACCGAATCAATTCTGTGCATTTGCTTCACTTTTGTAAATGCTTTTTAATGCTTTTTCCAAAACCTTGCAATCTTTTAATGCATTTGTTTTCTTCCATCAGCTCACACTTCAAGATGTATTTGATAGAACGAGCAATGTGTGAAACATAGACCTGTTGTAAACGTGTCAGTCAGAAAAAACTGAGCTATATTTGGAGTTAGCAGATTATTACCGATCAGATCTTCGTCGAGATAACATTCAAAATTAAAAAAATGAAATTGCGGAAACTCGATCTTTCTTGTCCGCCGACTTAGAGGTCAGCAAGATACGGTGTTTTTAACAGAACAGTAACAAACGGCTTTGCATTCTCAGTCAACATCAAGCTTCAAAATGCAGATTATTTTGACTTGAAAGCAGCACCTACATAGGCTTAGCATCTTCTTCTTCTGCTTCTGCTGCTTCTTCATTGTAGCACCCAACAGAAGAAGAGCCCCATATCGCACTTTTCGACTGCCAGCTGTGTTAATTTAGATTCTTGAATAGAAGTGTGCAAACTCGACAGAAACAAAGGAGAATGATATTAACTTGGACAGCACCTGTAGGAGGCCATTGGTTCTCGCGCGGAGCCCACCAACCAACCACCTTACTGTCAGATAGTCCCCTCTAAGAGCCTCTGGGCGAGTCTGAGGATAAACAACGTTCGTCCGCATTTCTTCGGGGTGCTGTGCCACATTGCAGAACAGTGGGTCACAGTGTGTTGTTGGAGTGAGACTAAGCAGCTGGGCTGCTGCTGGAGTGGTTTGATAGCAGCCGGTGGTAGGTCTACAGTAGCAGCAAAGAGTCTAGACTTACCAAATACTGAACAGCCTTTTTTTTCTTTAAAAAAAAAATATTTTGGAACTAGTAGGAGGAGAGTGAAGTAAAGGTCAGATTGAAGAAGTCAAAATTAATGACTGAATAAAAATAAGAGCGATGACAGAATGGAATGAACGCGAAGTGTGTCGTCCCATTTCGATCGATTTTATCACACACACACACACACACACACACACACACGCACCGCGGGTGTGTATCGGTGCACGCTGCACGCACACCCACGTGTGCAAGTGCAACTGAGTCACATGTAGTCAAAATGACGCGCACTGATGCGCCAACACGCATGCTGTCCTTGTTATTGTCATAACTGAAGTGTACTACGCATTTAGGTTACTGTTAGTCAAGGACAGTGGTACAGCGGCAGAGAATTGGCCACATCAGTAATTATTCGATGTGATGAGAA
This sequence comes from Babylonia areolata, assembly GCF_041734735.1. Lineage (NCBI taxonomy): Eukaryota > Metazoa > Mollusca > Gastropoda > Neogastropoda > Buccinidae > Babylonia > Babylonia areolata. The sequence goes on along the minus strand of NC_134894.1, from coordinate 10,024,248 downwards.
TGCCAAGTTACGTGGCAAGTTCGCTGTGTTGGTCACTTTGTTGTGGTCAGGAGGAAGGGATTGCGAAATAAAATTATATGTCAACTATTGATTTCCTTTGTTTTAAAAAAAAAAATCGCAAATTCTTTATGAACTGAAAAACCATTTGACATAAGTCAAGGGCAGAGAGGAAGTAAGCAAGCGCTTGTGAATGAGGAGCGATAAGCTGAATAGACGCCGTAGTTTTCGCGCAAAGGTGAAGGAATGAGGAGGAAACAGATTCATGGTGTGTTATACCCCCTCCCCGGCCCACCCCCAGGCCCTCAATCCTCCCCCTTTCTCCACCGGGTGCTCACAGTTTCAAACCTTCGACCCTGACAAACCACTCTGCATTTTGTTTTTAACGGCAGGTGTGCATGTAAGAAAAAAAAAGCAAAAAAAGAAAGAAGGGGGAAAAAAAGCAACAACAAAAATAGAACTAAGGAAAAACAAACAAACCCAAAAACCCGCAGGCAAGATCTTGTTTGTGCACAACAGCTTGTCTGCAGGCGAGTTGTAGAGTCAACGGGAGTCACCTTGACCTATTATTTTAATCTTCCCAACGCCCCAAAGTCTCTTGTGGTTTCAGTATTATTCAGTGCGCTTCCCCAGCTCGCTCTGGCGCGATCCCATAGTTTTCAAACCATCGACAAGGGGGGGGGGGGGGGGGGGGGGGGGGGGGGGGGGGGGGGGGATATCAGCGTCTGTGTGTGTGTAGGGTGTCTTCTCATTATTTGTCGATCTGTTATTAGGAGTGGAAGGGGGGGGGGAGGGGGGGGACTGGCCTATTTCGAGGCGAGCCTAAATTGCATTACCGTGTTGTGTGTATGTGTTATTTATACACGCCGTCGTGTAAACAACAAAGCTGATGGAGAAGCCTGTGATGAACATTGTGTCACACTTCTTGCGGAGTGGGGGGGGAGATGATACGGGGAAGAGGAGACGATTAAGAACAAAGGAAAAAAGAATTCGGAACGACGTGCGTATCGCCACAAGACATGATTCCGGCCACACGTGTGCTTTGATATGCATTACTGCATTTTGTGCGGCACGCGCGCTGACAGGCACGTGCTCACACCACCCCTCTCTTTCGCTCGTCTTCTCCAGGCCAGTCGCTTCCCACCTCCCTCTGTACACGCATACACACACACACACACACACACACACACACACACACACAGGGAGAGCGCGCGCGCGCACGCACACACACGTACATACACAGAACCCTCCCCACCCACCCATCCACACCCCCCAAAAAGCAAGAAACACACACACACACACACACACACAGCTGAGGCCAGACCACTGTTAAATCTGCAGACCATTTCGACACACATACACACATTCCGCGTCTGGAATCTCTCCCATCTCTCCTAATTTCCAACATCCTTCGCTCCCTGTTAGTGCACAAGCATGCTCTTGCCTCTCTCTCTCTCTCTCTCTCTCGTCTCAATTTTTGGTCTGTTTCTTCTTTGTTTCTTTG
>NC_134894.1:10007747-10017747 GCF_041734735.1 Babylonia areolata | reverse complement strand
GGACACTGAAAAAAGTCTGAATAAATACCTTTGTCACGAACACATACAAGTACAGAATCGTAGATGCTTTTAACAGCCATGTAAAACTCCCGAGAGAGAGAGACAGAGACAGAGACTTAGAGAGAGAGATAGAGCACAATACAACGGTCTGCTCGGGCAACATGAAGCGTTCGTATATATATGAATTATATATATGATTATGTACATATAGATAGATTTAGATTTACATACTGATAGATCTATATGAAATTATGTATGTATGTATTCATGTATGTATGTATAGACAGATGTTAGAAGAGAGACAGAGCTGAATATGTGTTTTATGTTTTGATATATATATATATATTTTTTTGTTGTTGAAGAAATGGTGATGTAAACCAGAAAGTGTGAAGAAAAAGTAGCGTTACGAAAACGCAGTTCAATAATTTATAACTGTCTCTCTCATGTGCAACATTGCGCTGGGGGGGGGGGGGGGGGGGGGGGGGGGGGGGGGGGGGATTTGGTGGGGGGGAGGAGCTGCTTTATTTTCTTTTTATATTATCTACATTCAAGCAGATGCAAACGTGCTAAAAACCAAAGCAAAAATGAATCGGTTTTCATTGTATACAGCGAATCTTACTACACGTGCGAAATTCCAGGCGTAACTTAACTTTCGCTTTACTGCAGCTGAACCGTCGAACCGACCAGTTTCCTTCGGGTGGGGAAGGAGAGGGTGATTTACCGCCACCCTTCCGCACTGCGTGTGTGCCCCAAAACGGCTTCAGCACTGTTATAGACAGTAAGAAGGGGCCTGCCGCGAGTGGTTTATCTCTCTTTTCTAATCTCCGATACAAGTGGGCCTAGGGGCCTGCCTGATTATCGCATTTTGAATAATAACACGGTCGCATTCGTATATTGTTCATATAGCCCTTTTGCCGTAGGGTACCTTATTATTATTATTATTATGGACAGGTGTGAAGAAACCAGCCACACGAAGCCAAATTCTTTTCACGCGCAGCAGCGTGTGTGTGTGTGTGTGTGTGTGCGTGCGTGCGTGTGCGTGTGTGTGTGTGTGTGCGCGAGCGAAGTGAAAAGAAAGCAACACACACACGCACACACGCGTCAATCTCTCGGGTCTTCCCCTCTTTCTCCCATACTCCGCAGCCCTCTCGAACCTCTCTATCTCTGCAGCTTTCTCTTCCACTCGCTCAGTGGTGGGTGTTTGGGCAAATAAAAGGCAAACAGTGACGTATTTGTCTCGGATGTTTCGTGCTGACAGACAAAAGGGAACTGGCATGTCGGTTATCAGTACAGGGTTAATAGCCCAGGCGGCCCTGCACGGAGACTATCTCAGAATTGAAAGCATGTCACTTGTCAGAAACAAAACCGTTAATTTTTTTTTTAATCAGACACGTGCATGCACCAGCGTCACCATCAGCAAACCATCGACACTTATTCATAAACAATCGACTCAAAACCAGTCACGTTTAGCTGACAGTGCTATGCGTAGTAATCAGTTGAATAGGACCACGTTTGTTTGGGTTTTTTTGTTGTTGTTGTTTTCATTTTGGTTTCAGGTTGAACTGTAGGTAGAGAGTGTCATCGCATGTACTGCAGGTAGAGAGTGTCATCGCATGTACTGCAGGTAGAGAGTGTCATCGCATGTACCGCGGGTAGAGAGTGTCATCGCATGTACTGCAGGTAGAGAGTGTCATCGCATGTACCGCGGGTAGAGAGTGTCATCGCATGTACTGCAGGTAGAGAGTGTCATCGCATGTACTGCAGGTAGAGAGTGTCATCGCATGTACCGCGGGTAGAGAGTGTCATCGCATGTACCGCGCCGGCGTACTCCATACGGTGTTGCGAGCATGAACGTGGGCTTCGACAATGAAAAAACGAAGCCTTGGCCAAAGGAATGATTAAGCGCTTATAGTTTTTAGAGGCGTTTGATTGGCTGAGAGCGGGTGGGCCCGTCTTTTCACTGTTAGCCGCGCGAAATTTGGCCAAGCAGAGCAAACCAATAGGCCTAGTTTGCATCAGTTTGACATGGTACAGTATATGACACCAAACATGGAGTATAATACAAACTCCTCCTACTTGTTTAATAAAAGAATGGCACAGACAAATGAAAAATAAGCCAACTAACAAGTCAGCAAGTGAGGAAAAATTTAACGAGTTCAGTAGTCCAGCAGAAGGAACAGAGAGAGAGAGAGAGAGAAAGAGAAGGTGAAACTTGTAAAGCTTGGTGTCACGGATTGTAGTGATTTTTAAGTCTAAACCAAACGTAAACCTAAACATGGGGGGAAATAATAACTGATGGAAAAGGGTGGAGGGAAAAAAAAAAGATTCCCGTGCACATACAGCAGAAAGAATACAGGACAGGAAGCCACACAACTTCATACGGCACTGAGTCAGTGCTTATCTATTCGACGATCTTGTTTTGGTCTGGGAAATACATGGAAGGGGGCCATGAAACATGTTTTCTTCTTCTTCTTCTTCTTCTTTTCTTGCGTATTTTGTGGTCTGTGGTCCCAAGTTCCCAGGTGTCTACAAAGGACCCTTTCTTGCGTATATGACCGATTTCCGAGCTCGGTTGTTATTTTTGTTGAGTTATTTATTTATTTCTGAGCAAATTCATACGTGCCTGACCGTTTTTTCGAGGTAGTGTTTCAATTTGTTTTGGATTTTTTGTTATTCACAGAGAGCACAGCTTGCGTTTTGAAAGGTTGTGGAATCGATAAAAAGAGCTTCCATTTGTGCGAGTTCGAGTCAGTGGGCTCCCAGTATAATCATTGGCACTCTCGGTGTTCACTTTATTGTGTCGTTATTGAGGTGGTGTCAGTGTCACATCAGTTTGGACCCTCCCTTATCGACTGTCCTGGGATGATTATCTCCCTTAGCCATATCGCCAAATGTCGAAGTTAAAAATCCAAATGGAACTTATTTCTACCCCGTCGTTTTGACAACTTTACCAAAAGCCTGTTTGTAGATACAAACTGCGATTCCAGTGGTGAGTGAGCGCAAGCTGTATATATTATCATTTCATGTTTCCAGCAAACCTTCCGAACAGTGTCGTGGGAAGATGGAAGATCGTTAACGTGCGCAGGCACCTTTCATCGTCTGCTCGCGTGCTTTATTTTTAAACCCGCGAGATGGGTGAAAAACGACGAGCCGTTAAAATAACTGACACACCAGGCACAGCAGGCGCTGTTGGGAACTGAACGACGCATCCTAACAGACCGCTGATGGCAACTTAACCACTACACTGAGACTGGTGGCGGTTTGACCTGACCTTGACCACGTCCATTTCGCGAACGACGTGACCCCAAAGGAATTGGATAGGGAATAGGTAAAGCCATTATGACACACAGGTCACAATGACTTCCACCCTGAAACACAGACCCTCTAGCTGAAACAAAGAGCAGTCCGTGATACGGCCTCGGAGGGCGACAACTCACGATACAGGAATGCAGGTCAGTGACCAGTAGGTCAACCATCGAGCGGGGAAGCGCGCTGGTCAGCAGGCATTGGCTACTGTCCAGGTGGGGGGGGGAGGTGGTCAGCGGGTGGGCAGAGAGAAGGTCATTGGGTCAGCCGCGTCCATCGCTCCTTGACTCCTTGGTTGCTGTGGAGCGCAGTGACCCCGCTATCAGCTGTACCGAGGGAGAGGAGAGTCTGATGCTGTTTGTTCGAGGACTGCGTACCATTCGTGTCAAACTGGAGGCTTTTGTGTGTGTGTGTGTGTGTATGTATGTGTGTGTGTGTGTGTGTGTGTGTGTGTGTGTGTGTCGGGGTGTTGTCGTTTCGTGTGTGTGGGTGTGGAGTTAAACACGCGTGCCCGTGCGCACACATACACGCACATATATGTACATTCGCATTAACACACACACACACATACACAAACAAACAAACAAACACAAACACACACATACACTTAGACAGACAGACAGACTCACACACACACACACACACACACACACACACGCATAAGGGTCACGTTTCAAGTGAAATACGAGAGCTGTGTATAAGAGGTCTTGAGAGCTCTTCTTCCTGTTTGTTCTGGTCTTTCCTATTCTTGTCCTTCGTTCAGTCTGCCAGCTTTTATTGCACCTGTCACTGTGTGTGTGTGTGTGTGTGTGTGTGTGTGCGTGCGTGTATGTGTGTGTGCGTGTGTGTGTGTGTGCGTGTGTGTGTGTTTGTGTGTCTGTGTGTGTGCATAGTTTTCTATCTGCAAATCTGCCTGCCCGCCCCTCCCCCCCACCCCTCCCCCCCTTTCCCGTCTTTCTGTACTTTTTCTGTCTTTCTCTGTCTCTCTCTGTCTTGTCTGTCTGTCTCTCTCTCTCTCTGTCACCTCCGTCCCCTATAATATACTACAGGTTGGAAAGAGTCACAGTAAATTCAGCGATGAATTCCCCCAGTAGTGGTATCACACTGGGGGGGAAAAAAAAACAAAAACACATGTTCACGAGATTAGCAGCGTTATCGAATCATGGTAAATATTCGAATGTTTCAACTTTTGACACTTTTCATTCGACTTACATCTGACCCCACGCACTCTGACCCGACATGGCGTATGTGTGTCTTGACCGATCGGTCACGCCGTATTCTCCGGTGGCGAAAGAATCTGGTTCCCCCCACCCCCCTACGCAAAATGTAACCCCGGACGTTTTCGTTTGTACGAATATTACACGCACACACACACACACACACACACACATATACACATATATAACACTAATTCGGCCGCTTCGGTGCGACAAAAGTTGGAAATAGAATAACTGAATATTTTTATTAACCTGTTGCGAACTGGCATCGTTAACGGGGTTCTGAACATGTTTGCTCCGTTAAATTGAATCAGATCCTAACCAGTGCTGGTCCCTTCTCCGTATTGTACCATTTTAGTTTGCGTACGGTTTGATTCCGTATTATCTTATCGGAAATCCCATTGATTCTACCTTACAGAAAAGACGGCAGCCAGAGAGAGAGAGAGAGAGAGAAAAGATTTGCATGTTGTTCCATTACCACACACACACACACGCACGCGCACACACATACACACACTCCACAATGCAGTCTCTTCCTGAATAACCATGATTTTCGGTACAGGTTCAGCTCTAGAAAGCTTTGTGAAGCGAGCTCGTGTGCAACAATGGAGGCTGTGCTCTGTGTTACAACAATGTAGGCTCATTGTGAAAGTTTAGACCATATGCTCTGTGTATTATGCTCAGGACCAGGTATTTCATCGCACATCTCTTCTGCCGGGGGAGAGGGTGTGTGTGTGTGTGTGGGGGGGGGGGGGGGGGAGTTCTGCCGGGCTAAGTTCTGTGCCTTTGACTTCCTCAAAGAGCAACAGTTAAATCCTGGTTTTTGTTGTTGCAGCACCCCCGAAAACGGAATATGGCTGCCCGCATGGCAGGGTAAAAACGGCCATACATGTAAAAGCCCACTCGTGTACATGGGAGTTGCACCCCTTGAACGGAGAAGAAGAAGTTATTGTTGTTGCAGTTGGTGCTCTTCTATCTTTGTTTGGCACGTTCGTCAGCAGTCAGCAGATTTAAGTGGCTCGGTCACTTTCACAATCCACGGATATGCCGAGGAGGGGGGGAGGGGGTGGGGGTGGGGGCTTGTTGGGTAGGGTTTGGGGGTAAAATCAGGTGTGGGATAAAAACCGACTGCCCCACTCGTTCTGTCTGACCCACATTCCTCCGTCTCTGCTCCTTCCCACACTACACGTGCCCCCTGCCACGTTCGCCCGTCCCCCCTCACTACCAACTCTGTGTCAGCCTGTTATCTCGTTTGGCCCTTGTTACGAGAACGCCTGGGACTAGAGATGGGGGGGGGAGGTGCGGTTGTTGGGGGGGGGGGATAGTCTAGGAGCAGAGGGAGGTGTGGTGGGGATGGGGCAGAGAGTTATGGTTGGGGGGGGGTCTTTACATTCCCCATCCTCCCTAACTCAAACCTGCCCCCCCCCTTCCTCCCCTCCCCCCACACACACCCTCCCCTCCTCCCCTCCTCAGCGTTGCCACTGGCACGTGTGGTGGATGACGTAAGTAGCCCCTTCGAGTCACTTTCCTCATACGCCCCCTTAACCACCCCCCCCCACACACACACACACACACACCCCACCCTCTTTCTTCTTCCAGTCCTCATCTTTGTGATATTTCTCAAGACATTTCGCTTCCTCACTCAATCTTGCTCGCTTGCTCTTCAGGATTTCTCTCATTGTTTGTTTCTTGTTGTTGTTGTTCCCGGTCACGTCGGGCGGCTAGCAGTCTCGTTAAGGTCGCGACCCATTGTCCGGCTTTAAATGTTTGAACGACAGTGTCCACTGTGCATGGATATGGAAAGTGAGAGAAGAAGACACACAACACTGCATTAATCCATGGTGTTCTTTTGTGGAGAATCATTTGTTGGAAATGAATTAGAGAGTGCGCGCGTCCCTTTGTGTGTCTGTGTGTGTGTGTGTGTGTTTATGTGTGCGTGCGTGCGTGTGTGTGTGTGTGTGTGCGCGCGCGCGCGTGCGTGCGTGTGTGTAAATCTTTAGACTGACGAATGATTAAACTGAAATCAAGTATGCTTCTGATTTAAGTGTATGTGTGTGTAAGCACAACAGATATATTCTGGCAATGAATGATACATAAATTTGAATTAATTCATGTTTTGAGCAGTTTTGGAATGGGCACCGATTATTCAAATTTGGAATGGCGTCGTACCTTAGGCCTGAGTCATTGAAAGGCCGGCGTGTTAGTTGCGAAATAGGAGTCTGCTACAAGGCTTGTGCGTGAAGCAGTATCTGAAGCCAGCTGAGCACTTGGCTACATATAAAAATATATTGCGTGTGTGTGTGCGCGCGCGCGTGCGTACGTGTGTGTGCGTGCGTGTGTGCGTTTGCGTGTTTGTACGAAAAAGGAGGAGGAGGGGGGCATATCATGGGTACCTGGGGACAGAGCAGCAGCTATAGACTTATCGGATTCCCGTCTTTTAGCTTGCTCTTGGCTGGTGTAGTGGAGACTGGTGCGCATATGGAAATTCCCGGCGGCGCGCACATACTGCGAGATTCACTGACAGCGACTAGGAACTAATGAAAGCCCCTTAGTTATCAGATGCCAGACAGATTAGCAGTGGATCAAATAACCAGTGGCTATTATGCTAGCGGGAAAAAGGTCATTTTATTTATCTTCCGAATAATTTGGGAGGACAGGTTGTTGTTTTTTGTGCGTGTGTGCATGCGTGCGTGCGTGTATGTGTGCTTGCGATCATGTTTGTGTGTGTGTGTGTGTGTGTGCGAGAGAGAGAGAGAGAGAGAGAGAGAGTCTGTGGCATGTGTTGTTGACCAGGCAATCCGGTGCAGATAGTTATATTACGTAAGTTCAGTCAGTTCTTCAATCGTTGACAGCCTATTTCATTGGTTCAGACCCGATTTTATTTCTTTCAGTCCATAGGATATGGCTTGCTCTTTGAAGGTTCAACAAAGTTGACGGGTTGAATAAACATTTTCCCATTGTGTTAAGTCCCCATTGAAGAAAAGCCAGCGGGCTTAAAAATAAATATTTATGACCGTGAGAAAAACCTATTGTGAGTGCCACCCTTGTCCCCCTTCTTTTCTCCTCTCCCTCTCTCTCTCTCTCTCTCTCTCTCTCCCGTTCGCTGTTTCTTTCTTTCTATCCCTGTGCTATGTGTACGTGAGTGATTGCATGTGCATGTGCCCGCTACGATTGAGAGAGAGAGAGAGAGAGAGAGAGAGAGAGAATGTTTTCTCGCTTTGAAGGTGTGGTCCCAATCCAATGCAATCTCAATCCCCCCACACCCCATATCTCTCTCTCTCTCTCTCTCTCTCTCTCCACAAACATCACGTGTGTGTGTGTGTGTGTGTGTGTGTGTGTGTGTGTGTGTGTGTTTGCATATGCATGTGCATTTGTTCCCCCCTCCTAGTCCTCTGTGTGTGTATGTGTGTGTGTGTGTGTGTGTGTGTGTGTGTGTGTGTGTGTGTGCTGTGTTGTTTCCGTATGTGTGTGTGAGTGTTGGCACCCGTGCACATGCGCCCCTCTGTGAGTGAATGTGCATGTGCATTTGTGTGTGTGTATGTGTGTTTGTGTCTGTGTGTGTGCTGTGTGTATGTGTGCGTGAGTGTGCGCACCCGCTCACGCGCGCGTCTCTGCGAGTGCATGTGCATGTGTACTGTGTGCGAGAAGGGATCGAGATTCTGCACCGTTGTAGCAACAGCATACACAAAATGCTCCTTTTGGAAGGACGCATTGCATTCAGGTTTTTGAGTAATGCATATTTTATAGAAGCTGAATAATATTTAGAAAACAGAGAGCGGGAGGGGACGTGGGTGGGGAAGGTAGGGAGAGGAGGGTGGGGGGGGGGGAGGTTGAAGTGGGTGGCGTACTCAACAGGGTTTTTCTAGGTGTTATTTTGTAGTTGAATTCTTTACTGCTTGCTTCATACGATTTGGCAAGGGAACACTTACACGCTCGAGCGATAAAGCGCATGTTCGTTCAAACAGTCACACACACACACACACGCAGCGTGTATGTTTGTGTGTGTGTGTGTGCGCGCGCGCGCGCGCGCGTGTGTGTGTGTATGTGTGTGTGTGCGTGTTTGGCGCGATTTCTATGAAATGTACTGTGTGTGTTTTTCTCTGTGTGTGTAGCGAGATTTCTGTATATACTGTGTGTGTGTGTGTGTGTGTGTGTGTGTGTGTGTGAAGACTGGAGGGTCTCTCTCTCTCTCTCTCTGTGTGTATGTGTGTGTGTGTGTGTGTGTGTGTGTGTGTGTGTGTGTGTGTGTGTGTCTCAGAGCTGTCACGTGGGGGTAGGGAAAACACTGATTTACTGCTTCAGGTCCATTGAACAGACTGACAGCGCTGCATTTAGTGTAAGCCGCTTGACTCAGCAAGACTGGAGTGCATGCGCGCGCGCGCACGCACACACAAACACACACACACACACACACACACACACACACACACCGAATCTGATGTAATACATAATAATGGAAATGAGCAGAAATAGTGTAGACATGGTAAGAATATTTAACCAAACTGGGAGTATACTACGAATTTCCATTTATGTAACCTCGCCAAGCCACTGCAAGCAACCATGCAGGCTTTCCAGCAAAGCTCGACGTTGCTATCAGCCACGCCGGACAAGTTTTCGAAACTGCACTGACTGAAATCTGACGGAAAGAATTGATTGATTGATTGATTGATGTGGATACTTATATAGCGCCTATCCTCGGTCACAGACCAAGCTCTAAGCGCTTTACATACACGGGGACATTTGCACCACAGGCTGTCTACCTGGGTACAGCCGACTGACGGCTGCCACTGGGCACTCATCATTCGTTTCCTGTGTCATTCTGGGCTGGGAAACAGGGCAAGATTAAATCCGTCTTTTGCACACATGCACTGTTACGGTCTTCAGGCTTGAAGCTTATTCTTCAAAACTGCAATCTCCCACCCTTCGGTGCATTTATGTTAGTGTATATCCCCCCCACCCCCCTCCCTCTTCCCCAAAGCCGAGCATCGGGTATTCGAAGTAATCGACTCTTGTCAGATAAGATATCGCAACCCCCCACTCCAAGAATTTTATTTATCAAGCTGCCATTTGTTTTGAACAGATACAACCCGACACCCCCTCCCTTCTCTCTCTCTCCCCTGTCTCCCGCTCCCTTCTCTCTCTCTCTCCCCTATCTCCCGCTCCCTTCTCTCTCTCTCTCCCCTATCTCCCCCCTCCCTCTCTCTCTCCCCTATCTCCCCCCCTCCCTCTCTCTCTCCCCTATCTTCCCCCTCCCTCCCTCTCTCTCTCCCCTATCTCCCCCTCCCTCTCTCTCTCACCCCTATCTCCCCCTCCCCTCTCTCTCTCCCCTATCTCCCTCTCTCTCTCTCTCTCCCCTATCTCCCCCCTCCCTCTCTCTCTCACCTATCTCCCGCTCCCTTCTCTCTCTCTCTCCCCTATCTCCCCCCTCCCTCTCTCTCTCCCCTATCTCCCCCCCTGTCTCTCTCTCCCCTATCTCC
>NC_134894.1:10000247-10005247 GCF_041734735.1 Babylonia areolata | reverse complement strand
TCTGTACCTTTCTGTCTGTATGTCTGTCTGACTGTCTGTACTTTTCTGTCCATCTGCATGTGTCTGTCAGTCTGGCTCTCAGTCTTTCTCGCTGTGATATATATATATATATAAAAAAAAGCATTTCTACACTTCTGACGTCTCTTTCTATCTCCACCCCACCCTTACAAGTAATCTGTACTTTTCTGTCTATCTGTCTGTCTGACTATCTTTCTTTCTTTCAGTCTGTCTGTCTGTCCGTCCGTCAGTATCTGGCTGGCTGGCTCTCCATCTTTCTCGCTCTGATATTAACAAATTTGCATTCCTACACTTCCAAAGCCTCTTTCTACACCGCCCCTTCCCCATGACTGTCTGTCTGTCTATCTGTATCTGTCTGTCCGTCAGTCTCTGTCTATCTCTCTCTCTGTCTCTGTCTCTCTCTCCCCCACCCTCTCGCTGTCTCTTCGTTGGCAGATAGCCTTTCATTTTCTGGCTGTGACTATTGATCATTTGACGGACGTGATGTCGCCGAAAGCTGTGCTGTGCCGAGCTGTGCCGAGCTTTCCTGTGCCGTGAGCATGAAGGAATTAGAGTGCACGTGAGACTCGGCGAAACCAGAGCTGTTGTCATCGATTGACGATCTGGTCCCGAAACAACGGTGCTGGTGTAGATGTACATGAAAACACACACACACACACACACACACACGTGCGCATTGCATGGGATTCAACTGCTGAAGATGGATTGCTTGTATTGTTGTTGTTATCATTATATTATTATTGTTATTATTTTATTTACTTACAGCTTACTTTTCTAGTGTGTGAAAATTAATGTCGTTCCCAGGGGAAAGGGCGTTCCTGTTGAAAGTAGCGTCATGTGTGTGTGTGTGTGTGTGTCTGTGTGTTGGCTGTGTCTGTGTCTGTGTGTGTGTTCCGCTGTTTTGTGTGACATCATGGACATGTCTAAAGAAAGATAATATAAGCCTGTGCTAGGAAAATAACAAAACAAACTCTTGTTACTTACATACAGTGAGTTCTTTGATTTACTTCGTTTGCTGGCACCAAGCGCATGCTGTGCACGGAACCACGGCCCATTGTCTTACGATTCGAAAGACTAGCACCCAGACCACTACTCAGGTTAAATGGGAGGGAATGAAAAACAACAACAAAAAACCACCAAAAAGTGGATTGGTGCCTCTTCATCATTCATCATCAACGCCATCATTTTTTCTTCTTCTTTTTTTTAAAGATAAGTTTTATGCTCCTGTATCTGCTTGATAGCCTTTTCTTGTTGATATTTGCCTTATTGATTGGTTTTGTTTATTTACTTCAAAATGTTGTTTATTTGTTGATTTATATATATATATATATATATATATATATATATTATTCATTGGCTTATTTATTACGAATGAATTTAAATGTTTATTCATCTGTTTGCATGTTTGTTTGCCTAGCTCTGTCTCTCTATCTATCTATCTATCTATGTGCTTCATTATCTATCAATCTATTTACTTGATTATTTACTTACGTATTTACGTATTGGTTGATTGATTAATTGATTCATAATTGCGACTATCTATCTATCTGTCTATCAATCAGTCTACTTCATTATCTATCAATCTATTTACTTACATATTTACGTATTGGTTGATTGATTAATTGATTCATAATTCCGACTATCTATCTATCTGTCTATCTATCTATCAGTCAATCTACTTCATTATCTATCAATCTATTTACTTGATTATTTACTTACTTATTTACTTATTGATTGATTAATTGATTCATAATCCCGACTATCTATCTATTTAGCTTCATTATTTATCAATATATTTACTTACTTATTTGCTTGCTTATTTACTTATTGACTGATTGATTGATTGATTGATAATCCTGGATGTGTCCATGCTTGCAGGGCTGCATCAAGACGTGTCAGTTTGTCGTTCTCACGGTGCACGACTTAGGATGCAATCGTAAGTACATTGAAAGACAAAACTAGCATGATGTATTAGTGCATTTTTTGTCTTTGGCATATTGTGCACATTGCTGTTTGTTGGTGGCAGCGTTTTAACTGCGTAGGTGTTGCTTTTTGTTGTTTGTTTGTTTGTTTGTTTGTTTCCTGGTGTTGTTGTTTTGCATTGGAGACTGGATCGCTGCGTACACGCACGCATTCACACACGCATACACGCGCGCGCGCGCAAGCACGCACGCACATACACACACACACACACACACATTTTTCATTCATTCATTCATTTTCCATTGCACTTGTGTCTTATAAACCTTAAGGTTTCATGACAATAAAATCTATTCTATTCTATTCACACACACACACACACACACACACACACAGAGGCCGATGGGGAGGGGTGCGGGGCGGGGCGAAGCCCAGGAAATCTTGGCACATATCTCTTACCATAATTATATTAGCTCCTCCCTGTGTCTGTCTTGTCTGCCTGTCTGTATGTCTGTCTGTCTGGCTGCTGTCTTGTCACTGCTTCTCTGTTCGCTTCTCTGTTATTCCTTCCTCCGCCACCCCTCATCTCTCTCTCTCTCTCTCTCTCTCTCTCTCCTCCTCCTCCTCTCTCTCTCTCTCCCCTCTCTCCCTCCCTTCTCTCTCCCTCCCTCTTCTCTTTCCCTCTCTCTCCCTCTTCTCTCTCTCTCTCTCCACCTCTGTCTCTCTCCCTCATCTGTCTGTCTCTCTCCCTCTCTCCCTCTCTCTTCTCCTTCTCTCCCCTCTCTCTCTCTTTCTCCCTCCCACCCCTCTCTCTCTCCTTTCTCTCTCCCTCTCTCTCTTCTCTCTCACCCTCATCTCTCTCTTCTCCCTCCCTCTCTTCTCCCTCATCTCTCTCTCTCTCTTTCTCTCTCTCTCTCCCCACTCGTTCCGTTCGTCTTCTGCCCACCCCCACCCCCGCACTTCCCCCACCACCCTCCGTCTGCTGTCGAGACAGTGCTTGTTCATCGCATATCGCTTTCGTTTCGTGTGTGTGTGTGTGTGTGTGTGTGTGTGTGTGTGTGTGTGTGTGTGTGTGTGCTGGAGGTGTTAGGGGGGCGAGTGTGTGTGTGTGCGCGCGCGCGTGCGTGCGTGTGTGTATAAGTACTTACTTATATGCGCACATGTGGTCAGTTTATATTTGGTGTAAACGGGAGGGTTCCATGAGGAATATATCTCCGTAATAAAAAAATGAACAACATCAACAATAACAACAAAGTCTGCAAAAAACAAGAACAACAATGAAGTCTATATCTTTGTAGTAAACAATAACAACAACAAAGTCTGTAAACTGATTAAAGTAAGGTGTCAGTCAGAGTCGAGAGACCATGTATTGATAGGATCAGTGCTTGGAATGCCCTGCCCTGTCCTGTGTATCTGTACATACTGGCAAAACAGCGTCTGCCATGGCCCACGTGGGAGTCGACTGTCTTGACCGAAACGAACTGCACTGGGAAGATGCTTCTCCTGATGCTCTGCAACAGCAACAATAGCACCACCACCACCACCACAATAGGAACAGCAACAATAGATCCACCACCACCACCACAACAACAGCAACAATAGATCCACCACCACCACGACAACAGCAACAGCAACAATAGCACCACCACCACCACCACCATAACAACAGCAGCAATAGCAGCAGCACCACCACAACAGCAACAGCAACAATAGCACCACCACCACCACAGCAAATGCACCACCACCACCACAACAACAACAGCAACAGCAACAGCAGCACCACCACCACCACAGCAACAGCAACAGCAGCACCACCACCACAACAGCAACAGCAACAGCATCACCACCACCACAACAGCAACAGCAACAATAGCACCACCACCACCACCACCACAGCAACAGCAGCACCACCACCACCACAGCAACAATAGCACCACCACCACCACAGCAACAGCAACAATAGCACCACCACCACAACAACAGCAACAATAGCACCACCACCACCACAACAACAGCAACAGCAGCACCACCACCACCACAGCAACAGCAACAATACCACCACCACAACAACAGCAACAGCAACAATAGCACCACTACCACCACCACTACAACAACAGCAACAATAGCATCACCACCACTACAACAACAGCAACGGCAACAATAGCACCACCACCACCACAGCAACAGCAACAATAGCACCACCACCACTACAACAACAGCAACAATAGCATCACCACCACTACAACAACAGCAACGGCAACAATAGCATCACCACCACCACCACAACAGCACACAATAGCACCACCACAGCAACAGCAACAATAGCACCACCACCACCACAGCAACAGCAACAATAGCACCACCACAACAACAGCAACAGCAACAATAGCACCACCACCACCACAACAACAGCAACGACAACAATAGCACCACCACCACCACAGCAACAGCAACAGTAGCACCACCACCACCACAACCACAACAGCAACATTAGCTCCACCACCACAACAGCAACAATAGCACCACCACCACCACCACCACCACCACAGCAACATTAGCTCCACCACAGCAACAGCAACAATAGCACCACCACCACCACAACAGCAACAATAGCACCACCACCACCACCACCACAGCAATAGCACCAATAGCACCACCACCACCACCACCACAACAGCAACAATAGCACCACCACCACCACCACCACAGCAATAGCACCAATAGCACCACCACCACCACCACAACAACAGCAACATTAGCACCACCACCACAACAGCAACAATAGCACCACCACCACAACAACAGCAACAGCAACAATAGCACCACCACCACCACCACAACAACAGCAACATTAGCACCACCACCACCACAACAACAACAGCAACAATAGCACCACCACCACCACCAGAACAGCAACAATAGCACCACCACCACCACCACAACAGCAACAGCAACAATAGCACCACCACCACCACCAGAACAACAACAGCAACAATAGCACCACCACCACCACAACAACAGCAACAATAGCACCACCACCACAACAGCAACAGCAACAATAG
>NC_134894.1:9982747-9987747 GCF_041734735.1 Babylonia areolata | reverse complement strand
GATGTGGTGTGGTGTGGCGTGTGTTCAACTATCCACACGCTCTGGTACCTCCTTGAAACTGATCAAATTGAACTCCAGTCACGGTAACCTGGGTGCGTGTGCAGCGTACATTGAACTGTCGAAAAGAATCGTTCGTTCTTTTGCTTAGCGTCTATCCACATTTGTGATTTCATCAGACGAAAATCTATCATCTCCCCCACCCCACCCATGCCTTAAATTATCACAACTTTCCCTGTTTCTCTCTCCTCAATTAGCATTTTAAAAAAAAGAGAAGAACAAGTAAAAAAAAGAAGGATATAAATAAAACATAATGACTAGTCAACCAGTACAGTTACAACAAAGAACCATTTGGGCTCCAAATTAAACTCTGAACAATTTCGAACACTTGTTGATTATCATATAAGACATTTCTAATGGAAGCAGAGAATTTTACCGAACGAGCCACCTGTTACGATGATTGTTTGTTCCGCTATCAGTCATGGTCAGTATGATATGACTGTCATGTGACCGTCATGACAGATTGGTTTGGAAGCTGGTTCTCTCCCGGTCCGATTCTGTTCGTCTGTGTACTGTGTTTTCTGTTCCTTCGTCTCTGTGTGTATACATTGTTATTTAAACGTGTCTGTGTTCTGTCTCTGTTCAGCTGCCATATGAGCACCGGACTCCTCGTCCCTGATATAACATCAGAATCCCGCTGAATTGTAGTACAATATTTGAAATGATCTATATCAACACTGTGGATATGTATACTTGGTCTCGTATTTCTGCATCCTTTCCTGTCTACCCACCTGTTCTCCATGTATGTGTGTGTGTGTCTGTGTGTATAGGTGTGTCTGTGTGTATCTGTGTTGGTGGCGAAGGGTGAGTTGGGGAGCGTGGGGGGGGGGGGGGTATAATTCATGAAAGCGCATGCGCGCGTTTCGTACATATTATGCCGTTTTAGCACGACCAGTAACTAACATACAACGCGAAAAAAAAGAAAAAGAAAAAAAAAGAACACACACACACGAAGGGTTCGAGTTTTCTGTCCTTTATCTTGAACCCAGATTGTCCAGTTTACCAGCAGCTGCGTGATAACTGGTGACCATACCCATACACGCATGCAGCTTGATAATCGAGTTGATTATTAATCCCGAAACTGGATCCGTGGCAACGAGACGTGGCGTTTTTTTTTGTTTTTTTTTATTTTTTTTATCTGGCATCTGTTGGCGTGGTTGTGTCTACACACACACACACACACACACACACACACACACACACACACACACACAGCCAGGTCTGTGTAACACAGTAACAGGAAACTTTTTTTTTGCCAGCTGCCTGAAAAATCAGGATGAATATTATCAAGCATAAGGTGGTATTCCCATGATGTGTTCCTTCTGTGAGTTCTTCGAGGAATATGTCTGTCATAGTGTTATTAGTATTATTATTGCTAATTATGATTATGATAATTTATGTTCTACCCCATTAGGGGGGATGGGTGGGTGGGTGGGGGGGGGGGAGGGGTGTGTGTGACATCTCAGAATCATGGATTTAGTGTACGTGCCAGCTATCTGGGCTCATAATTTCGTGTCAAACTCGTCTCGGCTTCTGTCTCTGTCTGCACAGCTCGCGTCATTCGGTTCAATGATGCGAGTTTTTGTTCGTGAAACTGATTTTTTTTGTTTTTTTTTTTAAACTGTCTTAATGGGTTACCTGTTGTATGATACAGCATAAAGCATGCTTGTGTTTTGTTTTCTGGATAATTAATTATGGATATAATAAATATGGCTGTGTTTACTACAACAGACAATTCCTTGATAGCTCCCTCAACTTTCTTCCCGCGCCGCCGCACCCGGCAAAAACACGTCCCAAGGACTCTTTGTTTCCTCAATAGTTCACAGTCCCTCAACTCTGTTTCAGTCCTCAACAGTTAACGTTCCCACCCAGTCCTGTTTATTCAACAGTTCACAGTCCTTCAACGATCTTTCCTCAACAATTGACGTTTGGTGTCATATACTGTACCATGTCAAACTGATGCAAACTAGGCCTATGGTTTGCTCTGTTTGGCCAAAGTTCACAGTCCTTCAACGATCTTTCCTCAACAATTGACGTTCCCTCAGTTCTGTTTATTCAACAGTTCACAGTCCCTCAGCTATCTTTCCTCAACAATTGACGTGTCCTCAGTTCTGATTATTCAACAGTTCACAGTCCCTCAACTATCTTTCCTCAACAGTTTACGTTCCCTCAGTTCTGTTCATTCAACAGTTCACAGTCCCTCAACTCTGTTTCCTCAACAGTTTACGTTCCCTCAGTTCTGTTTACAGTCAACAGTTCACAGTCCCTCAACTCTGTTTATCTGCTGTGAGGCACGTTCACCGAACACGGGACCCAATCCCTGTGCAGTAGCAAGATAACTTAAAACATTTATCAGTGTGCCCACCTGCGCTGATTTTTGATTATTGTGCACCATATTCAGCGTACGCACGAACACACACACACACACACACACACACACACACACCACACGTACGCACACACATACACGCACGCACGCACGCTCTCTCCCTCACACACACACACACACACAAGATGGCATGGGTCACGGCGAGACCATTGACCTACATCATCACATCTCAGTGGTCAGAGACTCACTCAGTGTACTCTGTACTTTCATATGTGTGAAACTGCATGTTTGGTGCATTTCTGTTATGCATGTGTGGGTGTATGTGTGAATGTGTGTCGTCATATTTTACATTCATTCGCTTAATTATCACCATTGTTGTCTTATTTATTTATTTATTTATTTTTTATTATTATTATTTTATTAGTATTACTATTATTATTACTACTACCTTTTTCTATATTATAATTATTATTTATTTATTTATTTATTTATTTATTTATTCATTCATGTAAGCTTATCTATTATTTATTCCCCCCCCCCCCCCTTTTTTTTTCAAGGCCTGACTAAGCGCGTTGGGTTACGCTGCTGGTCAGGCATCTGCTTGGCAGATGTGGTGTAGCGTATATGGTTTGTCCGAGCGCAGTGACGCCTCCTTGAGCAACTGAAACTGAAACTGAAACTCACTCAGTGGTTTTGGACTTGCCGTCACTGCCTCATTGCTCTTACCTTCTCCCCTTCCCACCCCCCTCCCCCCTCCGCCCTCCTCCACTCTCCGCCCCCCCCCCCCCCCCCCTCGCCCCCTTTCCCTCCACTTTCTTGCTATCACTTTCCCTGTCAGTTCCGTCACATCGATGGCTTTTGAGAGTGGTTTCGATTCGACATAGCAGGGTTTTGGAAGGGGATGTCCCTTTCTCCTTTTGTAGAGGATGTCTCGGTATGTGTGTATGTCTGTCCGTCTGTCTGCCTGTCTTTGTATCTTTCTGTCTCTCTTACACACACACGCGCGCGCGCACACGCACACACACACACACATACGCACGCACGCACACACACACACACACACACACACACACACACACACACACACACACACACACACACACACACACACACACACACACAGGGAGAGAGGCAGACAGATAGTACACACACAGACAACTTGATTTCCGATCCCAGTTTAGTTGAGTACTTTTCAAGTCTCAGTATTCTCTGCCAGTCCGTCCGTCCGTCCGACATCAGACAGAACTCCATACTACTGGGTCGTTCTCTGTAAACACAGAGCCCCCCCTCACACCCCACTACTACCCCCCCCTACCCAACAAAACACGGCCACCACCAACAGCACCCACACCCCTCCTGACCTACACCTACCTCCCCCCCCCCACACACACACACCACCTCCGCTTCCCTGATGCCTTCATCTTCCCCTTCCTTGTATTATAATTATTATTTATTTATTTATTTATTTATGTAAGCTTATCTATTATTTATTCACCTTTTTTTTTCTTTTCCTCAAGGCCTGACTAAGCGCGTTGGGTTACGCTGCTGGTCAGGCATCTGCTTGGCAGATGTGGTGTAGCGTATATGGATTTGTCCGAACGCAGCGACGGCCTCCTTGAGCTACTGAAACTGAAACTGAAACTGAAACTGCCCTCCCCGGCACCCATATCCCCCTACTTCCCTATCTCCACTTCCTTCTCTGTCTCTCAACGTCTCTCTCTGTCTCTCCCTGTCTCTCTCTCTCTCTCTCTCTCTCTTTCTATCCTGTCTCTGTCTGTCTGTCTGTCTCCTCTCTCCTGTCTCTGTCTCCTTTCTCCTGTATCTGTCTCCTCTCTCTCTTTCCTGTCTCTGTCTCCTCTCTCCTGTCTCTCTGTCCCCCTCTCTCTCTTTCCTGTCTCTGTCTCCTCTCTCCTGTCTCTGTCTCCTCTCTCCTGTCTCTCTCTGTCCCCCTCTCTCTCTTTCCTGTCTCTGTCTCCTCTCTCCTGTCTCTGTCTCCTCTCTCCTGTCTCTCTGTCCCCTCTCTTTCCTGTCTCTGTCTCCTCTCTCCTGTCTCTGTCCCCTCTCTTTCCTGCCTCTGTCTCCTCTCTCCTGTCTCTGTCCCCTCTCTTTCCTGTCTCTGTCTCCTTTCTCCTGTCTCTCTCTGTCCCCCCCCTCTCTCTCTTTCCTGTCTCTGTCTCCTCTCTCTTGTCTCTGTCTGTCCCCGTCTGTCCCTCTTTCCCCCCTCTCCCTGTCTGTCTGTCTGTCTGTCTGTCTCTCTCTCTCTCTCTTGTCTCTGTCTGGCCCCCCCTCTCTCTCGTCTGGTGAATTGGCCCATTTTATCACCCTTCCCCCTTTTGTCAGTGAAAGGGCTGATGGCCTTCACAATTAAACTTGTGTCACTGTCTGTGTCAGTCTGTTTATCAGTCTGACTGTCTGTCTGTCTGTCTCTCACTCTTTCTCTCTCTCTTACACACACACGCGCGCGCGCACACACACACACGCACGCACACACTCGCGCGCGCGCGCGCGCGCGCTCACACACACACACACACACACACTCCATCCGGTTTGCTTGCGGTGTGTAGTTGGAAGATGAGGAAAACCCAGGACCTGTGTCAGTGTCTCTCTCTGTCTC
>NC_134894.1:9972747-9977747 GCF_041734735.1 Babylonia areolata | reverse complement strand
CATGCTTGTCGTGTAGTGTGGACGGGGAGAGGAGGGTGGGGGAGGGCTGTGGGTGGGTGGGGGAGGTCCAAGGTCGGAGGAGAGGTAGGCGGGAGGGGGCGGGGGGCGGGGGGAGGGGGGGGGGGAGGGAGGAAGGGAAGGAGGGAACGACTTAAAAAAAAAAGAAGTCAACAACGCATTGTTCTGCAGACGTTGCAGACACACACAGCGAGATATACATGTCATTTATGCATACACACACTTACGCACGTATGCGCGCACGCGCTTACACACACACACACACACACACACCCACACCACACACACACACACTTATACACAAGCATACACCCATTCGCATGCACATGCTTGCACCTGCTAAATATTTATTTAGCACGCGTGCACAAGTCTGCGTGTATACACTGATGCACTCACCGTGCATGCACACATGCACTCTGTCTCTCGGTCTGTCTTGTCTCTCTCTGTCAGTCTCACAGACACAGAGCAAGAGTGAGAAAGCTTTGAAAGGAGGACAGTTGGGAAGTAAACGAGTGACAGTTCTGCCCACGAGCCCCCCCCCCCAAAAAAAAATAAAACTGTCTGAGAAAATGTCAGACGCTGCCTTAACTACATTTAGTGTCTCGTTCGTTCACGAAAAAAAAAAAAATGTATATACCCACGCATGTGAGAACACGCGGACACGCACGTGCGCGAGAGCTCTCTCTCTCTCTCTCTCTCATGCAAACAAAAAAACATTACTGGTTCACAAGGAAAACTTGAGAACTCACATTGGAAAAAAAACAATTAACTACAACACACATCCAGAAACAACAAAAAAGGAGAAACAAACCAAAAAACCAACTGCTACGGATTGGTTCAACTGGTGTGACGCTGCACAAAATTTTTTTACAGGAACAGTATTTTGCACGTGCAGCAAAAACACAGAAGCATGAACTATTCACAGAGGAGACGAACACACATAATTTCTCTCTCTCTCACTCACACACACGCACACACCCATACGCGCGCGCATGTCCACATTAATGCATGCATTCACACAATACTATGACTACACACACACACACACACACACACACACACACACACACACACTTGTGACCACATGCATACAGACGTTCGCACGAGTACGCTCGAGTATACATATGCACATACGAACTTGCGTCCACACACACACACACACACACACACACACACACACACACACATATATATATATATATATATATATATATATATATATATATATATATACACACACACACGCGAAAGCATATTCACAAACATACACACACAGAGGAGGAAAGAGAGAGAGAGAGAGAGGGAGGAAGGGATGGATAGGGGAGGGGACGGGGGGAAATGTTGAAGATAAAAAGAAAGAACATGAACAAGGAATGAAAAAATAAATGCGGCAAGCCAAACAGAGCTGTTTGCGTCGTCAACCATTGGGAGAAAATACCCCTAATTCATTCTCTCTCTCTCTCTCTCTCTCTCTCTCTCTCTCTCTCTCTCTCCCCAACCCGAAAATTATTCTTCGGGGCACATTGTCTTTCTCATATCAATTATGCATCTACAGTCTGGAGCAATGCCAGTCACAACCAGCTCAAAAAAATTAACTCATTACATAGACGAGCAGCTAAACTTATTCTACCCGACTACTCACTATTAACAGATGAGAAATTAACAAAACTGGAAATATTACCACTGTATAAGCAATTTGAATACAATAGAATGGTCCTCATGTTCAAAGTACACAACCACATGTCACCATCGTACCTCAGTGAATTTGTTCAAAGGGCAACAGAGCGTTACGATTCAGATAATTATATTCTGCCTCGTGTGCGCATTGACTTATACAAATCTAGCTTTGCATTTTTGGACCATCTGTTTGGAACTCTCTTCCTACGTTCGTCAAGACAGGCGATTCATTATCGTCCTTCAAATCCAAGGGTACGAAAACTTCTGCTTCACAAACAATAGACCCCCAAACCAAATATAACCGGCCTAAAAACATCATGCCTTTTTTGTGAAATGTATGCGCTGTCTATTCCTTTACATACACTAACATGCTTCATCTTATTTTCAACCTGTTGTGATTTTCATGTATTACATGCACGCTGTTGATTGGATGTTATTGCCTGCCACATCAGCGTCAGATTTCTCATCACTGTTGTATATGTACAGTGGTATAACTATGTTTCTCTGCTCTGTTTATATATTTTCATTTCAGTCGTGTCTCTTTTCTGTATTCTGTGTGGTGATTAATTTGAGTCTTAATAACCCCTTTACTTCTTGATTTTTTTCCTTTTCGTTTTTCAATATCAGCTATTGTACTACAATATGATCTGTAATGTACTACAATATGATTTGATACCTAATTATGTTTATGTATGCATATACATACATATCTGTATGTACATGTAGACATATGCGTGCATGTGGGTATATGTGCAAATATGTATATGCATAAGGGTGTGTGTGTTTGGGGATGTGTGTGCATATGTGTGTGGGTGGGTGGGTGTGAGTGTGCGACAGTGTTCCCTTCATTATATTTTTATGATGATGATGGTCCGTTGATTAGTATTATAATTATCATTAGTAGTAGTAGTGGTAGTGGTAGTAGTAGTGGTAGTGTTTACCATTGCTATTATTCTTCTGTCTTATCG
This sequence comes from Babylonia areolata, assembly GCF_041734735.1. Classification (NCBI taxonomy): domain Eukaryota; kingdom Metazoa; phylum Mollusca; class Gastropoda; order Neogastropoda; family Buccinidae; genus Babylonia; species Babylonia areolata. The sequence continues at coordinate 9,975,084 of NC_134894.1, read as the reverse complement.
TTACTGTTTTTGTTGTCACAAGGACAGATTGGAAGACTAGGCAATGCCTAAAATCTTTATCCTTGAGTAATAAAGTTTTTGAATCCCTCTCTCTCTCTCTCTCTCTCTGTCTCTCTCTCTGTCTCTCTCTCTGTCTCTCTCTCTCTCTCTCTCTCTCTCTCTCTCTCTCGTCAGCCCCCTGATGACAAGCAGGATTATTGTGTGAGAGACATACGTTGCATCGTGACGACATAATATCTACCTGTCTCTTTGCCTACCTGTCTGTACCTGTGTGTCTGTCTGTCACCTACATACATCATCGTCTTCTTCCTGACGTGTTTCTGTTGTGTTCCATGTCCCCTGTTGTTGTTTTGTTTGGAGTTTATTTCTTCTTTTTATCATGATATAATATATCATAAAAAAGAAGTATTATTTCAGTCTTCCAGGGAGTTGTGTGTGTGTGTGTGTGTGTGTGTGTGTGTGTGTGTGTGTGTGTGTGTGTGTTTTGTTGCTTTCTGCAGCTGGGTACTGTTTTTTTTGTGTCTTGTCTTCCGTATTTCCTCCACCTTCTGTTTTATTTCTGTTGCGATTCTGTCACCTGTATTTTGTTGAATTTATGTCCCCTGTATTTCTGTTGCATATATGTCACCTGTATTTTGTTGAATTTCTGTCACCTGTATTTCTGTTGCGTATATGTCACCTGTATTTTGTTGAATCTCTGTCACCTGTATTTCTCTCACCTGTATTTCTGTTGTATTTCTGTCACCTGTATTTCTGTTGTATTTCTCTCACCTGTATTTCTGTTGTATTTCTCTCACCTGTATTTTGTTGAATTTCTGTCACCTGTATTTATCTCACCTGTATTTCTGTTGTATTTCTCTCACCTGTATTTTGTTGAATCTCTGTCACCTGTATTTCTCTCACCTGTATTTCTGTTGTATTTCTGTCACCTGTATTTCTGTTGTATTTCTCTCACCTGTATTTCTGTTGTATTTCTCTCACCTGTAGTTCTGTTGTATTTCTCTCACCTGTATTTCTGTTGTATTTCTGTCACCTGTATTTCTATTGTATTTCTCTCACCTGTATTTCTGTTGTATTTCTCTCACCTGTATTTCTGTTGTATTTCTATCACCTGTAGTTCTGTTGTATTTCTATCACCTGTATTTCTGTTGTATTTCTCTCACCTGTATTTCTATTGTATTTCTCTCACCTGTATTTCTGTTGTATTTCTGTCACCTGTATTTCTATTGTATTTCTCTCACCCGTATTTCTGTTGTATTTCTCTCACCTGTATTTCTGTTGTATTTCTCTCACCTGTATTTCTATTGTATTTCTCTCACCTGTATTGTATTTTTTGCCTTCTGTCGTATTTCTGTCTTCTGTATCATTTCTGTCTTTTGCACTTTTCTCGTCCACTATTTCAGTCTCCGGCTGGAGCCAGTTGCGTTTCTCGGACGGAAGAGCCTAGTATGGTCGTAACCCGCTACAAACTGTGTGCAGTATGGAACTGACCAATGGCGTAGTTCGTTCACACGTAGGCATTTAGTCACGTGTAAATGTCAAAAAGTTCGAACCAAGCAATGCAGCTGGCACCTGGGGAGGGGTGTATGTATGTATGTATGTATGTATACGGTGTGAGGTAAAGCAGTGTCATAGCCGTTGCATCAGACATCACGGTGTGTGACATATTTATGATGCACTCCTCTGCTGTCATGTCACTTCACGTCTTTTGTCAGTGTTGTCTTCTGTTTTATCTGTCAAACCTTTGTTCCAACAACTCATTTTGCACATTATGTATAATAATAATAATGTTAAATGATTATATATATATATATATTGTATATATGTATATTATATACATGATTATTTGATATTCTTTAACAATTCGTTCTTCTGCTTCGGCCATTTATATCGGGAATAATGAATAAGAAGTGTGAACTTTTGATAAGGGGGTGGGGTGGGGTGGGAGCTTAAAATGGAAAGAAGGTCGAGTCAAGCTATTTCATACACGCATGCACGCACACACGCACACACACACACACACAAACGCACACACACACACACACACACACACACACACACACACACACACACACACACACACAGAACCCATAAACGCACACACACACGCACACACACACACACACACAGAACCCATAAACGCACGCACACACGCACACACACACACACACACACACACACACACACACAGAACCCATAAACGCACGCACACACGCACGCACATACAGAGTTTCAAGGTCATATCCAGTAGAGTTTATTTACGCAACCCACGATGTATGTATGTATGACTGACCCAGTTTCAGACACAATATTCGACCGGACTGGTTTACAAAAATG
>NC_134894.1:9927747-9967747 GCF_041734735.1 Babylonia areolata | reverse complement strand
ACACACACACACACACACACACACACACACACACACACACACACACGTGCCTTCCAGTGTGCATGCATACAGGTATACATGCATTAGTTTCTTAACCATCATTCGTTCCTGCTCCACCCCAGGAATTACATAGCTTGCACCACAGAGCCTTCACTTGAACAAGACTTTAGACGGGCGCAATAGCCTTGTGGTTAAAGCGTTGGACTTTCAATCCGAGGGTCCCGGGTTCGAATCACAGTGACGGCGCCTGGTGGGTAAAGGGTGGAGATTTTTACTATCTCCCAGGTCAACATATGTGCAGACCTGCAAGTGCCTGAACCCCCTTTGTGTGTATATGCAAGCAGAAGATCAAATACGCACGTTAAAGATCCTGTAATCCATGTCAGCGTTCGGTGGGTTATGGAAACAAGAACATACCCAGCATGCACACCCCCGAAAACGGAGTATGGTTGCCTACATGGCGGGGTAAAAACGGTCATACACGTAAAAGCCCACTCGTGTGCATACGAGTGAACGCAGAAGAAGAAGAAGAAGAAGAAGACTTTAGGCTGCAAACAGCTTGAGCCAGCCAGTAGGTCTTTAAACTTCACTCTTACCTCTCCTTCCAACCCCCCTTCTTTCTTCCCGATCTCACTGTCGCATATCTCTTAAAGTGGAAAGAAATAAAATCATCAAAGTCTACTATTAATTTATTTCGACGTGATGTGAGTGACATTGTGTTTGTGTCTTGTTCAAAGTATACAATTCATTCATTTTAGTTCATGCACAGGATGTGATGTGTGTGATATCATGATTGTGTCTTGTTCAGTCAAAATCTACAATCAATTTATTCCAGTTCATGCACATGACATGATGTGAGTGACAGGATTGTGTCTTGTTCAGTCAAAGTCTACAATTCATTTATTTCAGTTCATGCACATGATGTGATGTGTGTGATATCATGATTGTGTCTTGTTCAATCACTCTACAATTCATTTATTTCAGTTCATGCACACGACGTGATGTGAGTGACGTCATGAATGTGTCTTGTTATGTGTGGTTTCAGTTACAACTTCCCCACCATGCAGAGCTTGGGCGAGGATCTGGTCTGTGTGCTGGATCAGCTGGAGTGAGTTCTGGTTTTTGATGTTTATTTATTTATTCATTCATGTATTTATTTATTTATTTACAGAGATGCCAACTGTTACAATTTCGCTGTATTTTGTTACGCTTGATCGCAGTTTGTTGTGATTTTACGCCAGTGTCAAAATTGTTCTGAAGAGTTCATTTTCGACTTCATAGCATGTTCGCATGCTTTCCTGTTGTAGCATTTACCCAGACGCACTAGATCTATCGATCACGAGGCCAGGGCAGTCACTACTGACCTTGGTCTCATGTGATGATGTTCAGCTAACAGCACTGACCAATCAGCTTTAATCGTTTGCCTGAACAAGAGAGAACATGGCTCAATCAAGGTGCGTCTCAGTCAAAATTAATAGCATCTGTGCTTGGTGGATTTAGCTATGGAGTACAAGGAAGGAACAAGCGGCTGGAAACAGAGAAAGTCAGCCATGGAGGAGACATGATACAAGTATTCAAGATAATTAATAAAATGGTTGGCACTGACCCCTGCACCTTCTTTTCTACTAACAAACTACATGTTACCAGAAGTTCAAATACTAACCTTTTCACAACATTTTGCAGAACAAATATTCGTAAGTTTTCTTTTTAGCTTTAGAGCATTTAAAGGATGGAATGCACTGAATAATTCAAGAAAAACAGCGAAAACTATTGACCAGTTCAAGAATCTTCTAGACAATGATTCTAAATCATTAATAAAACCATTCGATTTTGATGAATGAACATTAAAAAAAAAAAAAATCATACGCATGTATGCAACCCTAAACTATTTCTATATTAAAAAGGGGCGTTGAAAAGCCAAAAAGGCTTAAAAAAAAAAAAAAAAAAAAATCCCAAATTCTGTACCTGTACCTGGATCCCGATTGTGAGAAACAAGACAAACAGACCAGGGAAGCGACACAGTGCCACAGATGTGTCAGCTAGAAAGAAGCGGCAGCAGGAACAGAAGATAAAATGTACATTTCGCTGATGTGTCTCTGTGAGTCTTGAGTGTTCCTACCAAGTTCAAAATGTTCCTACCGAATTTCCTGATTGTTCTTGCAAACACTTGGCAGGGGTTGGCATCTCTGTATTTATAATGTATTTACTTTCTTACCTTTGTTGTTTATAGCTCAGCGGACACACAGGGTCATGATATAGAATCAGGGCAGAAACAAAACAACAACAATAAAAAAAATACAAAAAAACTCGTGATCATCGATCCTGTAGATCCAGAAAACACACACAAAAAACAGGAAAATATGTGGAAAAAGAGAACAAGGCACAGTTACAGTCGCATCCCAGCACATAAACCCAGGACACGACATTTATTTTTGTCTTTATTGCTAATAGCCCAACCTGTCACACTCAGGGCCTTAATGTCAGGGCTGAAAAGCTGTCATTATAGATCCTGCACAGCCTTGTGGGGAGGGGAGGGGAGGGAGGGATGGGAGGGGGGAGAGAAAAAAAAAGTGCAATGAAGAACATATGGAAAAGAAAATTAGACACAGTTCCTGTCACATCTTTATTGCTCATAAACCAGGACCATGCCTTTGGTGCTAACCACTCTCATCATTTTTGCACCAATGGATATGTGTGTGTGTGTGTGTGTGTGTGTGTGTGTGTGTGTGTGAAATAGAAACGGGGAGACACAAAGGCATACCATGAGAGTTACGGCTTTGTAAGGTTTGCAACATGTCTGTGATTGGTGATGAGTTTCATTTTATAATGGAATGTCCCATTTATGATCAGTTACGAAATAGATATGTTCCTAAAAAATATTTGTCTCCAAAATTGGTTTTTAATTTTTGTAATATGCTCAAAGGAGGCAAAAAAAGTCATTTTAGCTGTAAGTAAGATGATTAGATTTGCAAATGTTGCCAAGTTATACTTTAGGAGTTAAAAGACATTTGTGTTTTCTCAACTTTTATGTGACATTGTTGTGTATTTGGAAATGTTTGTTCTGGGCACGAAAAGATTATTTTGCAGTAATCCTCCATACTCCAATAGGAGTGAAAGGATAATTAAAACTTGAAACTTGTGTGTGTGTGTGTGAATGGACCAGCAATGCAGAAAATAAGGAAGGAATAGATGACAGAAAGAAAAGAACAAATCCAGACACAAGATGAGCGATAGAAAAGAGGAAATTTCTTGCACAGATTTTCCACAAGGTGATGGTGAGGGATTGGGGGGGGGGTAGGGGGTGGGGGTGGGGGGGGGGGCGTCCAATTTATATAACTGAGATTTCCTGGAATACCCAATGGGCAAGAGTGAGTACTTTGATAAACTGGACAGTCGTTAGATTCCCATAATGGTGGTTGAAAACTGAGCATCAGACTGCAGTTATTAGACAGACATCAGAAATGGTGACTGGAAACTATAAGCTGTCAGTAATCAGAAGTCATGGTACTTGTGTGTTATATGTGTGACCTTTTTAATAATTTCAGTTTTTGTTGCACATAGAAAACATAATGGAAAAAGTAACAGAAAAGGAATACAAAAAACAAAAAAAAAACCCTTTTTTTTTTTAAACGGGGGGTGGGGGTGGGGGGGGGGGGGGGATGAATTTGATTGACTGGAAAGACAGTTGTCAGTTTCGAAGAGCACGACGTGCATGCAAATCTGCGATATGTATATATATATATCTATATAAACCATCGCACTACATACAGCACAAGCATGTACCATACTGATACACCTGGTGTGTTTGATGTGCAGTGTCAAATCTGTGATTGGCTTGGGAGAAGGAGCTGGAGCCAACATTGTTGCCCGGTTTGCTGTGAGTGTGTGTGTGTGTGTGTGTGTGTGTGTGTGAGTGTGTGTGTGTGTGATGTGGTGTGTGTGTGTGTGTGTATCTGTGAGTGAGAATACCACTTTGTGACCACTTTTTTCTTACCTTTTGTCCTTCTTTCATTTTCAGTGAAGATTCACCACCACCACCACCACCACCACCACACTACACACACCATGTGAACATAAGCTGATATAAATGTTTGGTTATGTTGCAGATTGCTCAGCCACTCCTTCACCCCCCCCCCCCCTCTCTGATGCACACACACACACACACACACACACACACACACACACACACACAAAACGCTTTCACACACACAACACATACATGCATGCATGCATGCACACACACACACACACACACACACACACACACACACACACACACACACACACACACACGCACAACACTTTCACACACACACACACACACACACACACACACAGTGTGTGTGTGTACAAGAGCAGGTATAAACAAGTGCTGTGTGTTGCAGATGGCACAGCCAGACAGGGTGCTGGGCGTGGTGCTGATCCATTGCTCCGGCACCACCGCCAGCTTCATGGAGTCCATGAAAGACAAGGTACACACACAGCTTGGAACTTGGAAACATTTTCATTCCTATAGTAGGCCATAGCCCCAATCAAATAGAAAGTAAATGAAAACAACAACAACAACAACAAAAACAAAACACCTGACAGGGTTACTTGAGTAATAATGGTGTGAATAATAGCAACTTAAATTTAGATCTGAATAACTCATCATTGTAGAGAGCTGCTGCTTCTTTATTGATTTCAGGGCATAATATACAATGTGTTTGAAAAGTTTAAGGCTATTTTTTTAATCTTTTCATTGATCACTAGTAATTGCAGTTTTAGATTGTGGAATGTGAGATTTCTTCCTTGATGAGTACACAAATAGGAAGTGGTGTGGGCATCTTATCTGATATTAATTCTCAGGATAACAATATCTGTAGCTATTGGTATTAGACGTTCCAGTTCTGAACTTTGCCAGAGCAGTCTCCTATCTGCTAAACAGACACAGAGAGGGAGAGAGAAGGAATTTTCTTTGATGAAGGAAGTGGAATTAGGAAAATCATGCTTTGCAAGCTCTCAGGGAAGAAACAAAAAGAAAGAGATTGAAAGAGGAGGGTGAGAGAGAGGAAAGAAAGAGATGAGGCTCACGTGAGAGAGGAGACTCTCAGAGAGAGAAGACAGAGGGAGAGAGTGGGGATTCAGATTCAGATTCAGATGTTTATTCAGATAAAGGCCATGGCCCCATACTGAAGGGGCTAATACAAAGGAACATAATACATAATTTTCATTAACAAAGGTAACAGTTAACAGACATAAGGTATGCAAACGAATATTAAGAGACTGCAGTGCGCAGCCTCTTGCCTGCTTCATAAATATACATAGCTAAATTAAAAAGAACTGTCTCATTTCTTGTTGACAATAACATATTTAGCCTAAAATGACATGGTTCTGCATAATACTTCGAATTAATTAACTTCATTCTGAGATCATGAAAAGCAGGGCAACAAAACAAAAAATGGATTTCATCTTCTTTAGCCTGATTGCATAAGCGGCACAAAAGTTCCTGTTCTCTTACGTTTCTGTATCTAAAACAATGGCAAGCAATATCAGAGACACCGAATCTAAATTTGCTTAAAGCACTCTTTACATATCTATTCATCTTTATTCCAATGTAAGGTTCTATCATGTGCGTTGTCTTGAAAAATCTATACTGTGCAAATCTATCACTGTTATACATATGGGAGAGAGAGAGAGAGAGAGGTGGGGGGCTTGGGGGTGGGGGGAGGGGGGGGGGAAGAAAGAGAAGAGGGATAAAGAGAGAGGGGAGAGAGAGAAAGGGAGTTAGTTTCAGTTTTAAAGAGGTGCCATAGTGTGTGGACTCATCCATATACGTTCATATACTCTACACAACATCTGCTTTGGAGGAGAAAAAAACGGAGCAGACACTTGACCTTTGCATATACCAAATTCATACAAGTGAGTGTGTGTGTGTGTGTGTGTGTGTGTGTTCACTTGCTTTTCTTCTACAGTTGATTGAATGGAAACTGGACCAGATTGGCATGAACCCGACAGCTGAGTCCTACCTGTGTCTTCACCGCTTTGGTTCAGTAAGTACAGTCATGGTCACTGTCTGTCTCAGCCCCTGTCTGCTAGTTCTGTGTTTGATTTGTGTGTGACCCCCCCCACCCCCCACCTCCCCTCTCCCTGTAGGGTGTGTGTGTGTGTGAGAGAGAGAGGGTGTCCCTGTCTGTGTCAGCATATTATGTGGGTATGAGTACATGTACGTGTATGAAGGTGTGTATGTATGTTTGACATATGTATATATGAAGAAGTAGTGCACAGATGTGTGTGTGTGTGTGTATGTGTGTGTTCAAGCATGTGTGTGTGTACATTATGTATTTGTATATCATGTATGTCTTAGGTTTTTGTTTGTGCATGTGTGTGTACATTACATATGTATGCATATCCTGTATGTATGAGGTTGGTTGTTTGTGCATGTGTGTGTATGTGTACATTATATATATATATGTGTACAGTTATTGTGTATGGTGGTTCAAGATGCATGTTTATCTGTCTGTCTCATGACGAATGGGCCTTGTCTCGGTGAAGATAGACAAACAAATTGATATGAATATGAATATACATCACCACCTTCATCCAAATGCATGGGTTTTGCATTGGAGTAGTTTGGTTTTCGTCATCTTGAAAGCATGATGCTGACTGCCTTGACGCTTTTCAGCTGGCTACTGCTGCTATGATCTTCTCTTTTCTGGTCAAATTTTGGTTATCTGTTAACGGGATGGTGTGACGGTACTTGGGTTTGGAATTACCTGATAGTGTTTTACAATTTGTACAGCGTTTCATCTCTTGTGTTTTTGTTGTTGCTGTTGTAAGGTGTTATTGGTTGTTTTTATTGTTGCTGTTATTTTCTGTTATTTTTCACATTCTGCTTGTGTGTGTGTGTGTGTGTGTGTGTGCGCACGCGAGTTTGTGCATCATTGTGAACTGCCTTATTTTCTACCCCAAGTTCAAAGTGTCTAAGTCACATGGGACTCATTATTATTTTTTACTCTTTTTGTTATTCATGTATTCAGTTTTTCAACAGAAAGTAATACAGTCTTTCCTGTCTCTTTCAAATTTCTACTGTTGACAGTTCAAGCGATGATTACGCTAGTCCCTTCAAGAAATATATTTTGACACGTGCACATTAGTATGATATACTTTAGTAACATACTTCCCATGCCTTGTATACCAGCAGAGTTCATACAGGTTTTAAAAATGTTTAAAAAAAAAAAAGAAAGAAGTTGTGAAAAAATGTATGTATGTCCATAGGGTTATTTTTAAATGACCCATGTTCATAAAGGCTTTTTTTTTTTTGGCTTTCTTTATTGAAAATAAATTGTTTCTGTTGGTGATTGATAAGTACAGCAGCAAAATAAACCTTGTGAGTTTAAGATTTAAAAGGAAAATACTAATTGTTAAAAAAAAGGATCCCCAAATGATCTTTCAGGTGGAAATTGTAATTCTTATCTATGTAGCAGACAATGATTAATTCAAGGGGCATGAACCGGTGCTCAAAATACTGTACTTTCATCCAGGTTCCTGACAATAGTTTGGAAAAAAAAAAGGCTTTGGGTTTGTAAGGTTGTTTTGAAAGTTTTTAAATTTGTGATTAAAAACCAGTATGAACCCTTTAAGTCTGGTCCAGTCATCGAGTGGAAAGTAACAAAAAGAAAACCACCCCCCAAAAACAACAACAAAAAAAAAAACACACACACACACACACACACACACACACACACACACAGACACACACACACACACACACGCACAAAAAGAAGAAGAAAGGAATGAAAAGAAATTACAATAATTTTTTTTTATCTTTCCATCCTTCTAAGCATCCTGTTCTTTTTATTTATTTAGTATTTTTCTCTTGTATATTTTCAGGCTGCCTCATTGTCAAAGTTTCATTGCATACATATCAGGAGAAGTCATGCTGTCTTTTTGATTTCACACGATTCCATCAGGCAGACTTGATGATTATACAAATACGAAAATATGAATCGCTCGTTTGACATATTTTATTTTATTTTATTTTATTGTGTGACTTATTTTATTTTATTCTATTGTTTATGCTGTTGTTGTTTTTTGTTTTGTTTTTGTTTATGTTTTTTTGCAATTATTTCTACACAGTTGTTTCCATCAGACAGTTTAATGTGTTGTGTAAATATGCATTCAGTGTGTGTGTGTGTGTGTGTGTGTGTGTGTGTGTGTGCGCATGCGTGTGTGCACATGTGTGTGTGTGTGAGAGAGAGAGAGAGAGAGATTCAAGTTTGTGTATACTTTATTTTTGGGGTTGAGTAAATTTGTATATTTAGTTTATTGTGTGTTTGTGTGTGTGTGTGTGTGTGTGTGCACACGTGCGCGCCCCCCATTTTCTGTATCTTCTCATGAAGAACAAGACAGTTTGGGACAATTTTATCATTGTAGAATGGTTGGAGGGGGTTGGGATCTTGCTTATAATGACGGTGGAGTGTACTGTATGTTGTTTCAGAACAGCTGATGAGAATAGTAATGACTGACACGACTGTGACCCAGTTTGGTTTGAGACAACGATGTGACAACAGTGTTGTGTGCTGTTTCCATTTCAACATAATCTGCTGTATCTGGTATCATAGTCAGTCGTGTCTAACTATGAACATCAGAACAGCACAGGAGGCAACTGTTGTCCGTACTATGTGGACTGGAATTTGATAATATTGGAGAGTGTCTTGCCCAAGTTAATCCCTATACTGTCTTGGTCAAGAGGACTTCTGGTCAATCAGAGTTAGGATGGGCCAACTGGCACCTAAGGTTGCAGCGCTAACAGCCCAAATCCTGGAATAACAGCTGGGCCTGAGAGAGTCAGAGAATGAAAGAGAGAGAGGGGGTAGGGGGGGATAGAATGCCTTCATTGTCAGCCAAGAAATTTGAGCAAGGCTAAGACAGATGTTGGCATCCATGCAATGAACAACCAGGTCTTTACTTTGTGCTTTTGGTCATTCTGTTTGATGCCATAGCACACTCAGCTGTGGGTTAGATGGGGGGCAGGGTTGAAACAGGCCTGTCTGACAGTGATATCGACTGATTGAACCCGCATTCTTCTGGTCATGGGTACTTGATGTTGATCTCTGCACATTGATCTCAGCATGCCAGCAGTTGGTTATATGGGTGTGTCTGATTCCATCTGTGTGTGTGTGTGTGTGTGTGTGTGTGTGTGTGTGTGTGTGTGTGTGTGTGTGAGTGAGTGAGTGAATGTGTAATTGAGAGAAACTGTCAGACTGACCATACGACAAAAGGAGAGGGAGTGATAAAACTGGTGTTACATCACTGTGCGATCAGCATGTACAAGAAATGTAACTGGATTACTATTTTTTTTAGGCGTCAGCAAGCTATCATATGCACTGGCTGTGAGGAATGGCTTTGTTTTTGTGTTTGCCAAAGCGTGGTTTTAGTGTCTGCACGAAGATCTGGTTTCTTGTTATCAACTGTTCTTTTGTTGTTGAAATGATGAGCGAATGTCAACTTTGTGTGTGTGTGTGTGTGTGTGTGTGTGTGTGTGTGTGTGTGTGTGTGTGTGTGTTGACTTCTTGGTCTGTAATGTTAAATTTGTGGAGACTGTATTTCCTGGTTGCTTGATTCATTCTGATGACATGGTGTTTCCAGGTCTCATGGAAGAAGAAAATGAAATTAGAATGGAATACTTACAAGATAGGAAAATGAGCCTTGAGGAAAAATGAAATTAAAGTCTGTGGTGTATAATGGTGTGTGCTTTCTTTAGATATAGTAAGTGGCTAAGTGAAACAGTCCAGAATTCTCTAATAGTAACTGCAATACAGATCTTCACATTTCCACAAAAGAATGGCCCACAGATATTTTTTGCTTAGAGCTGAGTGGGGAAGTCTTTAGATGATTATTTTGAGGGTATGTGGATGGGGTGGGTGCATGTATGAATGTAAATGTATATGTCCATGTATGTGAGTGTGTGTGTGTGTGTGTGTGTGTGTGTGTGTGTGTGTGTGTTTGCTGTAGCAAATCTAGGGCGTATAAAAGTTAGATAAAACCCACCCACTCACCCCCAGACAAAATCTCAGTGTTCTATTCAGCAAGGCTCACCCCCCTCTCCCCCTCCCCCTTCCTCTCCCCAGTTATGGATTACAGTTGTTGTTGTTGTTTTTTTATACTTGGATCATAACAGCAGCAACTTTGTCTGTAGTGTCAGATAGATTCAGGATGATAATTAAACAGAAGACTGATAATCAAAACTTAATGCATTTCAGACAGGGCGTTGGGGATCGTCTATTGAGGCAAGATGTTTTTGTTTGCTTGTTTTCTTTTTTTTTTCTTTCTTTCTTTCCTTCCTTCCTGTGGACAAAATATATTAGTGAAAAAACGGTGAAACAAAAAATGAAGGCTTGTAGATTATTAATAGTTACCATTTGGGATGCAGGTGATGGGGCGTTCAACATGTTATTACCCTTGTTCTGCGTTTTTTTTGGATAGAACATATAATTGTATACCTGGTGTAGAACCTGTTTTGTGAAATGTGTGTGAACTGAATACTGCTAACATTCAAAGCAGAAGTGTTAACGAATGCCCAAGGTTCATTTTAGTGTGTGTGTCTATGTGTGTGCGTGTGTGTGTGTGTGTACAACAAATTGCTGCATAAAACAAAACCCAAGGTGTGACAGAAGACAATGTTCTTGGTTCTTTGTTGTTGTTTTTTAGCAGTGTGTGTGTGTGTCTGTGTGTGTGTGTAAAAGAATTCCATAAAGAAACCAGCCAAGGTTGTGAGAACCAACCGCAAAGAGTGTATTCTGTCGTTTCCGATGTTTTAATTGCCTTTTGTCTTTTCTGTCTTCTTGTGGCCCCCGGCTGTGTAGGCTTCCAGCGAGGTAAAGTACTAGTGTTGTAACCGTATAGCCAAGAGAAGCAGGTCGAGTAGATCTCATCTTCTTCCAAAACGTTTCAATTCCTTCTTTCAGTCTCACACCCCCCCCCCCCCCTGCCCCCCACCTCCCCTTTTACTCTGTACCATAACTCAAGCCGCTGCTGCCTGAGAGCAGTTTGTGAATTCAGTGTATTTTTTATTATTCTTGTTACACAAGGAACACATTTTGCCATTAACACCCCTCTACGTTGGTTTTTTTTTTTTTTTTTTTTTTTAATCCTGTTATTCAGCTGCTGTTATTCTATTATGTGACTTTTTTTTTTTTTTTTTTTTTTTTTTTTTTTTAGTGATGCATGAATAATCAGAAACTTGTATTTTTAATTGCTTTGCTTTAATTCTTTTTGTTGTTAACTATTTTTTTGTTTGTTTGTTAATGTCAACACAAATAGAAGAAGAAATGATGATAAAATCATAATATTTAAAATATCTTGGTAGTTGCTAATTCAGTTAGAGGACCAGTTACGCACTTCACTGCTAAAATATCTGACTGTTTTTGTGTTAACTGAAACTCTTTAAAACAAATATCTGACTGTTTTTGTGTTAACTGGAACTCTTTAAAACCATTGGATGGGTATTTGCATTGTTTAAAAGAGTGAATAATTTCATGTAAATCAAAACCATTTTATAACTATTTGGAAAATATATTTTTGTGTCTTTTGATTGAATGAGTGATATAAACTGTAGTTGTTGTTTTTTTTCTAGCCTACAGGAAAAATAATTGTTTGGAGTAAATGATAGTAAATGATAGATTGATGAAACTCAACCTTGAGGAACAATCAGTTTTAAAATTCATTTGTACCATGTGTACAGTGTTAGTAAGTTTTTTTTTTCTTTTTTAATTAACACTTGTTTTTATTTTCTTTATTTGTATCTTATTTATGTAGTTATTTTTTATTTTTGCATTCAGATTTATGTCTATATTTATGATTATTCTTTTTATCAAATTTTTTTGGTTATTGTTTTGATTACACAGACATAAAATATGATAATTTGAATAATTAATTTTTGTACATTTACATTTAAAAAAAAGTTAAATGAATAATTCAAAATTTAAGTATACATTGTATTCTTGATTTTCTGCTCAACAAATTGGTTTCATGATTAATGATTTAAATAATTAATTGCTAATTGATTTTGAAAAGAAAGTTCATAATTTTGTTTTTAATGGATTGCTTATTGACTAAAAAGTGCAACATGCAGTGGCACATGCAGACTTTTACTAAAACAGTCGAGAATGATTGGTGATTGGACTTTGTGCCATTTTTATACGATGATATTATTTCATAGCATAGGAAATTCTTATGTGAAGCTCTTGCCTCAACATAGCATTACGAAACAGTTTTGTAGTCCCGGGGATGTTACTAGTCATCAGTCCTCCAGTGACAGTTCATCTATCTCACGAAAGCCCATCTGACATTTTTCATTCTTGAAGTCAGAGGTCAAGGAACTATGATGAATATAGATATTTTGATTTTGTAGCATTACTTCCTTTTCCCTATAAAAAAAAAAAAAGAAAAAAAAAAGGTTAGAACACAATAGAAGTGTATGATCAGCGTAGTTTATGACAGATTGGTTGGTCTTTGGTGCATGCTGAATCAGAGAAAAACATAGCTGTTGCCTTGATCGTTTACTTAGAATGTTTTTGTATATCAGTTATGGCATTTTTTTTTTTTTTATGGTGTGTTTTTTTTTTTTCCATTGATACTTGCATCAGTGACACGGTTTTTTTCCCTTTGATTTTTTTTTTTTTTAGTGTTTAGAAGTACTTATTAAGTACATGTGGTCTTCTTTTGATCTTGCATCTTGCGCTTTGTATTTTTCATTTTTATTTTATTTTGTCCCTGGCCACCTGCCGATATTTTTAGCTCCCCTTCAGTTTGAAGAGTAGACTATTTACCGAAATCATCACTTTATTCAATACAAATCCAGAGTGAGATTAGTTTGTAGCCATTATTGACAGGCTTTTGTTTGAACATTACAAAATAAACGGGTTTGCAAGAGATATGAAAATAAGAATTAACCAACCCTGTATGAGCATATGAACTGGTAGAAACATCGAGTTGAACATTCATCCCAATTACCATCATCAAAATATTGCAAGCGGAACGCTCTTATACTGAAGAGGTGAATGTTGACAAAGAATACTACAATTCTGACGACGGAAGCTAAAGGTTGGGTCATTCAGACACCCACTGGACATCCGAGGGGTCTATGTAGAAGAGAAGAGAGGACTGGCCGTACTGAGTGAGTTAACATGTAACAGTCCCATCAAGAAGTTTTTGTTGTCCTTTGATATACAGTAACGACGGGCGCAATAGCCGAGTGGTTAAAGCGTTGGACTGTCAATCTGAGGGTCCCAGGTTCGAATCACGGTGACGGCACCTGGTGGGTGAAGGGTGGAGATTTTTACGATCTCCCAGGTCAGCATATGCGCAGACCTGCTAGTGCCTGAACCCCCTTCGTGTGTATACGCACGCAGAAGATCAAATACGCACGTTAAAGATCCTGTAATCCATGTCAGCGTTCGGTGGGTTATGAAAACAAGAACATACCCAGCATGCACACCCCCGAAAACGCAGTGTGGCTGCCTACATGGCGGGGTAAAAACGTTCATGCACGTAAAAGCCCACTTGTGTGCATGCGAGTGAACGTGGGAATTGCTGCCCACGAACACAGAAGAAGAAGAAGATATACAGTAACAAGGGCCATGCTATACATGCAGTTTTCATTTCAAGGTGGTGGGCGGGGGGGTGGGGGGGAGTCACTGCATGGGGACTGATCCATATCCTCTACACCACAAGGGGGCGAGGGGGTGTGAGGGGTAACAGATGCCTGACCTTAACGTGTTGACCTGACATGCAGATCAGGCATCGACAGCCTCCCAAATGCTGCATGAAAAAGTAAACCAACAGTTATAGCATTGAAATGAAATCAAATAAAAGAAATGTATCAAATAAACAAGTAACTAAATGGACTGAAACAGAATACAAAAATTAAAGACAATATAACTACAGCATTTATCCATTGAGACTATCACAATCCTGATGAGTTTTAAAGGAAATCAGGCCATCAGCCTGAGCATGGAGATTTGCAGAATGGCCATTTGCATTTACATTTGAAATGTTAAGAAGATTGTGGAAGCAGAAGAGAGAGAATTATTGTTATGATTGTTCTACCAATGGGAGACTAAATTCAGGTGGAGCCTATACCTGATACCTGTTCAGACACTGTCTCATTTCTTCTTAAGCCAAACACACAGTTCTTTTTGGGTTCTTTTTTTACTTCATAGTTTTAGATACATGTGTTGATCTCTTTTCATGCCCTGGTTCTGCTACAAGGATAGAGGGCAGAGGAAAAGAGACATTTTGAACATACCTTGATTTTGTCAGTTTCTTTTTTCCAGATTTTGGATGATGTTTGTCATGCATGTATCTTGCACACTTAAAAGTTGTTTTTTTGCATTATGCTATTATATGTTGCACACTCATGATTGAGAGCTATTGCACTCTTCATTTAAACAGAATGGATTTGTGTATGTCATATGTATGTATGATGATTTGTACAGAAACTTTATACATTGTTGGCTGCGGGTTTTATGCAGACTACTTTTCATGTATGATGTGAACAGTACAGACTGGATTCTTTTTTTCTCTTACCTTGAAATACATGCGTGTATTTGTGTTTTGTATTTATGAAATTTAACTTAAGTGGTCTGCTTTGGTATATCAAAATTAACATTAACATTCTAGATGTAGTTACACTGACATTCATATCATCATCTATATCTACTAACAGTTTGCACTGCAACACTAACAAAATGGATATAAAAGAAATGTTCACAGTCTCTTTAAGTGCTTGTTTCTAAAGCTTTTTAAAAAAAGCACACAAAAAACCCAATTTATTATAAATATTGTGCACCAGCAATGCATTTGCACTCATGTATGCTTTTAATGATGTAGAGTTTATCCAGAAAAGGTGGTATGACTTTGATGAGGCATTCAGTCACTCCTCTGTTGGGATGCCAAAAGTGTTTTCGTGGTCATGAATGGTAATGTGACCATATGGAAATCCGGGGTGGATGATTTCTCCATTTTTTCATTTGTATGGTTTTGTCTTTATGTGGTGTGAACAGAATATAGAATAGAATAGAATAGAATAGATTTTATTGTCATGAAACCGTAAAGTTTATAAGACACAAGTGCAATGGTAAATAAATGAATGAAAGAAAAACACACAATTAATCAATCAGTTAATGCAGTAAATTGCAGCAGCATTCATAAACAAATTTTCCTAATCTTGTTTGTATATATTCATCATCTGTTACCATCACCTGACTGGGAATATTTCCTGTGTTATTCGAATTTTGAATATCTTTTAAAAATTGTTGCCTTAAGGTTTTATATTTAATACAATGATCAAGAAGATGGATTTCGTCTTCCAGGATGTTACACTTGTTGCACAATCTGTCTTCTTGTGGAATATTTAAATATCTACCTTTCTCAATCTTTAGCTCATGGTGTGTGTGTGTGTGTGTCTGTCTTTCTGTCTGTCTGAATGTGTATGAGTGTGTTTGTCTGGCTTTCTGTGTGTCTGTGCCTTCTCTCATGTTCAGTCCACTCACTCTTTACTTTTCTCATACTTAATTATAATTTTTCTACTGCCCTTTCTCTCCCTAGCTACCCCACCACCCCCCTACTCTCAGTGGCGCTCCCCTTTCCTCTCCACCCCAAATGTTGCAGTAGTTTTATATCTGTGACCAAGCCAGATGCCAGAGATCCTCCATAGTTAATGGGAGGCAACTTTGATCCCCCATGCTCTGGTTGCCCTGAATGAGAATTTTATACATTCAGCTGCAATTGATTCTGCGGAACGGTAAGGACAGCCATGCTGTGTTTTCATCAGCACTGTTTTCTGGACAGTGCTCACGTTTCCATAACCCACCAGACAGACATGGATTACGGGATCACTAGTTCTTTGAAACCCCTCGTTTTCATTTTCTGCATATGCATGAGTTGAGCCTGCCAGCAGATGTGCACAGATGTATGTTTTCAAATCTCTCTCTTTTTTATATATATATATTATTATTATTGTTATTTTTTTTTTTTTTTTACTCTTAGACATGAGAGTTTACATTATGGTCTTTTCAGCTGTTTTAAATGTGCTTTCTTTAGCTGATGAAGTAATTCTTTAAGTGTGCATTTCATGTCATTATCATTTCATTACATGTGGGAGGCCTGGCAGATATTGGGTGTTTGTGTTTAAAATGAAAGTACTTTGGAATGCATGTACAGTTATTCATTTTACAGAAAGAATGGGTGCCTGCCATGTGTCAGATTGAAACGGTGTAATTTTCAGATGGCATTACGACCCAGTTTGGATGGGTTTGTACAGAGAATGATGAAATCCTCCTGAGATTGGACAAATGGCTGTTGTGTTTGACTGCTGCATCAAACAATAATAGTAATGATGATGAAGAAAATGATGATCATAATAACCTCGTTTGACAGTGCTTCAGACAATAGTCACAGCCACAGGCTGACAGCTTTTTACAGAAAAGTCAGCTAACATGGAACATTGTAATGAGAATCACAGCTAGTCTTTCTGAGAGAGGAGCATCTTGTTTTCCCCCCCGAAAAATATATTGCAAAATCATAGCACATTGCTTGCGGATGATGATTTACATGACTGCAGATTGTAATATATAGTTTTGATGATGATTTACATGACTGCAGATTGTAATATATAGTTTTGTCCTTAGAAAATATTCACTTTTGGGGGGAAGAATATAGGGAGAGAGAGAGGAGGAGGAGAAGGTACACTGTTAATCAGGAGATGCACACTTAAAAAAAAAAAAATCTTCAGCTTTGTCCTTGAAACCATATCTTCATGACTTATTTTATATCTTCCATGTTGTCCTCTAATTTGTGCACCTTTGATTTCTTCTAAAGTAAAAAAAAAAAAGAAAAAAAAAAAAGAATGTGGGTTTTTTTCCCCTTTTTTCATTTTTTTTTCTATTCAGCCTTGTCCTTTCATTCTTTCAGTGTTTTCTTCTTCTTTTTTTCTAGATCATTAAACAAATATTGTTGCTTATTTTTGTTATCTTGAACTTTATCGTTTAATTGTTGTGGTCTCAGTCACTGTTCTGGCTTTCAGTCAACCCAAATTAGATTCTCTCCATTTGAAAAACTGCAACAGTAAAGCCATTTTATTAAAGGAATAAAAAAAAGTAGCGTGAAAAACATTGGAAGCTGTAGGTGTGGATAAAGACCAAAAAAAAAAAAAAAATCTATTTTGACCAAATAGAAAGAAGAAAAAAAAGAAAAGAAAAAAACATTTCGAAAGTGTTTGTGTTCAAGTTCTATTTGGTACTCTGCTTGTTAATGAGATGTGTGTTATAGATGCTACAGAAGGACTTTTTTTTTTTTTTTATACAGCGGAATAGAATACTTGGACTGAAGAATGAAGGCCTGGAATTCAGACACACTCTGATTGATGAATATTACATTATATGCTGTTTGGCCAAATGTTTTGTCTTGAGAACGTTATGGCTCTTAATTGATATAGTTCGGAATCACTGGATCTTCCAGACTGATGAATGATTGATATACATCTTACATGATTTTATTACGTCATGTACTGCTAGCAGTATACATAATTATGGTAACACTCCACTCCACCCCCCAGAATATTAACTTTTCATTTTTAAGGCAAAAAGAAATGCAGTTGGTATGTTTTATAAAGGTTGTGGTTTTCATTGTTGTCTATACAGAATTGTACAGGGCTGTTGGTACTTTGCTTCTCTCCCCTTTACACCCCCCACCCCCTCTCTCTCTCTCCTTCTCTCTTTCTCTCATTTTGTCTATGTGTGGGAGTGAAACTTTTACATTATAAGAAACATATTCTGTGGTTACTTTAAAGAAGAGTTGGTGTTTCATGGAAGAGTGCAGTATGGCATGCCTGTGGGAAAAGTCTTCAAGAAAATTCACCTCCTTGCGCAAGAAAACAACTTACATTCTGGATTTGTGCTGTGCACTGTCAATGGAATGTGATTTGCAAGGCACTATGTGTGGTGGAGCTGAAAAGATTAACAGACTGGATATCAAGGTTTGGACGAACGAAAATGTTATCCTTTGAAAGAGGTCTGGGTGTGGCCAAGGAAAAGACAAGTGCTTGAGCAAGAATGCTTCAGTGAGATGAGAGAATATGTATGGTGTGTGATGCGTATATAAATAGATCAGCTGGAACTGTTATTCTTGTTCTGTGTAAGCACTGGAGAACAGTAGTTATATATGTATATATATATCATTGGGAAGTGTGTGTGTGTGTGTGACATCAGTGTGTGGATAGTGTGGGAATGACAGCAGAGAAAGAGAGAGAGGGTATGCTCTGCATTCTTAAGAGGAAGTGTGTTTTCTATTCTGTCAAAGAATATCTTAAAAACAAACATTTTGATGCAAGGATTTTGTCTGCAGTAATACATATGAGGGATCTGACTGCTTTTTAATATTTCTCAAAGAGCGTCCAGAAAAAAAAGAGAAAATTACACGAATATAATGTCTATAACAAGTTCAATATCATTTTATTGCTTGAGTAATGGTTTTTTGTTTTAGGAGAAAGTAAGTATATTGCTCACATCACCTTGACAGTTCTTCAATTGATTGGGTGTAACAGAACTCCTTCCAAAATGATAACAGTGGGAATGTAATGATGATGCCAGCATGTGTGTTTGGTGTGTGTGTGTGTGTGTGTGTGTGTGTGTGTGTGTGTCTCAACTGGTGCTATATGTGTGTGCGTGTGTGTTGTGTGTAGTGTATGTGTGGGCGGGTGTGGGTGTGTGTTGCCTCAACAGGTGCTCTGTGTGTGTGTGTGTGTGTGAGTGTCTGTGTGTGTGTGTGTGTGTGTGTGTGTGTGTGTGTGTGTGTGTGTGTGACCTGATCAGCTGCTCAGTGTGTGTTTTGTGTGGACAGTTTGAGAAGGCGGAGAACAAGGACCAGCTGCAGAAGGTGATGAGCAGCTTCCAGGAGACCCTCCGCTCCAAGATGAACCCCCACAACCTCAAGCTGTTCGTCCACGCCTACATGAAGTGAGCAGCAGTCTCCCCCCCCACCCCCGCCCCCCTCCTCCTACTTCATCCGCTCACTCCCCACACTTCCACCCCCTACCCCAATACCTCACCATCCCCCCACCCCCACCTCACTCCATCTCACCTGCAAACCTCCCCCTGCTCACCACATTCCCCCCTATCTCCCCAACCTCACCCGCTCCACACTATCCCCACCACACCCCCATGCCTCCCCCCCTCCCCCTCACTCCCTACACTCAACCCTATACCTTCTTCCCCACTCCCCCACTTCACCTTCATGCCTCCCCCACCTCACCTTCATGCCTCCCCCACTCCCCCACCTCACCTTCATGCCTCCCCCACCTCACCTTCATGCCTCCCCCACTCCCCCACCTCACCTTCATGCCTCCCCCACCTCACCTTCATGCCTCCCCCACCTCACCTTCATGCCTCCCCCACTCCCCCACCTCACCTTCATGCCTCCCCCACCCCCCCCACCTCACCTTCATGCCTCCCCACCTCACCTTCATGCCTCCCCCACCTCACCTTCATGCCTCCCCCACTCCCCCACCTCACCTTCATGCCTCCCCCACCTCACCTTCATGCCTCCCCCACCTCACCTTCATGCCTCCCCCACTCCCCCACCTCACCTTCATGCCTCCCCCACCTCACCTTCATGTCTCCCCCACCTCACTTTCATGCCTCCCCCACCTCACCTTCATGTCTCCCCCACCTCACCTTCATGCCTCCCCCACCTCACCTTCATGTCTCCCCCACCTCACCTTCATGCCTCCCCCCACCTCACCTTCATGCCTCCCCCACCTCACCTTCATGCCTCCCCCACCTCACCTTCATGCCTCCCCCACTCCCCCACCTCACCTTCATGCCTCCCCCACTCCCCCACCTCACCTTCATGCCTCCCCCACCTCACCTTCATGCCTCCCCCACCTCACCTTCATGCC
Organism: Babylonia areolata; assembly: GCF_041734735.1. NCBI lineage: Eukaryota > Metazoa > Mollusca > Gastropoda > Neogastropoda > Buccinidae > Babylonia > Babylonia areolata. The sequence continues at coordinate 9,947,808 of NC_134894.1, read as the reverse complement.
TCCCCCACTTCACCTTCATGCCTCCCCCACCTCACCTTCATGCCTCCCCCACCTCACCTTCATGCCTCCCCCACCTCACCTTCATGCCTCCCCCACCTCACCTTCATGCCTCCCCCACCTCACTTTCATGCCTCCCCCACCTCACCTTCATGCCTCCCCCACTTCACCTTCATGCCTCCCCCACTCCTCCACCTCAACCTCATACCTCCCCCATTACCCCCACTCCCCCCCCCCCACACACTCCCATACCTTTTTCATCCCCCTGTTCAGGTTTTTCTTCTTTGTTAGTTTCTGATGTGTTTGGTGTGTGTGTGTGTGTGTGTGTGTGTGTGTGTGTTTTATAAAATGTTTTAAAAAAAATCTTTTTCATATAATATTTATGTGTGTATGTGAGTGCTCACTGGTGTGTACATTTGTGTATTTACATGCAGATGGACGTGCTGATGTCGTTGACACATGCATCAGTTGGCATTGATTATCTGTGCTTTGTGTGCATGTTATGACATGTGAGTGTTTATGGGTGTTCATGTGTACATTCTGTAGGTAGGTATGATTCACTCTAATCATTTATCCCAAGAATCCTATAGAGACACAGCACAGAATGAGAAATTAGAATGTTTGTGTGAATGTATCTTTTTTTTAAATTTTTTTTTATATATTTTTTTAAGAATGATTTTATTTAGTATATTCAAAAACAGTATACTACACAAAGACAAAATAAATTGGACATCGAAATGGAGCACATGATTTTGATAGAATTGTTTATAGAATTATTTATGTTACTTAGATTCACATTAGCAAAATGCAAGAAATACATGAGTAATGTTGAGAAAAAGAATCAATTGTTCACTAAGTAATTTGTTACTTTTTTTCTTTTTCTTAAAAAAAAAAAAAAAAAAAAAAAAAAATATATATATATATATATATATATATATATATATGTATGTATGGTTCACATAGTTTCTGGAATATAGAAGTTGTGCTTTTTGACAAAATGATGATGCTGATGATAATAATGATGATGATATTGATGACACAATAATAGTGATGATGAAAATGTTGATGCTTATTTGTTTGTAACTGTCCATGCTTTGCCTCAGCTGATTACATTTTCCCACCCTCTTATCTGTTCCAGGCGTTCAAACATTGCTGACAGCATTGGAAAGTTAAGGTAAGTACGGCTCAAAAGGCACATGAATGCATTTGTTCTGGTTGAAAGGATTGTGCTGCCACGCCATATACACATAGAATGTACAGGAAAAACAACAACATTTCTTCAAAGATATATAAGTTTCAGTTTCTCAAGTAGGCAACACTGCGTTTGGACAAAACCATATATGCTACACCACATCTGCTAGGGAGATGCTTGACCAGCAGAATAACCCAACGTGCTTAGTCAGGCCTTGAGTGCATGCTTATATATTTGTGTACCTATCAGAGTGGATTTATTCTACAGAATTTTGCCGGAGGACAACACTCTTGTTGCCATGGGTTCTTTTTCAGTGTGCCAAGTGTGCGCTGCACATGGGACATTGGTCTATCGTCTCATCCGAAAGACTAGACGCTGAGTTTGATTTTCCAGTCAAACTTGGGAGAAAGGGCGAGAGCAGGATTCGAACCCACACCCTCGCAGACTCAATATATTGGCAGCTGAGCATCTTAACCATTCCGCCACCTTCCTCCTACACCTCCCTTACTCCCCACACTCACCTCCACGCATTAGCGAACAATCAGTGACAAACAGCTGATTTGAAGATTTTGTTTTTTTTTAAAATAGACTTTAACTTTATTGCAGAAAATGAAATACAAAAAATGTTAACAATTTTTAAAGACACAGTACGTGGTGACTGTCTGTTCAGTCTGTATCATGATTCTACAGTGTATTGAGCAATCTATATCATGTTGGTACATGTTCAGTCTAATTGAACACTCTGTGTATCATGTTTGTACAGTCGATGGTAACAAGTTGTACAGGCTGTATCATGTTTGCACAGTCTATGGTGATGGGTTTTATAATGCGTATCAGTTTTGTCCTGTCTGTGGTGAGCAGTTGTTTAATCTGTGTCGTGTTTGTACATTCTGTGGTGACCAGTTGTTTAATCTGTGTCATGTTTGTACAGTCTGTGGTGACCATTTGTATAATCTGTGTCATGTTTGTACATTCTGTGGTGACAAGTTGTTTAACCTGTGTCGTGTTTGTACAGTCTGTGGTGACCATTTGTATAATCTGTGTCATGTTTGTACATTCTGTGGTAACAAGGTGTATAACCTGTGTCGTGTTTGTACATTCTGTGGTGACAAGTTGTTTAACCTGTGTCGTGTTTGTACATTCTGTGGTGACAAGTTGTATAACTGTGTCATGTTTGTTTTGTCTGTGGTGACCAGTTGTATAATCTGTAACATCTGTGTACAGTCTGTGGTGACAAGTTGTATAACCTATCTCATGTTTGTACAGTCTGTGGTGACAAGTTGTATAACCTATCTCATGTTTGTACAGTCTGTGGTGACAAGTTGTATAATCTGTGTCATGTTTGTATAGTCTGTGGTGACCAGTTGTATAATCTGTGTCATGTTTGTACATTCTGTGGTGACAAGTTGTATAACCTGTGTCGTGTTTGTACATTCTGTGGTGACAAGTTGTTTAACCTGTGTCGTGTTTGTACATTCTGTGGTGACAAGTTGTTTAACCTGTGTCGTGTTTGTACATTCTGTGGTGACAAGTTGTATAATCTGTGTCATGTTTGTACATTCTGTGGTGACCAATTGTATAATCTGTAACATCTGTGAACAGTCTGTGGTGACAAGTTGTATAACCTGTGTCATGTTTGTATAGTTTGTGGTGACAAGTTGTATAATCTGTGTCATGTTTGTATAGTCTGTGGTGACCAGTTGTATAATCTGTAGCATCTGTGTACAGTCTGTGGTGACAAGTTGTATAACCTGTGTCATGTTTGTACATTCTGTGGTGACAAGTTGTATAATCTGTGTCATGTTTGTACATTCTGCGGTGACAAGTTGTATAACCTGTGTCGTGTTTGTACATTCTGTGGTGACCAATTGTATAATCTGTAACATCTGTGAACAGTCTGTGGTGACAAGTTGTATAACCTGTGTCATGTTTGTATAGTCTGTGGTGACAAGTTGTATAATCTGTGTCATGTTTGTATAGTCTGTGGTGACCAGTTGTATAATCTGTAGCATCTGTGTACAGTCTGTGGTGACAAGTTGTATAACCTGTGTCATGTTTGTACAGTCTGTGGTGACCAGTTGTATAATCTGTAACATCTGTGTACAGTCTGTGGTGACAAGTTGTATAACCTGTGTCATGTTTGTACAGTCTGTGGTGACCAGTTGTATAATCTGTAACATCTGTGAACAGTCTGTGGTGACAAGTTGTATAACCTGTGTCATGTTTGTACAGTCTGTGGTGACAAGTTGTATAACCTGTGTCATGTTTGTACAGTCTGTGGTGACAAGTTGTATAACCTGTGTCATGTTTGTATAGTATGTGGTGACAAGTTGTATAACGTGTGTCATGTTGTATAGTCTGTGGTGACAAGTTGTATAATCTGTGTCATGTTTGTATAGTCTGTGGTGACGAGTTGTATAATCTGTAACATCTTTGTTTTGTCTGTAGTGATGGGTTATTTGATATGTACCATGTTTGCACAGTGTCTTGAACAACCTGTATCAAATTTGTACAGTCTGGTGACTGTATAATTTGTAACAATCTGTATTGAATTTGAGCAGTCCTTGTTGACCTACAAATCTGCCATCTTTTGAAAAAAAATAACGTTCAGTCCATCATCAATATTGTTAACAAGAATCATGTGCAGAATTTTTTTTTTTTTAATTTTTTTTTTTTTGCGGCAGGTGCCCCACCCTGATGGTGACGGGCACCAAGTCCTCATTCAACGCCACAGTGCACACCCTGTTCAACCGTGTCCGGGCTGTGCTGGACAAGAAGAAGGTGGACTTCCTGGAGGTGGACGGCGTGGCCAACGTGCTGGAGGAGAGGGTGAGGATTGATGTAGATATACTTTCCCCGGAAAATGGAGTATGGCTGCCTACATGGTGTGCGGGGTAAAAAAAAAGTCATACACATAAAAGCCGACTTGTTTACGTACGAGTGAACATGGGAGTTGCAGCCCACTAACGTAGAAGAAGCATCAGGCTGCTTACCTGAGTGGAGCTAACTGAAAGCTGCCTTTAGGCATTCACCACTCATTTATTTTGTCATTCAATCAAGCTTCAGTCAATGACGTGCTCACATGTATGCATGCTTATGCTTGTACACATGTGTATTGATTGATTGATTGATTGATAAGGATAATATATATAGTGCCTATCCTTGGTCAGAGACCAAGCTCTAAGTGCTTTACAAACACTGAGTCATTTACACAACCGGCTGCCTACCTGGCTAGAGCCGACTGACGGCTGCCATTGGGCGCTCATCATTCATTTAATGTGTCATTCAATCAGATGTCAGGCATGCACACCTACACACTCAAACTTATAACATTTAACATTTTACGTGTATGACCGTTTTGTTTATTTACCCTGCCATGTAGGCAGCTATACTCCTTTTTCAGGGGTGTGCATGCTGGGTATGTTCTTGTTTCCATAACCCACTGAACGCTGACATGGATTACAGGATCTTTAACGTGCGTATTTGATCTTCTGCGTGTGTATACACACGGAGGGGGTTCAGGCACAAGCAGGTCTGCACATGTGTTGACCTGGGAGATCGGAAAATCTCCACCCTTTACCCACCAGGCGCCACCGAGATTTGAACCCGGGACCCTCAGATTGAAAGTCCAACGCTTTAACCATTCGGCTATTGCGCCAAATTCAATACTGGATTGAATTCAACATATACAGTCTTAAACATGCCAGCACGCATGCATACACATGAACACCACACACACATGCTGACATGTACTTGCACACACACACAGATGCACAAACAATTCACATGCATGTGTGCACACACACACACACACACACACACACACACACACACACACACACAACCACACATACACATGAAGAAAAAACAACACGGATCTGTGCTGCTAAAATGTATGCTGACAATTGAAAAGAAGGTGTAAGTTCTGCACCCCCCCCCCCCCAAAAAAAAAAATCTTTCTACTTTTGTAAGATTGTTCATCCTAAAAATGAATGTCTTCCCCCTTCCCCTCCACAAAGAAAGAAAAAAAGACGTGTGTGTGTGTGTATGTGTGTGTGTGTGTGTGTGTGTGTGCATGCATACATGCGTGCATGTGTAAAATGAAAGATGGTATCTTGACATCATTGTGCTTTTCTGTTTTTTTTGCAGCCGGAGCGGTTTGCTGAGAGTTTTCTGTACTTCTTGCAGGGCAACGGACTGGGTAAGAAATCTTCCTGAGCATGTGTCTCTGATCTTGTTTTTCTTTTTCTTTACTTTTACATGTTTTCCTTGCTATTTTCTTTAGTTTTTCTACAGTTTCTGTCTTATGTCTCCTTCTGTCTGACAACCTCTCTCTGTTTCTCTCTGTCTGTGTTGTCTATTTTATGATTGTTTTTTTTTTTTTTTTTTTTTTTTGCCTCCATACCTTTTCATAAAGACACAAAGAAGTTAAAATACATTTTTTAGATTTATTCTGTAATGATTCGTGGTGATGGTAAGGATGATTAATGATTGCTGCTATTGAAATCCAAAGACTGGATGACTGGGTTGGATGCTGTTCTTCTTTCTTTGGATGTTCAGGCAACATGCAGACCAAGAGTTGAGTGTGCTGTGGGCTTAAATGGGGAGACTGGGACCACACAGTTGAGTGTCATCCACTTCAAGGATGCGTCTTTGGGTGTGTTGCTCTAATTACCTGACCAACACTGCAAGTGTCTGTATCTCTCGGGCCTGGTTAACGCCGGGATATCATTATGACAGGAAGCGTAGAGTACAGCCTTGTCACGCAGTCCCAAACCAAAACGGACCTCCATAGCAACATCGTCATCATCATCGTCATCCTCCTCCTCCTTCATCGTCGTCAGTATAAACAAAATAGTCTCAAAGTCTGTGGCCTTTCATGCCATGCTCTCATGGTGACCACAGTTTCGATACCCCTCCACTTCTGTGCTTGGGGTGAGTCCTGTCAATGTCGTCAGTGTCGGCAGATTCTTGGGGGGCTGTTGTTTGAGGGACGTGGTGGCGGTCTCCACTCAGGGAGGGAAGCTCACTCACTCTGGCTCCGCGACTAAGCCATTATTGTCGTCAGTAGGGGGCTTAGTAGGTGGTGTCCTAAGTACGTTAAAACAGAACAGGCACCACTGAACACCACCGAAGTGACTCAGCAGCAGTGCAGGGTCTCCTCTGGTGTGTGGCCTCCTGGCGACCTAACATCGACGGTTCCCTGTGGACTGCCGACGCTGGAACTGCGACGGATGAACCCGGGTGTGGCCGTGTATGGGGGAATCTAAATGAGCGGCGTGGGAGTAATGCCACTGAAATGATGCAGATGATGGGGCAGCAAAAAAAACCCCCAAAAAACAAAAAAACCAAAAAAAAACATGCAGACCAAAGGGGGAGAAAAGGGCTGCAGAGTCTTTCACAAGCAAGTTGAACAAGACTGTTTTGGAACATGGAGGAAACTGATTAGAAATGAACACTTTATGAAATTCAGACTTCCCGTTTGAGCCCACTGTTCATTCAGCAGAACTTTCTCCTATTCCATCCCTGTGAGCAAACAGGTGATCAGCTGTTTCAGTTCCAAGGAGGTGTCAGAGGGTGCTGACTGAGCCATATACACATCAACACATCTGCAAAAAAAAAAAAAAAGATAAAAGAATGAAAAAATCAGATACCAAACTTCCTCCGTATAAACCAAACTCGTTGATCAGGACTGATCCATATACACTACAGCACATATGCTTAATTTTTTTTAAAAATCATACACCAGACTTCCTACATATAAATCAAACTTGCTGATCAGCAGTTTATGTCTGGAAATTTTTTTTTGATGTTTGTGAAATCTTATCATAAATTGATGTTTGCTTTTCATCCACTTTGAAAAAAAAAAAAAAAAATCAAATATTAACCCCTAGGCTGCCTGCATGACGAGATAACTCGTCATGGCAAGCATGTATGCTTCGCTGCCTGCATGACGAGATAACTCGTCATCGAAATATTCTGACTTTTCCCTGCTTTGCATTCAGTTCGTTGACAAAAATGCTGGTAGCTTTAGCTTGGGGAATCTTTCTGGATTCTATTCATAGCTAGAAACACCATCTGCGTCATAAGGCAGTCCTTTATTTGAACGTTTTGGTTGGGTTACTGGCCGCAGTCTTTGCCTGGCTCCTCTCCTCGCTCGCTCAACAAAATGTCGGACTGACTCCGTGCTCAAGACATGCGCTCGTGGCGAACTAAATCAACCAAGATTACTTTCTTTAGCTAATGCTCAGAAAGAATTGGAGCATAAATTCGAAGGAGAAGACAGTGGTGAACATTTATAGGACGATTTGATAGAAAATAAAGGGAGCAATCAAGAGAGTGGCCAAGATACAACTATCAGTGAGTGATGCAGGCTGTTCAACTCTAGCAGACGAATTTTTAGCAGGGCACCGTATGAGCTATTTTCTTGGCACTCAGCCAACGCGGTCTGATGAAGTGACGGTGTGAGAGGGGTGAAGAGGAGGAGGGTGGAGACTGAGGGGGCGTGGCCTCACATCCATATTATCACTTGCAGAAGTCACAATGCATCTATTTCTTTTTCAGTTTTTTTTATATTGTGGTTGTTCTAGTATGATTTTGTGTGTGCAGATATCCATTTGTCCAGAAAATGATATTTTTGTGCAAATTACCAGACTAATGTTTGTAATGAACAAGTTGAAAATGTGACAAAAAACAAAACACTGATTTCAAAACAACAGCATGTCACTTAAAATGCATAAAATGGGAAAACATCATGTGTTTTGTATTCTTTATTCATTTCCCTTTCAGAAAATATATACTTTTATGGGTCTTTCTCCAATAACAAAGAGCACAGAATTTTTTGAAAATTTATACCCGTTTTTTGTGAAAAAACCCTGGCAAATAGATTTCACTTAAATCTTATTTTCCTGGCAGCGAAAGGGTTAAAAAAAATTATTTTACAGTGGGAGGTGTGCCCATGCCGAGAGTTCAGAGGTCAGCGTCCATCGACGGAGGGCCCGGCTCCCCCCCCGGCCGCACACGCAGCATGTCCATGGAAGAAGCGGACATCCCTCGAGGCATCTACTCCAAGTCCCCCCCAAAGCTGGGGGAGTCCAAACTGTCCACCAGTCCCCGTGCTTCGGGCTTCACCTCCTCACCAACCAAGAGCTAAACTGGCTGTTTTGTTGTTTGTTCACATGTTTCTTGTTTTACATTTGACGGAACTGTTTTTGTTTATTTTGTGGTCTTCTCAGAACAGGTTTCAGATTTTCATTGTTATATAGCAATCCTATTCATTACATCACAGTTTTTTTTTTTCGTTTTTTTTTTCCAGTCACTGCTTTTTATGTGTTTGAATGACTAAGGTTTATTTGTTGATGTGGAATGTTGGGTGGGTGGGGATGAGTTGTTCACTTTTTAATCTATTACTGAGATAATGGGCGCTTATCGTTTACTTGTTAACAGGAGTTTGTGTCTTTGACTCATCAGTATCTTAGGAGTGAGGGAATTTGGTGTTGTTGTTTTTTTTGTTGTTTTTTTTCACATTGTTGGTGATTAGAATTTGGACAGTGCTGATCATTCCCATCCTAGTGTATCTGCAATACGGACGTCTTCACTTGTGTGTATACGGACGTCTTCACTTGTGTGTTGATACTGTACGTACCTTGATTCACACCCTTTTTTTTTCTTTTCTTTTTTTTTCTTTTTTTTTTTTTGAAATATTACTTTTCACTCCATATGTGATATAGACATGTCAGAGTCATGATGCTTACCTTTGAACCAGTATCTTCTTGTTGATTAGGACGTGGGACACACACTGACGACAGTATGTCCTGTGCACAGGCTTGGCATTTCCTTCTTCCACACCCCTCTGCTTAATCTGCCATGGTAGTTTAGGTGAAGAGTATGACCTAGTACTTCACACATTAAAAACCTTTTTTTTTTTTAAACCATCCAAAGTACAAACTTTTACAGGAACAAGAGTTTCTGGAGAAAATAATCATCTAATGTGACCGATAAACAAATAAAAAAAAAGAACCTCAAAAAGAAAAGAAGAAAAAAAAAGAAAGAAAAAGAGGGATTCATCCAGTATAGAGCAGCAATAACTTGCATTGATAAATATATTGTGATGAGAGATTAATGCAATACTATGCAATAAAATATAACACAGTTTGAAAATGTAATGGATTACGTGAACCTGATACAAAAGGGGTGTAACTGAAAAACTTGGGAATTTAAGTGGAAGTTTTCCCCCTTACATTAGGAATCTTTGTTTAGATGATATTGTTCTTCCATGATGGCGCACATCTTGAGATATGTTTAATGGAGCATGATTTTTAAAATAGTGTATATACTCCAGATGGGTACAGAGTGGGAACGTTTTTTACTTGTTTGAATACCAGAAACTGTTGAGCAAGACTGGATGTTTTGAGCAGTCATGTATAGCCTTAATCTAAACATTTATCATCATACTATTTTGTATTTCAAATAACCATGAAAAAGGTATCATATGTATGTATTTGTAGTAAAAGAAACAGTATTTTGGGTCTGTGCAAATTAAAAAAAGGGGGCATGCAAACATTAAAGATGACAACCATTTGAGATACCTGAGCCATTTAACTTGGCATAGTCTTTTACACCATGCATAATATTGATGCAGAACTCTCACTGGCTTTGTTGGTAGCCATAAAGTTGGATTCTTTTTTCTTTGCTGAATGGGTGTTGGAACTGAAAAAACAAGTAATGGAATGGAATTGTATCCATCAGGTTGGATTGTTTTAAACGGTCCAAAGATGGTGAGTTCAAGAAACAAGATGTCAGATTTATGCATTTGTCCACCTGAGGTTATGGCCACATGAACAATGGAATTTGCATTAGCATTTTTACTAGATATTTAAAAAAACCCTCTAGTTCTTAAAAAGTTGGTTCTTAAACAGTGGACATATAATTATTTCATGTATAAAACATAAGCTTTGTAAATTAACTGATATAAAACAAATAATGTGAGTCCGGTCAAATGGTTATTGTCTTTAGTGTGTATGTGTGCATTTCGGGAAATGTTGTACATGTCACTTTAGCAAAGCTGGGAACATAGGCACCTGGTGAAACTAAACTTCTATGCAGATTTATATTATCATTATAAGTATCGTTTTCTGTCATAGTAACATTGGTATGAAATGTAGTATTTTTGTCTTCCCCCTCCCCCCCGCCCCCCACCCCGTCACTCACCTTCAGCTTGGCTGACAGAACTGACGTTCCATCAGCAGACGTTCAAGTGGGTACAAGATACTGACTGACTGCGCTCTGACCATCTGGTCATTGTTGACTGTGCATCATCGTAGCTGTGCTTGGGTACCTTGAGTGGAAAGAACATTTTTGGGACATTGGCATGCATGTTTTGGTCCAACCTTTTCTTAAAACATATGGGATAAAGAATTTTCAACTCTTGGCTGTTGCTTTGTTTTCTTTTCTTTTATCATCAAAAATAAATGTGTGAAAATATGCCGAACTTTTCACATGCAGCTTGCAGAAACTCTGTGTCGGCACTTTTTTTTCTTTTTTCTCTTAAGATTGACAGCAGTATTAGAACCTGTGCTGTTTACTTCTGTTACTCTTGTTGCACATAAAAAAAATTCTTGTGTCAGTGTTTTCATTTGTAGTTTCATGCCAGGTAGGAATAGTGAAGGTCCTACAAAGGCTAAGACATGTCACATGTTCTGCATGTATCCCTAATGATGTGGCCGTCAGGTCTTAGATCCTGATAATACTTACAGTTCAAACACAGATAGGAATTCCAAATGAAGTCAAAATGAGTTCACGTTGTTTGGAGGCTATAAACCCATCGTTTCAGATAACAAAGAAATTTCACAACAAAGCTGCAGCCTTTGACTTCGGAACTGTCTTACCAGAAACGTTTGACATGGTTCCTAGCATAGCGAGAAGAAGAAGCTTATCCAGTGTATTTTTGCCATTTATGTTCTGAATTGTTTTTGGTTTTTTGGTTGTTTTTTTTTATTTGGGGTGAGAGTAGGGGTGGGGGGGGTGAACTTTTAAAATGTGTTAATTATTTCTTCTACAGTTTGTTACCATTGGTGTGGACACCATGAACTATTTTTAGTGTGCAGTTGTTTTGTTGTGTTGTTTTTGTTGCTTTTATACCTTTTTAGAAATCATTTTTGCTGGGGTCTCAAGCTGTAATGTTATTTTCAGGAACTGTCTTTTTCTGCCTGGTATATACAAACTTTTTTTTGGTTTTGTTATTTGTGTCTGAAGTTGATACTCTAGGCATGACATTATGTGATGTGTCTATGCATTGTGTACAGAAGATACTACTGCCAAACATTTGTAAAGAGAATCAGGGCATTAAGTGACAATCGCAAGGGTTGATGATCATTAAAAAAAAAAAAATGAATAAGGAGAAAAGAGATTTTTTTTTTAGTGAAATGCTTGAACCTGCTGAATAATGACACACCATCTGTCTCTTTTTCTGTGAGAATCATTTGGTTTTAAGTCCCCATTCTCATAAATTTTGCCGAAGTTGTTGTTGTGCATATTCTTTAGCATAGCTGTTAGGGATGGCACTGTTATTATGAATGCTGCATTAAACACGCACATCATTTTCTTTCTTCATGCGGTGTGGTGTGATGGGTGGCAGTGACTGTGGTGTCTATTTGTTGAGTTATCTCCCCTAACCTTCACGCACATTACAACTTTTTGAAAAAAGAAACTTAACATGTTTTGTTAATCTTACCATCCTGTGACATCAGTAAGATTCTTCATGGTCAATGTATTGTACATCTGGACAGGCCACAACCAACTTAACCACCGCTTAAACACTAAACTCTACATTGGTCATAAAGCACAGTGCCCCTGTGACAATCTCAGCCAGACAACAGAACATCTGCTGCAGTCCTGCCCCCTCCATGAGGCTCTCAGAAAGAGAAACTGGTCTGATCCAGTTCCAGTGACCCGGAAGCTCTACAGCTGTGTGGAGGACCTGCAGAGTACAGCTGCCTTCATCGCAGAGACTGGAGTGTCCATATGGCAAGCATGAAGAAGAAATACGTCTTCTTTAAAACAAATTTTGAAAGACTCTTGATGTTAGACAAAAAGAAAGACATTATCATTACTGGTTGTGCTCCCACAAAATGTAACAGTTTTTTTCTGTGCAATTTTGGGGCAATGGTTAGGAATAAATTCAGCACAGCCAACCTTCACTGAACCAAAATCCAGGCCCTGAACAACATGACGTTACCGACACCAGGCATTAGGATGTTACACTCAAACCACATTGAAGGGGTAAAAGAGAGAGGGAGATAGGTACTGCAGTGGATGGTCAAGTAGTCAAGTCATTCATCGACTCTGGTGAATAGTCAGTCTGCTGTCAGGATTTTGTCAGGAAGCGCTTGTAAGCATCAAAATAGTACTTCTTGACTTAAGTTTTGTAGCACAGGTAAGGAGAAGAAGAGTGGAACTAAAATCTATTACCATTAGTGTTGCAATATCAAGCAGGTTAGAGTTTGTGCATTGTTGTTGTTGAGTATTTGAATCACTAAGCTCATCACAGAATGATAATGATGTGAGTTATGGTGTGGATAGTTCATGGATCTTCTCTTCCTTGGTGTTGGGTTTGGGATTTTCAATTTCATCTTTTTTACGTTTGTTTACCCAGAGTCAGTCTGCCCATGTTTTCTTCATTGTTTGAAAAATAGGTTGATTGTGTCCGTTGTCCTGTTCTTCAGTTGCTCATTATTTTACTCATTAATTAGGACTGTGTCAAGCCATCAGTGGAATTGAAAAATAAAGGATATAACAAAAAAAAAGAAGTATGATTATGTAAAAGAAAATGTAAGTACAAATGTGTTTGACCATCAATTTGCCTGTCATTGGATCTTTCTGGAATCACATTTTACTGTTAGATCGTTGACAACAGCACTCCTGTCTTCAGATCAACATAGATCAAAGACACAGAGAGAGAATTGTTAAAACAACATCAATATGCTTAGATATTTCGCTGAGGTATTGAGACTAATATGCAAATAGTTAAGCGGGATCTTTTGATTGTTTTTGTTATGCTATCACTTTTCTTAGCAATTCACTCCACAAAGACATAATTGTGGATGAGTTGTTGTTTATTTATTAGATTACTGGTATTTGTGGTTTAATATTATTGTTAATATTTTAAATCATCATATTGTTTTTTGTTCTATCATTGTTGATGATAAGGAAGGTACCATGCTTATTTCTTTTTTTTTCTGAATTTTATTCTCTCTCTTTTTTTGTGTGTGATTTTTTATTTAGCCGTTTGATTACTGATATTCTGATGCGCCCTACACGACACAAAGTCCATTATCTAATGGACAGCGAAGTGCACTTGTGTTTGTACATTTTTCTTTTCTTTATCAATGTTTCAAAGAATGAAGTTTTTCAAGACTTTATGCTGCAATTTGTAGTGAAGCAGTTATAGAGGAGAGATGAAAGCATACATATATGTTTTTTGTTTTGTTTTTGAAACACTTTTTGTGCATGTAATTGTGATTATTTATAGGATTATTCTGAAACTTGCCTTCCCAGTAACTTTAGAGAAAAAAACACAAACAAGTACACTGTAAGCATAGGCCTGCCATTCTCTCACAACATCACAGCCCAGTCAGATGTACATACACTTCAAACAAAATAGGTGTTTTCTTTACAGCATTTATCGACATAAAGGAAAGGAGAAAAAGATGTGAATGCAACCTTTTAAAAAAAAAAAAAAAAATTATTTGTTTAGCGTTTGTGCTGAATTTACTTCACTGTTTCTTCTTTGTTTTTGTGATACATGTATACGTGTGTACAAGAGTGTGAGAGGGCGAGTTAGGTGTTTTGTTTTATTTTATTTTGTTTTTTAGACAGAAACAGGTATCCAAGAGTTTCCTCCCCTGCAGGGCATCGGTGACGTCAGGATTGCTTGTGTAACCCGGATCATGTTGTGTAATGTGACGGAGATCATTATAGATTGAGCCTTGTATCTGGCACTGTCATGGCAGGTGGAATAATAAAAACGCTAGAACGGTTTTAATTAATGTTTTGGGTTTGATTTTGTGTGTGTGTGAGTGTGTGACGTGTAGGGGGTGGAGGTGGGGGTTTAGTTGCGAGTGTATGAGGTGAGTGTCGTGGTGTGTGTGTTTTGTGTTTGGGTGTAATTTTGTGTGTGAGTGTGCGTGTGAGTGTGACATGCATTTGTGTGTGTGTGTATGTGTGTAGTTCTGAGTGTGTGACATGAGTGTCAGGGTGGTTGTTGTTTTATGTTTGTCCTGGTGTAGTTGTCTTTGCATTTGTTTGTTGTATGTTTCAGTGTGTTGTTGTGTATGTTTTATGACGTGTTTTTGTGTATTGTCACAAATGGTATGTGTGCGTAGTTGAGTACGTGTGACGTGTGTGTATGTTTGTGTATGATATGCATCTGTGTGTATGCGTACAGACAGAGCCAGACTATTATTTTGTTAGTGTGATTCTCTCTCCATCTGTCTCTCTCTCCAGTTCTCTCTTCCCATATCTCTCTCACTTCCACGCATAACGCATATAACACAGGCATGCCACACATAGAAACTGCACGCACGAACACACACGTACTAACTGCGCGCTCGCACACGCACGCACACACACACACACACACACACACAAAGTCACTTTCACAAGTGCACACACATGCATGCACGCACTCGCACGAACAAGCAACGCACGCGATCAGGACAAAAATAGTTCACAGCACATTTCTTTTTACATGCAAAGTGTCTGTAAATCGTGAATGACTGATCGACAAATTACAGCTTCGAAGTGCGACATGTCGCCAATTACATGCACCACCAGAAGTCCTTATTTAAGACCCCCACCCGCGAAAAGAGAAAGACAGAACCCGAATGAAATTGGAAGGTGGTATAAGAGAAGGAACCGCTGATGATTCAAGTTGTTTTAAACTTGGTCTGATGCAATTGTTAAAAGCTCACGGAAAAGACCGTGCAGAAAGACATACAGACAGAGAGATGCACACGCACACACATGCAAACACACAGACACAGACATACACACACGCTCTCTCTTTCTCTCTCTCACACACACACACACATACACACGTAGGGACACATTGGCACACACACACACACACACACACACAAAGAGATAGAGTGAGAATATTAGACAATTTTTTATGTGCGTGTGCCGCGCACTGGCGCGTGAAATTGCTGTCCACAAGCCTCTGTGCGTGCTTGTGTGTGTGTGCGCGCGCGTGTGTGTGTTTGTGTTGTTTTTTGTTGTTGTTTTTATATCCTTTTTCTTCTTTGTTCTTAAAGGAACAATAACCCGCCACTCATAATTCACCTTACAGAAAAACAAAGAAGGAGAAAAAACAAACAAAACAAACAACAACAACAACAACAACATAGGAATGAATACTGCCTTGGTGAAGCTAGCTGTCTTAGTCTGTCTCTCTGTTTGTCTGTCTGTCTGTCTGTTTGTCTGTCTCTCTACTGTCTGTGAGTCTGTCTGTCTATCTATCTATATCTATCTATCTATATCACACACACACACACACACACACACACACACACACACACACACTGACACACACACTGACACACACACACACACACTGACACACACACACACACACTATCGACGTCCGCCTTAAAAAAAAAAAAAAAATAAAATAAAATAAAATAAAATAAAATAAAAGCAAAAAATCAGGGAACAGCCGAAAACTTTCCATTACAACACACTACGTGCTATGTTAACTGTGTTACCGAATCACTGGTAGCGTAGACAATGACTGCATCGCGGTCACCTTTCATAAGATCTACATAGCGAGAAGATAGGTATGTCAATTGGAAAACAACACTGCTAGCAGCATTGAACCAAGCACGCCACCAACCTTTGCCAGTGTACGTATAGCACCTGGAAATGACTTGATCCAAGCACCCTTTTGACTCCAGGGAGTGGAGTGATGGGCCCTGAAACACTCTCCCCTTGACTTTATTTCAGGGCAGGCCTTTTTTAGTCTTTAACTCTGGCACTGTATAAACACCACTGAACCTCTTTCCCCGTTGGAATATCATGTTATGTATGTATGTATGTATATACATATATATACTTTTATGAAAATCAAGACAAATCTTGAGGGGACAGGACAAGAATGACTCCATCCCTTGTCCTCTAAGGAGTCATTTGATTCGGGGCTTGTTCAGTCGTGTAGTACTGCTGGCCCTATGCTATCTACTGCCCTCAATGACTGTTAGAATCGAAAAAAATACCTGTTCACTTGGAGTGATGTTTGAACCAGTACTGGCGTGGGCTGGAGATGTAGCCAGAATTAACTCCGTACTTTTTTTTTTCCCCCCGTCACCAGTTATAATACTTTCTTTTGCTACTATTATACTAATTGACTAGAGCGAAATGACTGGATAAAATTTGTTGGTGCCTAATGCTCCAGCTGGAGCAAAGAGGATGAATAAAAACGCACTGACTTCCGGAAAAAAAATGGTGTTTCAATTCATGAATCAACGTCCGGAACAATTAGCCCCAAACTGAGAAAATAGAATAGAGCTGTCCCACTTCAGGTCAAAGTTGTGAATTTTCAGCTCTCCAGATTTATTTCCCTTCTTTTCGTTCGTTCTTTAGTTTAACGTCTTTTCACTGTAAGTGATATTAGACGAGGGAAGGAAAAAAATCGAGTGGGAGGAGGGGGGATGGGGGGGGGGGGGAATTACTGTGTACGCATACGAGTAAGTGAAAGTGTGTGTGTGTGTGTGTGTGTGTGTGTGTGTGTGTGTGTGTGTGTGTGTGTGTGTGTGTGTGTGTGTGAAAATTACTGATTTAAGTTTTGTTTAAAAACAACAACAAACCCCCCCAAAAAAAACCCCAACAACAATATAACATATTTCTAATGAAAAACTAACAACTATAACAGCGAACCAACAGGACTATTTAACAAGGAGTTGAAAAAGTCATACATTAGCAATGGACTGCTGAAGATCGTCAACACTGAAGATGATTTCAGTTCAGGGATTTGAGACTTTAACATATCGCAAGTTGGTATATGATCGGTTGTTATGTGAGCACCACAGATGCAAGAAACATTACTGACATATTTTGTCCTAAAACAATTCATTTTCCATCTGCAGATTAGAGAAATGATTTGCCTCTTATGAAAATCATTATGGTAATGTTTTCCCTTCTTTTGGTGATTCTTCAGTGGCGTTAGTATGACCGAATGTAGGTATACTTCAACGATAACAGTCAAGATTAAATAATAACTCAGTTACATACTAATCTAAGCTTCTAATGATATTTGATAGAAATTTGATTTTCAGCGCGTGGATGCCACTTCAAGACAAAGTTTTGAGTATTCCCACACTGAAGCCATTTTATGCCTTCTCCGTCCAGATCAATGACTCCACAGCGGTTAACACCGGGGGGGCAGGGGCTAGGGGGTGTCATTCTGGGGCGTGACACCGGAGCTCGTGGCTCTCAGCTCCACTGCCAGCAGCCAACAAGTTGCATGCAACACACTGACGTACGTTACGCACGTGCATCAGTCTTCATCTTTTTTCAGATCCTTCTGTGACTTTGTGCCTCAGTCAGCAAGGACGAAGTTAGCTGCGGAGAGGCAGAAATATGTTGTTGTTTTTATCCTGGGACTGATTTTGGCATTGGAACAGTTCATCATAGAAGCAAGCGCTCTGTGCGTGATTGTGAGTGCGTGTGTGAGGTGGTTACGCAATGATTCTTTAGTGCTTCAGTTTGCGTGCACACGACTCTGTTTCACAATCATTGCACATAAGAGGTTCTTTTTCTGGGCCGAGCGAAGTTGTAAGCACGGAGAGGCGTGGAAACTGTAACTGTACTCCGCGTTTGGTGAGTTATTCTTTGTTTTTTACAATTTATTTATCATAATATTTTGGTGAGGAACTTCGATCTGTCGTTGGTGACCAGTGTGTGTGTGTGTGTGTGTGTGTGTGTGTGTGTGTGTGTGTTCATTATTATTATTATTGTTGTTATTATTATTATTTTGTTTTTAATCTTATTTTTCTTTATTTATTTATCTGTTGTTGCTTTTTTTTTTCCCCCGCATTGTATTTCATTTCATTATCTATCTGCTTACCATTTTCCCCCTCAAGGCCTGACTAAGCGCGTTGGGTTACGCTGCTGGTCAGGCATCTGCTTGGCAGATGTGGTGTAGCGCATATGGATTGTCCTAACGCAGTTCGTGATGTCTCCTTGAGTAACTGGATTGAACTCTGTGTGTGTGTGTGTGTGTGTGTGTGTGTGTGTGTGTGTGTTATTGGTTGTATCTCTCTCTCATTTTCTTTGCGGGGAGGGGGGATGAGGGTACAGGGAATTAGGCAACAATGTTTGGCTCCAAACTGGACATCTGGAGGGTTAGTGTTTCGTGTGTTGGTTTTTCTTTCTGTCCTTTGCTTTCATAATAATATTTGTAATCATGATGTCAAATCAAAAGTTTGTATTAGTTAATCGTTTCTTTCTTTCTTTGGAATCACAATGTTAATAATAATAATAATAATATAATATTTATATAAGCGCTGAATCTTGTGCAGAGACAAATCTAAGCGCTTTCACGCCAGTCATTTACACGCATGCATCATTCTAGAACTGAAGAAACTGAAGACAAGGAAGAGGTAGGGGAGGGAGACTATTTTGTGAATAGGTGGGTTTTAAGGCCAGACTTGAAAGAGCGGAGTGGGGAGACCTGACGAAGCGAAAGGGGAAGTTCATTCTAAAGGCAAGGTCCAAAGACAGGGAAAGAACGCGTGTGTGTTTGTTTTGAAATCACTAATTGATATTTTCTTCATGAAAAAGAAGAAACTTTACTGAGCTTTTGTTGATTTAAAAAAAGCCTTTGATTCAGTTTGGAGAAGCGGGTTATGGCAAAAACTTGTTCATGAAGGCGTGAATGGTAAAATTTTGCGTGTCATAATGAACATGTGTGATATAATTAAGTCATGTGTGTTTTTAAATGGTGAAAAATCTGATTTCTTTAGCATTTGTAAGGGTGTACGACAAGGAGAAAATCTCTCGCCTTTGCTTTTTTCTCTGTATCTCAATGATTTAGAGTTGTATTTGACTGAGCATAAGAGTCCATCTGTTGAATGTTAACATTTTAGAGTTAGATAACTACATGCAATTATTTGTACTGTTGTATGCAGATGACACAATTTTACTTTCAGAAACGAAAGAAGGATTACAACAGTCCCTCAATGTTTTTCACAAATATTGTTTAAAATGGAAACTAGTGGTCAATGTAAAGAAAACTTAAGTGATGATATTTAATTCTACAAAGAAGCTAAAGCCTGTTTTTAAGTTTGGTGATGCATGTTTGGATGTTGTCGATTCTTTTAAATATCATGGCATCGAATTTAGTAGAAACGGAACTTTTTACAGAGCTAAAAAAAAAAAAAAAAAAAAAAAGATTTATGGACAGGGCCAAAAAGCTATGTTTTCGTTACTTCAGTCAGCCAGAAATCAAGATTTACCTTTACATATCATTCTGGACATGTACCAGTCTATGATTGTTCCTATTTTGTTGTATGGTGCAGAAATACTGGGTTATGAAAATGTAGATATACTTGAAAAATTAGAATTGAAAATTTTGAAACGCTTGTTCAAACTGAACAGAAATACTATGACCCAAATTGTTTATGGAGAAACTGGTATTTATCCAGTTAGTGTGTTAGTGAAAATGAGATTAGTTCGATTTTGGACCAGCTTAGTGGTATCAAACACAGAAAACTATTCTGGGAAAATATATTTGGTATTACTTGACTTATATCGAAATGGTATTTATTCTTCAAAATGGATGAGGTGTATCAGACAAATTTTAATAGAAGCAGGGTATG
>NC_134894.1:9875247-9922747 GCF_041734735.1 Babylonia areolata | reverse complement strand
AGAGAGGCAGACAGACAGAGATAGAGAGGCAGACAGACAGAGATAGAGAGGCAGAGAGAGAGACAGAGAAGCAGACAGACAGAGATAGAGAGGCAGACAGACAGAGAAAGAAAGGCAGACAGACAGAGAAAGAAAGGCAGACAGAGATAGAGAGGCAGACAGAGACAGAGGAGGCAGACAGACAGAGACAGAGAGGCAGACAGACATGAGAATCAGACAAAGACAGAGGCAGACAGACAGAGACAGAGAATCAGAATCAGACAGACAGACAGAGGCAGAGAATCAGACAGACAGAGATAGAGAGGCAGACATACAGAGACAGAGAGGGAGATAGACAGAGACAGAGAGGGAGATAGACAGAGACAGAGAGGGAGATAGACAGAGACAGAGAGGCAGAGAGACAGAGACAGAGAGGCAGACAGACAGAGACAGAGAGGCAGACAGACAGAGATAGAGAGGCACAGAGACAGAGATAGAGAGGCAGAGAGACAGAAACAGATAGGCAGACAGAGAATCAGAGACACTGCTGGAATTTACACACTCCCCATTGTGGAGGTTTTTTTTTTTTTAAGATGCGAGAGAAACGTCGAGCTTTGGTTTGGGCCGGCTTGCACATGCGATCTTAGCGTCGCTAAGTTTGCATAACGTCCCCCCCCCCGCCCCCCACCACCCCTCGATACCCACTCCCCGAAAACGGAGTATGACTGCCTACATGGCGGAGGTAAAAACGATCATACACGTAAAAGCTCACTTGAATTTACGGGTGAACGTGGGAGTCGCACGAACGAAGAAGAAGAAGCAGAAGCAACGCGAAAAGAATTGTCTACGGTAGTAGAGCGGGCTGGACTTCAGAAAAGTATTACCGCTGTGCAAATCACATTTAGCGCTATTAAGATAGCATGAATGAAAGAAGTTTTTTTTGTTTAAAATTTTTTTTTTATTATAGAACTTTCAGTTTCAATTCCAAGAAGGTGTCAAAGCTTGCGGACTGATCAATATTCGCTACACTACATCTGCGTTGGTTATAAAAAAAGAAAAAGAAAAGAAAAAGTATTTAAAAAAAAAAAAGCAAAAAAAAGCAAGTGCCTGACCTTCGTATAAACTCATCGCGCTGCTCAGGCCTATAAAAGAAAGCCTTCCATTAAAAAAAAAAAAAAATATATATATATATATATATAGAGAGAGAGAGAGAGAGAGAGAGAGAGGAAGGGCAGGGGGAGGGGGGGTGCGGGGGTTAGACATGTGAAAATGAAATTTTGTCCGTGAATTCTTACCGTTTGCGGAAAGATATCCGAGAAAGGTTTTAGTGTGGCGTCAGTGATATGCCAGTAACACATGCACTGTGCGTGAAAATCGAGAACAGTCAATCCAAAACTTGTCTGGCACGTGATATTCGTGTCCAACGAGAAACATGACCGACAACTGGAAGAGAAAGACGTTGTCGTTGAGACAAGCAGGTTGAAAAGAGCCTGCAGGTGAACGCAGAAGAAATCGTTCGCAGAAGGCAGGAACTGAAAGCTCAAGGCCTGCTACATGTACTTTGTGAGTGAGACACAAAATGCAAGACATGGTGTTTTGAAAAGACTGAAGGGGCAAAGAAAATGTATCCCCCCCCCCCACCCCCGTTTTAGTACTGGTGATCAGGCCTTGAGAAAAAAAACAGGAGAAGAAGAAAAGAAAATGAAATGAAGCAATAAATAGGCGGATCATTTAGCATCATGTTTAAGCCCTACACTTGCTTTAGAAGAGTGGAATACACAACACACACACACTAACTTCTAGCCCCTACCCGAATAACACTCATACACACACACGCGCGCACGCGTGCACACACACACACGCACACACACACACACACACACACACACACACACATACACACACGCGCGTTCACACACACACACACACACACACACACGCACACACACACACACACAATATTGACGCGCGCTCTCTGTATTCCTCTCTGTGTGTCTGTCTCCCTCGCTCACACCCTTCTCCACCCTCTTCTTCCTTTATGTTTTTATCCATAATTACATTATCAAAACTTGAGGTGCAAGTCATTGACAGCGAAATAGGCCACTTCCGATTTGTCAGTTACAACTGCCAACACCAACAAAGCACGAACCCTGTAAAAGAAACCTTTGATTTTTTTGGGGGGGTGGGGGTGGGGTGCGGGGCGTGGGGGGGATGTGCAGTGTTTCCACAATTACAATATCTCTTTTACGTCTTGTTTTCAACTCTATTCCACTTGCAGATACATGCTGCGCCAGAACAGCATTCTGCGTCGCGCGTACCTCTTGTTACCTCGATATATTGATGAAGCTGTCTGTAAGTGTCATGCGAGCAGACAAAGCGAGCAACTTGCAACAAGTAGGTTTTTGTTATGGACATAGTTCTCCAAAAGTTTGGGGGTGCATTTCAGTGGGGTGACAGTTTGTGAAAGAGTCGATTGGAACGAGGGAAAAGGAAAGGAGAAGAAGCGGGAAAAAAAAGGTCGAAAAATATGATATGTGAGTAAAGTTGAGGCAATAAATAATAAAATACATGCAACGACCGACAGCATGCGTCATACATGTCTTATGTCTTACTTTTCAGACACCGAAGCTGCTCGACGAATGTTGCACAAGGCTTCTTGTTTTCACAACGGTGAAATTGACTTTGAAAATGGAGATGATCTTTGATGCTAGAGGAAAAAAAAAATCTAAATTGCACATAATCTCTTGGAATGAAATAGCTTTAAAAGATGTGACATGCAATCCCTGCGGCGCTATTTCAGTGTATCATGAATGTATTCAGATTGGAAAGTCCTGCCATCACAGCTCTGTACATGAACAGGGCCCGGGATGCATGAGGAGATTTTTGCAGCACAATGTTTGCTTTGGGTTGATTTTAAGAATATTCCTAAGTATATGGAATTTACCGTGGCGTTTGGAACATTCTTATCGATAAGCAAACTTAGCTCTGCTGAGTTCGCTCATGCAGCCCACCCCAGGAGGGTGAGGATGTGACAGGGTGGGCTGCAGGTTTAACTCACTCAGTTCGGCCAGTCCTCTCTTCTCCTCTACACAGACCCCTCGGATGTCCAGTGGGTGTCTGAATGACCCAACCTTCCGTCGTCAGAATTGTAGTATTCTTTGTCAACATTCACCTCTTCAGTATAAGAACCTTCCGCTTGCAATATTTTGATGATGGTAATTGGGGTGAAACGCTGTTAACGTCGTCTCTTTCGCCGTTCGTATGGAAAGAGTTAAGCACACGACACGGTGACGTTCAAAATGGTTTATCTGATCGGATCTCCAGCTGTCTTGTAGCAGCAATCAGTTGCTTGCATCGTATCATCATCTTCCACCCTTGACTGTTCTGTCAGGTCTTTCGCCCCTTCTATGGTATACGCCGTTTCCAAGAGGCCTCCATAGCTCCCAGTCCTGTGCCTTTGGGTCTTTCTGGTTCCTCCAGTAAGGCCGTCTCCTTGGTGTCTGCATAGGGCCGAATTCAAGACGAAAACTATTTTGCATGAAGGCAAGTTACCTTTGACATGATGGGGACCTGCGTGTACAGTTTAAGGTGAAGGTTAAGTTATTTTTTATATTCAAGACACGCGCGGTGCATTCAGGCACGTCGTCTATAAAAAGTGGAGTGATGGCCTAGAGGTAACGCGTCCGCCTAGGAAGCGAGAGAATCTGAGCGTGCTGGTTCGAAACACGGCTCAGCCGCCGATATTTTCTCCCCCTCCACTAGACCTTGAGTGGTGGTCTGGACGCTAGTCATTCGGATCAGACGACAAACCGAGGTCCCGTGTGCAGCATGCACTTAGCGCAAGTAAAAGAACCCACGGCAACAAAAGGGTTGTTCCTGGCAAAATTCTGTAGAAAAATCCACTTCGATAGGAAAAGCAAAAAAACCTCATGCAGGAAAAAATATCAAAAAATGGGTGGCGCTGTAGTGTAGCAATGTGCTCTCCCTGGGGAGAGCAGCCTGAATTTCACACAGAGAAATCTGTTGTGATAAAAAAGAAATACAACTACAAATAATTAGAAATCCTTGTGATTCCCTTTTGTGCATGCTCCTTTACGTCTCACTGCACCACAGTTCAGAGCACGGTCGCGAGAGTTCCCAAAACACGTGCTGTCCGCAAAGCACGCCTGTTTTCCCTCAACTAAAACAACGCCACTAAAGGATCCGCTATATTTACCTCTGCTTCGCGGACAGTCACCCTTGGCAGGTAGTAAGGGCAAATTTGGGTTTGGAGACCCGCGGGTCGACTGGAGTGTTCCTGAGTACCGGCTATTGCTTACCCGCCTTGCCTCATGCAGTTTACCCGCAGGTTCAGCTTCACCCGCAGGCACGAAGGTCCCCTGGAGGTCTGTTGGCCAGGTGTTGCTCAGTCGGCCTTTCATTCTATCTCCCCTTGGGGTTTCCACGTCAGGGCCTGTCTAGTCTTCTTCTTCTTCTTCTGCGTTCACTCGTATGCACACGAGTGGGCTTTTACGTGTATGACCGTTTTTACCCCGCCATGTAGGCAGCCATACTCCGTTTTCGGGGGTGTGCATGCTGGGTATGTTCTTGTTTCCATAACCCACCGAACGCTGACATGGATTACAGGATCTTTAACGTGCGTATTTGATCTTCTGCTTGCATATACACACGAAGGGGGTTCAGGCACTAGCAGGTCTGCACATATGTTGACCTGGGAGATCGTAAAAATCTCCACCCTTTACCCACCAGGCGCCGTCACCGTGATTCGAACCCGGGACCCTCAGATTGACAGTCCAACGCTTTAACCACTCGGCTATTGCGCCCGTCGGCTTGTCTAGTGATTCTTAATGCTGGTTTCTTCTTCTTCTTCTTCGTTCGTGGGCTGCAACTCCCACGTTCACTCATATGTACAGAAGTGGACTTTCACTTGAATGACCGTTTTACCCCGCCATGAAGGCAGCCATACTCCGTTTTCCGGGTGGTTTATTCTGAAGCAGGAGAGTTGGAATCATTTTCACTGGAAACAATATATATTGAATGCCCCTTGTACCTACACCTTCCACATTGGCGGCGGAAGGAACTGGGGGTGTGGGGAAACTTTCCCTTTTAAAAAAAACATTTTTCGTGTATTTGATTTATGTATTGGTGAGTGTGTGGGTAGTTGTGCATGCTTGTGCTCGTGTATTTGATTTATTATTTGGTGAGTGTGTGGGTAAGGATGTAGGTTGGTGTTCGTGCATTTGATTTATTAATTAGTGATTGTACAGGTGGTGTTGGTGTTGGGAGATGAACAGGTGTAGGTGCCAGGATGGGGGATTGGGAGGTGGGGGTAGGTGGAAGGTCGTGAGTTAACTAGTGGGGTGGTGGAGGGTTGGTACAGATATATCAAAAGAAGGCTTTGATGGAAAGATGTTCTTCGCGAGACTTCAATAAAAAAAAAAGATACCCTCTCTCACCTCTCTGTTTCTCACAACATACATGCGTGCACGCACTCACACACACACACACACACACACACACACACACACACACACACACACACACACACACACACACACACACACACACACACACACACACACACACAGAGGTGAGGCTATTTTTTTCTGTTCGTGGCCGCACTGAGATCTCTTGCATGCATGCGGGCCCTGTTTACTTTAATCCACTGGTCCCTCTCAGAAGGCAAGCTATAGGCCTACAGACCGCAGTTACAGGAGGGGGCTGAACAAAGCAGTCAGGATCAATACACGCTTCTCCCATGTGCTTTGAGCACGGAATGGGTACGAACGCACGCAAGCTACACTCGCACACCCCGGCCGACTTGATTGAAATTGGAAAGTTGAAATTAAGAGCACTGTTGCAGATGTACACAGCGACATTGAGATGGTACACACACACACACACACACACACACACACACACACACACACGTGCCTAAGAAAACACACGCTCACACATACACACACAACGCACCACGCAAACACACACACGCGCGCGCGCGCACGCACGCACGCACGCACGCACACATACACACACACATACACACACACACACACACACACACACACACACACACACACACACACACACACACACGACACGACACGACACGTAAACTTGAAGACACACACGCAGACTCTTCGACAGACGCACGCGAATCACGTTTACTCAGAGTAGATTTTTCTTCAGATTTTTTTTTACTATGGATCAAGAGAAGCAGTCCATCCCCGAACTCATGCTCCAGACCCCCCAAAAACACAGCAGGCATTTCCAAGATCAGCCAACACAGAACTGTGTCTTGTCTTTAATTTCTCTGGCATTCTCTTTACATGCTTTTTTTGTTTTTTGTTTTTTGTTTTGTTTCTCTCAACACTGAATCGGAGTTAGGCATGCGTGCGAATGATGGTGCGCAAGTGATTTTGATTAGTTTGTGGACAAGATTAATTAAGCGCTATAAATTCATTACTATCTTTATTACCCAACTGCACACAGACACTGGCAGACAAACAATTCAGTTTCAGTAGCTCAAGGAGGCGTCACTGCGTTCGGACGAATCCATATACGCTACACCACATCTGCCAAGCAGATGCCTGACCAGCAGCGTCACCCAACGCGCTTAGTCAGGCCTTGAAGACATACAGGAATATGATTATTTAAGTAAGGTTGGTGTGGGAAGAGGGAGAGAGACGTGGGAAGGGAAGAGGAGGGAGAGGAAGACGAACTTGTGTGTGTTGTATGTGCGCGTCGGTATGCGGCAAGTGCATGCGTGGGTTCGCACGCTCGTGTACATGTATGAGTGAGTGAGTGAGTGAGTGTGTGTGTGTGTGTGTGTGTGTGTGTGTGTGTGTGTGTGAGGATGGGAAGAGAGAGAGAGAGAGGGGGGGGGGAAGGGGAAATGGAAAGACAGACGGAAAGACAGACGGAGAGAAAGAGTGAGAAAAGAATGTAAGAAATGGCGGAGTGAAATGAATTTTCACTCCTCCGCCCCCCCCCCTTCCTTCCCTCCTCCATCCCCCATCTACCCCTCCCCCGCCTTCGGGGATATGAGGTTTTTTTTTGTTTGTTGTTTTTTTTCCACTAGAAAGGTCAACGGACCGACAGGTCATAGAAATTGTAGGACGCTCTAAATGTCAAGAGTGCTTACAAGTTGTGGTTCTTTTCACCACGCCAACTTTAATATTGACAAAAAGCAGCTTGCATGAGAGATTTGGCGATGGGGAAGGGAAGGGAGGAGGGGCAGGGAAGGAGTATAAGACTCTCAGAGGTGGTGGTGGAAGAGTCAATAAAAACTAGGTTATCGAAATCGTAGTGTCTCTCTGTGTGTGTGTGTGTGTGTGTGTGTGTGTGTGTGTGTGTGGCCGCGCGTGCGTGCATGCGAGTGCGTATGTCAGTTTGACCATTGAAACTGACCATGGTTCTTTTCTTGTTTCCCCACTCATAAAAAAAAAAAACTTGTCGTTTTTTCTCCATTCTCGCTTTCTTTTAAAAAGATAGCTTTTTAGAACCGTCGTCAAAATATTATTACAGTAATGAAGGCGGGAGTGAAAGCTGTACTTCTCTCTCTCTCTCTCTCTCTCTCTCTCTCTCTCTCTCTCTCTCTCTCTTCTCTCTCTCTCTCTCTTTCTCTCTCTCTCTTTTCTCTCTCTTTCTCTCTCTCTCTTTTCTCTCTCTTTCTCTTTTCTCTCTCTCTCAGACTTAGTGGGGAGGGGGGGGGGGGGGGGGGGGGGGGGGGGGGCGGTAGGGGGTGAGAAGGAGGGGAAGGGGGGGACAGGGAGTGTTCGTCAGTGCTGCTGCACGCACGTGGCATCACGAACTCCATTTTCTGCCTGACTGCCCGTCAACATGGCAGGAGACTGAGATAGGGGTGGGCTTGGGGAAGTGGGGGTGGGGTGGGGGGGGGAGGGGTAAAGGGGGGTGGAGGGGGACTCTTATTTCCCGCCTGGCTAGCTCTGGCACCATAAGATGATTTCAAGGAAAAGTCTATCATCATCATCATCATCATCTTCTTCTGGAAGGTTTTAATCGTATCTTATCAACCTTCCACCCACCGTTGACTTTCATAGTTTGTGGTGAAGCGGTTACTATAGCCTGGTGGTAATGTGCGCGGCTAAGAAGTGAGTGTACCCGTGTTCGAGTCCAATGTGCGGACCGGATTATTTTTCATTTTTATTCCTGCTATTCCTCCACCACCACCCCCAATCCCCTCTATGGACATTGTGCGGTGGTCTGAATGCTAGTCAGTCGGTCTGGACGATAAACTGAGGCCCCGTGTGCAGCAAACGGTTTTCGCACGCAAACGAACCCACGGCAGCAAAAGGGTTAACGTGCTTGTCATCTAGTTGCCCTCATCCCCTACTCCTTACCCACCTCTCACGCCACCCCCCGTCCTCCCCTCGGTTTTAGCTGTACTGAAGATACCCACGATTACCGAAGAAACTTTGTATGCTTTTTCCCAATGGAAAGCTGGACATATTTTGAACGTTGATACGACGTTTTATTTTGCTTGTTTTGTCTGCTTTTTAACTCACTCAGTACGGCCAGTCCTCTCTTCTCCTCTACACAGACCCCTCGGATGTCCAGTGGGTGTCTCAATGACCCAACCTTTCGCTTCCGTCGTCAGAATTGTGGTATTCTTTGTCAACATTCACCTCTTCAGTATAAGAGCCTTCCGCTTGCAATATTTTGATGGTGGTAATTGGGGTGAAACGCTGTTAACGTCGTCTCTTTCGCCGTTGGTATGGAGAGAGTTAACACAACCTGTTTTCTGCTATTCGGTTATTGTTTTTGTTATGTGTGTCTTTTTATATTTAGATTTTTATATGATTGTGCTTTGTTACTGGTGGAACAGCGACCGAGTGAAAAGTGGAGTGGTGGCCTCTAGGTAACGCGGGCACCTCGGAAGCGCGGGAATCAGAGCGCGCTGGTTGGAAACCCACATTCGCCATTGTTTTCTTGCCCTCCGCTAGACCTTGAGTGGTGGCCTGGAGGACGCTTGTCAATCCGTAATGGGACGATAAAATCGAGGTCCCGTGTGCAGCGTGTACTCAGCGCACGTTAAAGAACCTAGGGCAACAAATGGGTTGTCCCTGACAAACAAAATCCACCTTGATAGGAAAACAAAATAAGCTTACAGACAGAAAACAATTAATGCATGGCGCTGCACTGCGGCGACACATTCCCCCCCGGTGAGAGCATCCCGGATTTCACACACATAAATCTGCTACAAAAAAAGGAACACAGTGCAGTTGCACTGCAATACAATACGACATCCACACTCGCATCAACACCACGCCAACACCACCAACATCACACCAACACCACACCACCAACACCCCGCCAACACCACACCAACGCCAACACCACTCCAACACCACACCAACACTACACTACACCAACACCACACTACACCAACACCAACATCACACCAACACCACACCAACACCAACACCACACCAACACTACACCGACACCACACCAACACTACACCTACACCACGCCAACACCACGCCAACACCAACACCACACCGACACCACACCAACACCACACCAACACTACACCAACACCACACCAACACCACACCAACACTACACCAACACTACACAAACACTACACTAACACCACACCAACACTTCACCAACACTACATCAACACCACACCAGCACTACACCAACACATTGCCAACACCACGCCAACACCACACCAACACCACGCCAACACCACACCACACCAACACCACGCCAACACAACACCAACACCACACCAACACCTGAACCGCCTGCATGCAGGATTGGAACTGCGGCTTCCAGTGACATCTTCCACCTGCCGTTTTCGCCCCTTTCCCATCGCTACAGGGCTTGGAATAGTTGGTGGCGCGGACGTGGACGTGTCCTTCAAGCCTGCGCAATGGAATTTTTAGGTGGAGTGCAGTGTGCGCAGTACTGGCCCCACCCTTTACACCCGTGGTTCATCTGCCATAGCCTAGCAAGCTGGGACGGTGACAGTGAGGTCCTCAGGTCGTAGGTTTTATATCAGACTGTCCTTGTCCTAGCCTCTGGCTCAAAAACCTTCCTCGGAGGCACGGGGGCGCGGCTACTGAAAGTCGGGACATGGCCATGGACCCAGGGTCAATGCATGTCGAGACTGTCCTGCATTCCTTAGCACTTCATGGGTTTTACTTCAGACTTTTCCTTGTCTTAGATGGACTGCCTTCCCAGGCTATCGAGCTCCATCTGCCCACATGTGACAGGTAGCACAGGGTTACATGGTACCTGTGGCAGGTAGAGACCTGACCTGACATCACGCCAACACCATACCACACCATCACCACGCCAACACCAACACCACGCCAACACCATACCACACCATCACCACGCCAACACCACACCACACCAACACCACGCCAACACCACACCACACCAATACCACACCAACACCACACCACACCAACACCACGCCAACACCACACCACACTAATACCACACCAACACCACACCAACACCACACCACACCAACACCACGCCAACACCACACCACACCAACACCACGCCAACACCACACCACACCAATACCACGCCAACACCACATCACACCAACACCACGCCAACACCACACGAACACCACACTAACACCACACCACACCACACCAACACCACGCCAACACCACACCAACACCACGCCAACACCACCTCAACACTCCACCAACACCACACCAACACCACGCCAACACCACACCAACACCACGCCAACACCACCCCAACACCACACCAACACCACACCAACACCACGCCAACACCACGCCAACACCACCTCAACACTCCACCAACACCACACCAACACCACGCCAACACCACGCCAACACCACACCAACACCACACTACACCACACCAACACCACCTCAACACTCCGCCAACACCACACCAACACCACACAACACCAACACCACGCCAACACCACGCCAACACCACGTCAACACCACACCAACACCACGCCAATACCACACTACACCACACCAACACCACACCAATACCACACTACACCACACCAACACCACCTCAACACTCCGCCAACACCACACCAACACCACACAACACCAACACCACACCAACACCACGTCAACACCACACCAACACCACGTCAACACCAACACCACGCCAACACCACGTCAACACCACACCGCAACAACACTACACCACGCCAACACCACACCACACCAACACCACGCCAACACCACACCGCAACAACACTACACCACCCCAACACCACACCACACCAACACCACGCCAACACCACACCACACCAACACCAACACCACGCCCACCCACACCACACCAACACCACGCCAACACCACACCAACACCAACACCACACCAACACCACGCCAACACCAACACCACGCCGACAGAAGGAACCATAAACATTGTCCAAGCGGTGCATTGTCTCCCGTGTGCCGGCAGACCCCCAGATGTATTGTGCAGCAGCACGTACCCCCACTCCTCGCTGTCACGGCTTGGTGCTGACCTTGTGCTTTTCTTGTCCGTACTCTGCCCCCCATTCTGCCCCCCGCCTCCCCCGCCCCCCTGTCTCTCTCTGTCTATCTCTGTCTCCCCCATCCCCTCTCTCTTTTCTCTCTTTTTCTTTTTTTTTTCTTTTCCGCAGTATGTCGTTCTTTCTGCAGGACATATTAACTCACTCAGTACGGCCAGTCCTCTCTTCTCCTCTACACAGACCCCTCGGATGTCCAGTGGGTGTCTCAATGACCCAGCCTTTAGCTTCCGTCGTCAGAATTGTGGTATTCTTTGTCAACATTCACGTCTTCAGTATAAGAGCCTTCCGCTTGCAATATTTTGATGATGGTAATTGGGGTGAAACGCTGTTAACGTCGTCTCTTTCGCCGTTCGTATGGAGAGAGTTAACACTTGTCTCGCTCGTTCAGCATGGAAATGTAAGGATTTTCCTTCTTGCTCTTCTTGTTGATGTTGTTGTTGTTGCTCTTCTACTTCTTCTTCTCCTTCTTCTTCTTCAGAAGGAAGATGGCAGAATGGTTAAGATGCTCAGCTGCCAATATAGAGAGTCCGTGAGGGTGTGGGTTCGGCTGAATCCCGCTCTCGCCCTTTCTCCCAAGTTTGACTGGAAAACCAAACTGAGCATGTAGCCATTCTATTTCGGATGAGACGATAAACTGAGGTCCCATGTGCAGAGCGCATTTGGCGCACTGAAAAAGAACCCATGGCAACGAGAGAGTTGTCTTCTGGTAAAATTGTGTAAAAGAAATCTGCTCTGAAAGGTAGACATATAATCATACGCATGCACTCAGTGCCTGACTAAGCGCGCTGGGTTATGCTGCTGGTCAGGCATCTGCCTACCGTGTGGTGTGGCGTATTCTTTCTTTCTGCGTTCGTGGGCTGCAACTCCCACGTTCACTCGTATATACACGAGTGGGCTTTTATTTACGTGTATGACCGTTTTTACGGGTGTGCATGCTGGGTATGTACTTGGTTCCATAACCCACCGAACGCTGACATGGATTACAGGATCTTTAACGTGCGTATTTGATCTTTTGCTTGCGTATACACACGAACGGGGTTCAGGCACTAGCAGGTCTGCACATATGTTGACCTGGGAGATCGGAAAAATCTCCACCCTTTACCCACCAGGCGCCGTCACCGGAGATTCGAACCCGGGACCCTCAGATTGAAAGTCCAACGCTTTAACCATTCGGCTATTGCGCCCGTCGTGTAGCGTATAATTACGGATTTTTCCGAACGCAGTGACACCTCCTTTAGAGACTGGAACGTCTTCTTCTTCTCCCAGCTTCATTCCGTTGTATGCTCCTGCTCCACACGCCTTTCCTCCGCCTCCTCCAAACTCCCTTCTTTTTCTTTTTTTCCACCCCACCCCTTCTTCTTTTATAATTCTTTTTTTTTTTTTTTTTTTTTAAAGTGTATTAGTGTTTGCATTTCTCTTTTTATCACAACAGATTTCTCTGTGTGAAATTCGGGCTGCTCTCCCCAGGGAGAGCGCGTCGCTACACTGCAGCGCCACCCATTTTTTTCTTGGTATTTTTTCCTGCGTGCAGTTTTATTTGATTTTCCTATCGAAGTGGATTTTTCTACAGAATTTTGCCAGGAACAACCCTTTTGTTGCCGTGGGTTCTTTTACGTGCGCTAATTGCATGCTGCACACGGGACCTCAGTTTATCTCCTCATCCGAATGACTAGGTGTCCAGACCACCACTCACGGTCTAGTGGAGGGGGAGAAAATATCGGCAGCTGAGCCGTGATTCGAACCAGGGCGCTCAGATTCTCTCGCTTCCTAGGCGGACGCGTTACCTCTAGGCCATCACTCCACATAATTATATATCTTCCTCTCTTTTCCTCTTCATACAATATTTCTGCTATTATTAAAACGCCTTCAGCACCATATTCGCATCAGTGTTGACGGCCATGGTAAATTCCTTATGCTTCTGATTGTCATCTTCCGCATTGCCCTTTGTTTGCCGGCGGCTGTTTCAGCATCAGCAGCAGATGATGTTAGGGATTGGAACCGGCGAAGGAAGTAGGGAAATCCTGTGGTGTTAGTGGTGCTGTTGTATTGTTGTTTTGTTGTTGTTGTGTTCGTCACTGGCATGGCAACAGTGGCGAAACTGATTTGACGTCTGTGCTTATATATATATATATATATATATATATATATATATATATATATATATATATATATACTGTGCTGCTTACTGTTCTTCCTCCCACCTTTCTTTCCTCCTGTCTTATTTCATATATATATATTCTTTTTTTCTTTACCACATATGTTCCATTTTCCTTCGTTTTCTGTTCTTCCCTTAGTTGATGAAATCTTCCTTTCGTTCTTGTTTACAGTTGTTATTTTTTTTGTTTGTTTGTTGTTGTTTTTTTTACCTTTCCCCGTTATGTTTTACATCCATTTTCTTTCCTTTCCATTCATTCATTCATTCATTCTTTCATTCTTTCTTTCTTTCTTTCTATTATTCCAACCCCTTCCACGTTTCATTCCTTTGTTTTCATTTCTCCGTTTCTTTCTGCATTTGTGCGTACTTTCTCTTTCCTTTGCGTACTGACAGCATCCCCGAGTTATCTTCCACCCCCACCCCCCCACATGCACACACACACACACACACACACACACACACACACACACACACACACACACACACACACACACACACACACACATACACACACACACATACACACACATACACAAACACACACATACACACACACACACACACACACACACACACACACACACACACACACACACACACACACATCGCCTTTCCCCACACATCTTTCTCCAGCACTGGGGCTCATTTCCAGCAGTGATGGCCATGCACTCCGAGTAGCTGCTTCGTTTGGCGCTGTCGTTCCTTTTGTCTGAGGGTCCCTGCCTCACAGACAGGTGATTAGCAGTCTCTCTTTCTTGGTCTCTGTCTGTATCTCTCTGTGTGTGTGTGTCTGTCTGTCTGACTCTCTCCCTGTCTCAGTCTCTCTGTGTGTGTGCTGTTGTAACGAATGTAGATTAAAAAGGACAGATTGGTAGAATAGGCCCTACTTAAAATCTTAATCCTTGAATAAAATACGTTTTGAGTTCTGAGTTTTGAGCAAACCTCTCTCTCTCTCTCTCCCTCTGTCTCTGTCCCTCTCTGTGTCTCTCTGTGTCTCTGTCTCTTTCTCTCTATCGCTGAACACATTTCCACGTGTCTCTTTCCTGTTGTCCTTTCCCTCCTTGCCTTGCACAGGTGTAGGTCTTCTCTTCTCTTTTTTGATTGAACAAGTTTCTCTGTGAGTCTCTTTTCTTTGCTTTAACTCTTGCCCTGCCAGAGCAGGTGTTTAGAGTTGTCTCTGTTCCCTGTTGCTAACAAGTTTCTCCGTGTGGGGGTCTGTTCTTCTTCTCTTCTTCTTCTTCTTCTTCTTCTTCTTCTCTTCTTCTTCTTCTTCTTCTTCTTCTTCTTCTTCTTTCTTCTTCTTCTCTTCTTCTTCTCTCTTCTTCTCTTCTTCTTCTCTCTTCTTCTCTTCTTCTTCTTCTCTTCTTCTTCTTCTCTTCTTCTTCTTCTCTCTTCTTCTCTCTTCTTCTTCTTCTTCTCTTCTTCTTCTTCTTCTTCTCTCTTCTTCTTCTTCTTCTTCTTCTCTCTTCTTCTTCTTCTTCTCTCTTCTTCTTCTTCTTCTTCTTCTTCTTCTTCTTCTTCTCTTCTTCTTCTCTCTTCTTTTCTTCTTCTTCTTCTTCTTCTCTCTTCTTTTCTTCTTCTTCTCCTCCTCTTCTTCTTCTTCTTCTCTTCTTCTTCTTCTTCTTCTCTCTTCTTTTCTTCTTCTTCTTCTTCTTCTTCTTCTTCTTCTCTCTTCTTCTCTTCTTCTTCTTCTTCTTCTCTTCTTCTTCTTCTCTTCTTCTTCTTCTTCTTCTCCTCCTCTTCTTCTTCTTCTTCTCTTCTTCTTCTTCTTCTTCTCTCTTCTTTTCTTCTTCTTCTTCTTCTTCTTCTTCTTCTCTCTTCTTTTCTTCTTCTTCTTCTTCTTCTCTTCTTCTTCTTCTCTCTTCTTTTCTTCTTCTTCTTCTTCTTCTTCTCTTCTTCTTCTTCTTCTCTTCTTCTTCTCTCTTCTTCTCTTCTTCTTCTTCTTCTCTTCTTCTTCTTCTCTTCTTCTTCTCTCTTCTTCTCTTCTTCTTCTTCTTCTCTTCTTCTTCTCTCTTCTTCTTCTTCTTCTTCTTCTTCTTCTTTTTGCCATTTCCCTTACACATGCACAGGAGGAAAACGAAGAGATTGTGGCGCTTCACAGCGGCGACGAAGGCTACTCATTTCGAGGAGAGCACTCAAGACAGGAATGAATGCACGGGGCAACACTGCAACAGGTGTGCACATAACATGACAACCGGATACCCGGGGCAATATAAAATGATTTGGAGTCGGTGCAGGCACCTCACCCCTAATGTTCCCCATGTGTAACGTAACGCTGAATGTGTGCAGCTTCTTCAGTTTCAGTTTCAGTTTCAGTAGCTCAAGGAGGCGTCACTGCGTTCGGACAAATCCATATACGCTACACAACATCTGCCAAGCAGATGCCTGACCAGCAGCGTAACCCAACGCGCTTAGTCAGGCCTTGAGAAAAAAAAGTTAATAAATAATAGATAAATTCATAAAACAAGAACTACTACTACTACTACTAATATGTATAAGGCGCAAAAACTTGATGAAGTCAACTATAAGCGTACAAAAAAAAAAAGAAAAAAAAAAGAATAAATAAATAATAATAATAATTTTAAAAAAAGAAAAAAAAAAGTAATGCTAATTCCTTTCTTGCTGGCAGGACTACGCAAAAATGATTCACTTTTCTGCCGCAGTCAATACCACCGCGAAAACCCATTTTGAAGCTGCCTGGAAAGTTGACACAAACCTTCCAAAAGCGCTGACAGTAACCCTAATCATCTGTCGTTTTGTTTAGATGGTCAGTTAATGAGACCTTTTCGTCATTTTGTGTATCATTTAATTCATTGTTATGAACTGTCTTTCTAGACCCAACACTCGGCTTATATCACAGATTGACATAAGTTTACATTTGGGCCAACAGCAAAGTGAGAGCTGTATTATCAATGGTTTCTCCAGTCAATGGGAAACCATTTACAGCTTAGTCTTTTGTGAAGGACTATGACTCTCAAACTAGGAGGCAAAAT
The DNA here is from genome assembly GCF_041734735.1 of Babylonia areolata. Lineage (NCBI taxonomy): Eukaryota > Metazoa > Mollusca > Gastropoda > Neogastropoda > Buccinidae > Babylonia > Babylonia areolata. Next base: position 9,906,075 of record NC_134894.1, on the reverse strand, counting down.
TGCACTGGCTCTTAGTGCTGCAGCCTTGTGGGCTAGTTGGCCTTTGGGAACCATCCCAACGCCGACTGTCCTAAAACCCTCTTGGCCGAGAGAGTGGGGATGTAACTTGGGCAAGACACTCTCCACTATAATCAAATTCTAGCCCAAATAGTCGGAACAGCAGTTGCCTCCTCTGCTGTTGTGATGGTCATAGTCGGACACGACTGACTATCATATATATATATATATGAACTGTCTTTTGCAGCTGTTTTTATGCTGCAGTGTCAAAGTGAACAGAGATTTTCTATGAATAGGTGAGGTGTTTCTGTTTGTTTCGTTTTCGTTTTTGTTTTGTTTTGTTCGTTGCGAGCACAATGAACTGGGCCTTTGTTGTGTGAGAACACATGGAGCACACTCACAGAACGGTTGATCTTGTTTTCAGTAATGCTAGTTCCTTTCTTGTTGGCAGTTGCTTGCACCTGGTTTCCATCCCGGTGAGTGTTTTCCCTGATCTGCCAAACCCCCTCACCTCCCGCATGTCATTTTCCTGGCTCCAAAACTCGTTTTCTGTTGAGAGTGAAAACAGGAACACACACGCACACACGGTCACGCGTCTATGCTCGGCCACACACACACACACACACACACACACACACACACACACGCACGCATGCGCGCGCACACACACACACACGCATGCACACACACAAACACACACACATGCATGCATGCACGCACGGACACGGATATTTTCTGGAATGAACTCGCTGACCTATGTACAAAAAGGGGTGCGGGAAATCAAATGAGTGCCAAACCATTTACAAATCCTTTTACCTGTCACAGTTGAAAAGCCAAAACAGTAAGCTGTTTCGTTTTGATTAAAAAACAAAACAAACACACACACACACACACACACACACACACACACACACACACACATATATATATATATATATATATATATATATATATATATATATATATATATATATATATATTCATCACCTAGTTTTGACGATTAATTGACTCAAACTGTATGAGAATAAAACCAAACAACGTAAGACGTATTTGTGGTGGAACAAGAATATATAGTGTTCGTGTTCTGGTTAATAGTTTGTCAATCAAGGCACAGTCCTCTTCACTGTCTGTTCACCAGGCATGTCTTTTTGCTGAAATTTTTATCGGCACTGATTTCGCATATATAGTTTTATTATTTTTCCTTAATTGGATGTAGTCCACCCAGGAAGCCGCTTTAAATTTTGAGTTAAACGACGTCATTTCATGTGAGAAGACGTAATAGAATTAAAATACTGCTGCTGATAAGACTACTAGTTCTTATATCAGTTGATTTGAAATTTAACTCGTATACATGTCAGAAATCGCAACAAAATTATTAAGGATTTGTGTTTAGTTGTATTTAGTGTACAACGAATGTGATATATATTATATTCTGTGTAGCTGGTATTTGCATTGCAACGACAAGCAGGTGTTTGCTGTATGATGAAAAGTAGCATTCACTGAATGTTGCTTTTCTACGAATAGCTGTATTTTCTAGCGACACCACAAAGTGGTATTGTCTATGCTGCGAAAAAGTTTCTCTCTCACTGTGTGTGTGTGTGTGTGTGTGTGTGTGTGTGTGTGTGTGTGTAACTTAGCGAATCTGAAATATATAGCCTGCGCGCTGCACTGAACTAATTAGTGGTATTTACTTCAGTAGAAGCAGCGACGGCTTTACTACGAACTGTACTTTTTTGCCCGTATAAACACACACACACACACACACACACACACACACACACACACACACACACACACACCAAAAACCAAATCAAACCAAACCAAACAAAGAAACCCTCTTTTACAGATCTGTACTTTCTTCCTCCATTGTCAGATCTTACAAAGCATTGAACGGGAAGGATGTCAGCCGTGGAGTTTTCTCCTTTATAGAACTCCCCTTTCTTTCTTTCTTCCCTCTCTTTCCTGTACTCATCTTCTTCTGCTCTGGTGTGCTTGATCAGTAGTGCCGGCCGACTGTTTGGCTGGAGTGGAAATCGATGCACTAAAGGGACCGATAAAGCAGAGCCAGAGAGCACTGACGATCTCCTGAGGGTGTCGCAAACAGCGTGCCATTAAAAAGGACCTTTACGTGGCAGCCGTATCTCTGTGCAGTGCTGCCAGTGTCACACCACCATCTCTCTCTGTCTCCTCTCTCTCTCTCTCTCTCTGTCTCTGGCTGTACCCGGAGCTTTTTGGGTGAGCGGTAGCCTGGTGGTGGTTCTGCGAGTGTTCACTACAGGTTCGAATCTCTAGTTTGGACCAGGATTTTAACACGCGCCCCCCCCACCGCCCAGCCCTCCACCACCCACCCTCTCCTTCCACCGTACCTTGATTGGTGCTCTGGGTGTTTTGCTGGCCATTTGGATGGGATGATAAACCGAGGTAGACCGTGTGCAGTTTGTACTACGCAACACACACACACACACACACACACACACACACACACACATGAACGCACACACACACACACACACACACACACACACACACACACACACACACACACACACTTCCACTTTGATAATAAAACAAATACACACTAAAGGACAGAAAAAGAAAGGTTGCGCTGCACTTTGTCAATGCGCTCTCCACGGGGACAGCAGTCCGAGTTTGACACAGAGAAGTTTGCTGCGACAAACAAAAAAAGTAATACAATATGATGCAACGCAGTGGCAATACAATACAACTTGCAATGCAGTCGAATAGAACTGTGTTATTCAGTTGCGTCAGCTGAGGCTGGACTTATTTTGCAGAGTTCTGTTCATTGGTTTTCACGTTTGATTGTTCTGTATTTATCTATTATTATTATTATTATCATTATAATTTCATTTTATTTATTTTATTTATTATTTTTTTCTCAAGGCCTGACTAAGCGCGTTGGGTTACGCTGCTGGTCAGGCATCTGCTTGGCAGATGTGTGGTGTAGCGTATATGGATTTGTCCGAACGCATTGACGCCTCCTTGAGCTACTGAAACTGAAACTGTTCTGTCTTTGTATATTGTCTGTCTCTGTCTATTGTCTTTGTCTATTGTCTTTGTCTTGAGAGGTCTGTTGTCTTTGTCTCTGTTTTTGTCTGTTGTCTCTGTCTTTGTCTCTGTCTTTGTCTCTGTCTCTGTCTTTGTCTCTGTCTCTGTCTTTGTCTCTGTCTCTGTCTTTGTCTCTGTCTTTGTCTCTGTCATTGTCTATGGTCTTTGTCTCTGTCTCTGTCTATTGTCTTTGTCTCTGTCTCTGTCTTTGTCTCTGTCATTGTCTATGGTCTTTGTCTCTGTCTCTGTCTTTGTCTTTGTCTCTGTCTTTGTCTCTGTCTATGGTCTTTGTCTCTGTCTCTGTCTCTGTCTTTGTCTCTGTCATTGTCTATGGTCTTTGTCTCTGTCTCTGTCTTTGTCTCTGTCTCTGTCTTTGTCTCTGTCTCTGTCTTTGTCTCTGTCTTTGTCTTTGTCTCTGTCTTTGTCTCTGTCTTTGTCTCTGTCTCTGTCTTTGTCTCTGTCATTGTCTATGGTCTTTGTCTCTGTCTTTGTCTCTGTCTTTGTCTCTGTCTCTGTCTTTGTCTCTGTCTCTGTCTTTGTCTCTGTCTTTGTCTCCGTCTTTGTCTCCGTCATTGTCTATGGTCTTTGTCTCTGTCTTTGTCTATTTGTCTCTGTCTATTTGTCTCTGTCTCTGTCTCTGTCTATTTGTCTCTGTCTATTGTCTTTGTCTCTGTCTCTGTCTATTGTCTTTGTCTCTGTCTCTGTCTATTGTCTTTGTCTATTGTCTTTGTCTCTGTCTCTGTCTATGGTCTTTGTCTCTGTCTCTGTCTATTGTCTCTGTCTCTGTCTATTGTCTTTGTCTCTGTCTTTCTGCATTCCTCTCTCACTCGTCACTTTCTCATCTTTTTTGTTGTTGTTGTATAACAATTCGGTTTCTTTATTAAAAAAAATTACCATTTAGGTTACTTTCAATCAACGCGAGTTTGTCTGAATTGTAAATATTTAACTTCTGACCTCCCTCCATTCTTTCTTCTTCTTCTTCTTCTTCTTCTTTTTCTTCTTATTCATCATCATCATCATCATCATCATCTTCTTTTTTTATGACTATATTCTCCGCCTCTTCTCGTCTCTCCCTATTCTGAATCTTTATTATCTCCCTCTCTCCATTGATTTAATTTATATTGAAAAGAATCTTTCTCTCCCTTCGTTCTTTATATATATATATATATATATATATATATATATATATATCTCACAATGTCTCTGTCTGTCTGTCTGTCTGTCTGTGTCTGTCTCTGTCTCTCTCCCCTTCCCACATCTAGCTCACTGTTTCGTTTTTATTCGTTATCGCGCACTCCCCACACCCACTCCCACCTATTTCGTTCGCTCTCCCCTTCCCCTCCCACCCCCCCGGACCCCTCTTTATCTCTTCCTCCCTCCTCCTCTCTCTCTCTCTCTCTCTCTCTCTCTTCTTCACTCCCTTCCTCTCACTCCTTACTTCCTTTCATTCCTTCCCCTCCTTCCTGCTCCAACAACCCCTTCTTTTCATCTTCTTCTGTCATGCCGCAGCTGAGCTGACACAATTGACTTCGCCCCTGTCTCCTGAGGAACCCCCCCCCCCCCCCCCGACCCCCCACCCCCCACCCCCCAACACCCACTGACGCGATCTATCTCCCCCTCTCCCCCGCCCTCCCTCCGTCACTTGTCACACCCCTCCCGCCCCCACCCCCACCCCCACCACCCCACCCCAACGAGAGACATCGTAACATCATTCTGTGCACAGCGCCTCCCAGTGTGAGTGACAGTGGAGGGGGGAACTGGAGGAGAGTAGAGGAAGAGGAGGTAGAGGAGGAGGAAGGAGGCATCGCAATTCAGCTTCTAAACCCCACCGGCACAGCAACAGATCTTGGGGGCCCCGGCGTGTCGCCTGTGCAGTGCGCAGGAGACAGGAGAGAGAGAGAGAGAGAGAGAGAGAGAGAGGTGCTGATTTGCAGACGTGTCGCGAGTCGTTGGGAGGCCAGCGGTGAACAGTGCTGACAGGTTTTTGTTGACTGGCGTTGTCGCTGCCTTGCAAAGAGTTCACGGCCTGAGACCCTCTTCGCACTTTGCTTTGGATTGCTCAGTGTTGGATTTGTTTTTTAGTTATTGTGTATGTGTGTGTGTGTGTGTGTGTGCAGTGTTTTCCGTTTCGGCAATTCCGTCTTTGAAACGGCAGATCAAGTTGCGGTCTAAGTCGTCCTCTTTCGTCTCTAGTTGGCGTCGGGACGATTGTTTTGAGAGGTAAGTGCGATGTCGAAGAAGACATAGGGGGAAGTTGTATGTGTACACGTTGTGTGTGTGTGTGTGTGTGTGTGTGTGTGTGTGTGTGTGTGTGTGTGAGAGTCCGTGTGGGTGTGTGTGCGTGTATGAGAGACAGAGGAGGGGAGAAAGAGAACGAGAGAGATATATACACTTGCTGTGACAATGAAGCAGAATGCACATCTGGAAAAGTACAGTGCTTTATTGAACTTACTTGATGAAAGTAACACACACACACACACACACACACACACACACACACACACACACACACACACACACAGAGCATTTGCTGTGAAATGGATGGCAGCAAGAAAAAACAAACTACAGCGTTTTATTGAACTTGCACCGGAACATCATATTTCAGTCACAGAACGGGTCTTAAAATGAAACTCCTCACTCTGATACACACAGGCACGCTGCACGCATTTCCCCCACCCCTCCCTCCACGCTCCTCCCTCCCCCAGCACTCCTCTAACACCCTCCTCATCCCTCCCTCCTCCTACACCCTCCTCACCTGTCCCTCCACACACCCACCTCCCTCCACACACCTCTCCCTCCACATACCTCTCCCTCCACGCCCTTCCCTCCAAACACCCACCTCCCTCCACACACCCCTACCTCCACACCCCCCCTCCCTCCACATACCCCTACCTCCACACACCCCCCTCTCTCCACACCCCCCTCCCTCCACACCCCCCCTCCCTCCACACCTCTCCCTACTTATACCTCTCCCTCTACACCCCTCCCTCCACACACCCACCTCCCTCCACACACCCACCTTCCTCCACACACCACTACCTCCACACACCTCTCCCTCCACACACCACTCCCTCCACACCCCTCCCTCCACACACCCCTCCCTCCACACACCTCTCCCTCCACACACCTCTCCCTCCACACACCCCTCCCTCAACACATCCTCCCTCCACACACCCCTCCCTCCACACACCCCTCCCTCCCTCCACACACCCCTCCCTCCTCCCACACCCTCCACATCCCTCCCTCCACACACTCCACACATCCCTCCCTCCCTCCACACACCCCTCCCTCCTCCCACACCCTCCACATCCCTCCCTCCACACACTCCACACACCCCTCCCTCCACACACCCCTCCCTCCCTCCACACACCCCTCCCTCCTCCCACACACTCCACATCCCTCCCTCCACACACCCCTCCCTCCCTCCACACACCCCTCCCTCCACACACCCCTCCCTCCCTCCACACACCCCTCCCTCCTCCCACACACTCCACATCCCTCCCTCCACACACCCCTCCCTCCACACACTCCACACACCCCTCCCTCCACATACCCCTCCTCCCACACACTCCACACCCCTCCCTCCACACACCCCTCCTCCCACACACTCCACACCCCTCCCTCCACACACCCCTCCCTCCACACACCCCTCCCTCCACACACCCCTACCTCCACACACCCCTCCCTCCACACACCCCTCCTCCCACACACTCCACACCCCTCCCTCCACACACCCCTACCTCCACACACCCCTCCCTCCACACACCCATCCCTCCACACACCCCTCCCTCCACACACCCCTCCCTCCACACGCTCCACACACCCCTCCCTCCACACACCCCTCCCTCCACCCCTCCCTCCACACACCCATCCCTCCACACGCTCCACACCCCCCCTCCCTCCACACACCCCTCCCTCCACACACCCCTCCTCCACACACCCCTCCCTCCTCCCACACCCTCCACACCCCTCACTCCACACACCCCTCCCTCCACACGCTCCACACCCCCCCCTCCCTCCACACACCCCTCCCCCCCTCTACACCCCCCCCTTCCTCCACACCCCTCCCTCCACACATCCACCTCCCTCCACACACCCCTCCCTCCACATACCTCTCCCTCCCTCCACACACCCCCCTCCCTCCACACCCCTCCCTCCACACATCCACCTCCCTCCACACACCCCTCCCTCCACACACCTCTCCCTCCACACACCCCTCCCTCCCTCCACACACCCCCCTCCCTCCACACCCCTCCCTCCACATACCCCCCTCCCTCCCCACCCCCCTCCCTCCACACCCCCCCTCCCTCCACACCCCTCCCTCCACACCCCCCTCCCTCCACACCCCTCCCTCCACACATCCACCTCCCTCCACACACCCCTCCCTCCCTCACACACCCCTCCCTCCCTCCACACACCCCTCCCTCCCTCCACACCCATCCCTCCCTCCACACACCCCTCCCTCCACACACCCTCCCTCCCTCCACACACCCCTACCTCCACACCCCTCCCTCCACACACCCCTCTCTCCACACACCTCCTTCCCTCCCTCCACACACCCATCCCTCAACACCCATCCCTCCACACACCCATCCCTCTACACCTATTCCACACTTTATGTCCCTCCTCGCCCCTCTCCCCCTCGCATACGCACTTTCGGAGTATTGATTTTCTTTCTTTGCTGTGAGTGAGAAGATTGATGAAACCAGGTTCCGTTTTGTTTGAATTGAGAACTTGGTCACTGGGGGGTGGGTGGGGGGGGGGGGGGGTAGCTCCCCCGGGGAGGGGGGGGGGAGACGGAAGGGGGAGGGGAAACACAGCAGTAATATGTGGATATCTGCCTGGATGGTGCTCAATTGCGTGGGTGGATGGATGGATGGATGGATGGAAGTGTTTGCATGTTTTGGTTTGGGGAATGGATGGGGATTGTGTATATTTGGTGTTAAGGAATGGGGGAGTACGCATCTGTTCTGGTAAGCTTTTTTTTTCTCCTTCTCTTTTTGTTAGCGGTAGACCGAAGAAAGAAGAATTTGCAAATATTTAAAACATCTAGAAACTGTGGTTTTTTTGACTGAGATGTAAGAAAGAAAATGAAGTGCGCTGTAAACAAAAAATATCATCAGACCGGTTTTGGATTCAGGTTGACAATAAAACTGGGAGATATTTCGGATACGGGGGTGAAAAGAAAAAGAAAAAAAAAAAAAAAAAAAAAAAAAAAACGTAGGAGAAAGAGAAAAGAGATATTGGAAACCGCCTGCGTGAAAGGAAGTCTTCGGAAACATGTGGGGATGAGAGAGGCTCTGGTGAGGAGTTTTGGTTTGCTTTTTGGTTTAATTCTGGTCTTACTCTGGTGATATTTGATTTTTAAATGAACTATGATCTTTGTAATTGCATATTTTGTGAAGAGAGAGACACAGAGAGAGGGGATGAGAGAGTGTGTATGTGTGCGTATGTGTGCGCGTGGTGTGTGTGGGTGTGTGTGTGTGGGGGGGGGGAAGATGTGCAATGCGGTTTGGCTGACTGAAATGGAGAGGCACGTAAATTTCAGTAATCTGTATATTTGTATATAGCTATCTCCATTTGGTGCCATTTAATTTATCTTTTTATTTTCTATTCATTTTATTTGTTTGTTGTTTTCTTCTTCTTATGTTGGACATGTGCTGCTGCCAAAAGGAAAATCTCTGTACCAAAGTATAGACAATAAAGTTTGTGTATTTTATTGTGTATTGTGTAAAAGAGATGCAACGGTTTATCGGTTATGTCTTTCAGTCCTTTGGCTCAGATTTATGCCTGCGTGTGAAAGTGGTTAGTGAAAGAGGTTTGAATCGTCTCGGGACAAGAAACAGCGCTACATAAATACATCAGTCATCATCAAACATTGATAAGTGTAAGTCATATCTCTCTTTTACTTCATTTGTTCATTTACCAAAACAGTTACAGAAACAGCCAACAAAAAAACACACAAGGTTTTGTTAGACTGAATTCAAGCAGCTAAAAGTCGCAGACAATACGGAACCCAACCAATGAAGAGTATGAAATAACATGCTTTGCACTGTTCGTAATTTCATATTCTGTAGTGGAGCACCTTCGTATGCCCACATATTACTTTACCATTATTGTTATTAACATTGATAACAGGTTTAGCAAGAGAGACTTCTGGGAGAGGGGTGGATGAAAGGGAAGAAGCTTTGCCAGACAATAAGAAGAGCAAGCAAAAGAAAACGATATTGGCCGTAAACTTTCTCAGGTCAGAATTGCTGATGCGTTTCACTGATAAAGAGCGAACGCCGTTTCCGTAAGTCTTATTGTTACCGTCAGAACTTCCGAGGCAGCTGATTCATCCGTTGAAATGATTTTGCAAAATGGTTCTCGCAAAGGGCTTTGAAGTGGCTCTCGCAAAGGGCGTTATGTCAACGCTGCAATATGTGTGTCTTTGTATCGTGTCTGTCTGAACAAAACTTATTGAATTGTGTTCTCGCGAAAACAGCGGTTTGATTCGCTAGTTGTATGAGAGATGTAAAAATATGAGTGGGGCATGGGACAGGGGGAACTTGGGAAGAGGGGGAATGGTGGTAAAGAAGAGGAGGAGGGGAAGGAATGGGGTGTGATAAACATTTTCCTTCCTAGAGATCATACGAGCACAAACGGAAGGCGAGCCTTGTACCATAAAAACCGTCCATATCCAGGCTTCTGCTCTTGCTCTTCAAAAAGGCATGAAGATTCTCGCCGTATGTCACAACACACTGTCCCTCATCCTCTTTCTCCCTCCACCCTCTCTCTCTCACTCCTTCTCTCCCTCTTTGCGACACACACACGCACACACACACACACACACACACGCACGCACGCACGCACGCACGCACGCACGCACACACACACACACACACACACACACACACACACACACACACACACACGTGTTTCCCCATATTAGTCCCTTTCCTGTCAAGGAGCCCAAGGCCGCACACATTGTATGGCTGCCTGTTGTATGTCTACTTGCCGTCTGTCCGTGCGTCAGTCCGCAACAATGGTGCGAAATTGCTGAGGGAAGCCTCCGTTTCCCGCGTGTGCTGTCACCAGAATTAATTTTCACCAATACCAGCGCCTGTACCGACACAGCCACAGGTACCTGTACGTCCAACAAAACAGGTCCAGACAATAAAGAGAGCCCAGATGAAGCAGCAGAGGCTCCTCCGTTCAAGCCCAGGTTTGCCGGGAGGGAGGAAGGGAGGGTGAAACAGGAGCTTAATTAAACCGGACCAGTCTGTTTTTTTTTCTTTCTTTCTTTCTCTGAGCAGCATCGGTTTTGCAGCAGCAGCGTCCACCGCCCGGAGTGTAAGGCTGATGTTCGTGATTCGCCCTGGTCTTTGTTTACCGTTCTGCTTTTTCTTTTTTTTTTTTTTGGTTTTATTTTGTCGGTCGGAAAAGGAAGGAAGGAGTTTGGTGGGCAAGCCAGGAGAGTCTTTTGTGCAGTATCTATCTATCTATCTATCTATCTATCTATCTATCTATCTATCTATCTATCTGTTTTGTCTAAGATCTATCTATCTATCTATCTATCTATCTATCTATCTATCTATCTATCTATCTATCTATCTATCTATCTACCTATCTATTTTGTCGAAGATATATCTATCTATTTTGTCGAAGATCTATCTATCTATCTGTTTTGTCGAAGATCTATCTATCTATCTATCTATCTATCTGTTTTGTCGAAGAGCTATCTATCTATCTATCTGTCTGTCTGTCTATCTGTTTTGTCGAAGAGGACGTGGCTGAAGAGTATTTTGTGTAATATCTATCTACCTATCTTTCTATCTATATCTATCTATCTATCTTGTCGAAGAGGACGTAGGTGAATGGTCAAGCTGACGCGTTTTTAACTTCTCTTTCAGTACGTTTTCTCGAAATACACAGGCAGCGTTCCCAGCCTCGTGATATGAGTCACCCATAGAGAATGATAACGACGTCATTCATGGGTATCCATTCTCGTTAGAGACTACATTATCTGGGCAGTAGTAATCGACCCTGTCTTCAGTTTTGGTAGACTGGCACGTTTTTATGTCTTCCTGGTTTGAAATATTGAAAGCTGACCTGCTGTTGTTTAACCAGAGAAAAGTTAAGAGAAGCTAAGAGCGGTGATGAACTGAGGCAGCCACGGGTTGCTCTGAGGAAGTTTTCTTTGGCGCTAAGGTTGACTTTACAGTGTCAAAAGCTCACAAAGTTATGGCGATTTTGCGATGAATCCAGGACGTGGCCGCTTTATGTTTCATTTTTAACTCACTCAGTACGGCCAGTCCTCTCATCTCCTCTACACAGACCCCTCGGATGTCCAGTGGGTGTCTCAATGACCCAACCTTTAGCTTCCGTCGTCAGAATAGTGGTATTCTTTGTCAACATTCACCTCTTCAGTATAAGAGCCTTCCGCTTGCAATATTTTGATGATGGTAATTGGGGTGAAACGCTGTCAACGTCGTCTCTTTCGCCGTTCGTATGGAAAGAGTTAATCCTCTCGCACCCCGTTCGTACTTTTAGATCCATTTTGTCGCCGTTCAAACGCCTGTAGTCCCGGTGCAGGCTGGCAACTGTGTGTCCGTGTCATGGCTGCTTCGGGGACACTCGCCGAAGGAGTTTCTGCATTGTTTTCATCATCACCTTTCCTGATTCAACATAAGCAGGATACCACATGATGGAAGACTCCTTCCACGATGGTCCTCGTGGACCCACAGCCTCTTGTGATCTTTGCATGAAATCACAACAAATATGAACAAAATAAATCAAGTACTTGCTCTAAGACAGGACGTGAATGCACACACACACACACACACACACACACACACCACACCACACCACACCACACACACCACACACACACACACCACACACACACACACACACCACACCACACAACACACACACACACACACACACACACACACACACACACAGACACACACGACACACAAAATTTAATACACTCACACACCACGCCACCATTCCACTACCCTTCCCCCCCGCCCCGACACACACACATGCGCGCACGCACGCACGCACACACACACACAGACACACACACAGACACGCACACACACACACACACACACACACACACACACACACACACACACACACACACACACACACACACGGGTTTATTGAATTCAAATCCATGACTCTCATCATCCGTCCGTAGCACCACTAACACTGTGCCATTCCGCCTGCACAGTCGTGTTCAAATGGTTTCTTTCTTCTTCTTTTTCTTCTTTTTCTCTCTCTCTCTCTCTCTCCAGAGTCTTAGGTAATGTTGCCCTGCCCCCCTATACAAACAGCCTACACCAGTGTCTCCAGTGATCGTGTTCTTTGTAAGCTGCTCTAAGGTTACTTCCCTTAGAAAAGTGGGTCTGTTACCGTCACACATTGCCTTTTTTCCCTCCCTTCCTCTCAAGAACCCCCCCCCCACCCCCACCCCTTTACAGTTTGTCCCCCACATAAATCCCTTGGCCTTGGTAACTACTTCTCCAACTCAGTAAAGACATCATCCCCCTGGTCGATAAACGTCTCTACCCCCACCCCCACCCCCTTTCCCCAGCCCCCCAAACCCTCTCCCCGCCCCACGAATGTATTTTCAGTCTTGCTTTTGCTTTGGTGTGGTTTTGCTATCTGTGCCGTACGGAAACTTGTTCCAACTTGGAAAAGATGTTTTTGTTGGATCATCAACTGCCCGAAAGACTCCGTGTTCCATGAGACGCACATCACGTGTGCAAGCAATTGTGTGTGTGTGTGTGTGTGTGTGTGTGTGTGTGTGTGTGTGTGTGAAGGGTAGGGCCTGGATATACATCTGTGTTGGTGGAGGATTGTGCCTAGGTGTCTGCAAATTGATGCATGGGTGTCATTTGCTTGTGTGCGTGCGTGTGCACACTTGTGTATGTACGTGCACGCACGTGTGTGCACAGGTTTACTTACCGTGACCCATTTTCATTCTTACTTTATTTGCCTTCTGTCTGTCTTTCTTCTTCTTCTACTTCTTCTTCTTCGTTCGTTGGCTGCAACTCCCATGTACACCAGTGGGCTTTTACGTGTATGACTGCTTTTACCCCGCCATGTAGGCAGCCATTCTCCGTTTTCGGGGGTTGTGTGTCTTTCACTTTTTGCTACATTTGGATGCATCTACTGATTTTATTTTTCGTTTCTTTATCATATTTCTTTTTATTTGTTTGAAATTTCATTCATACCCCCCCCTCTCTCTCTCTTCACACACACACACACACACACACACACACACACACACACACAGATATATATATATATATATATATATATATATATGGTAGGCTCTCAAGACCTTACCAGAGCGTTGTGACTGTACACAAATTAGGCATTTGCTCCTTTTTATAAGCTGATGTGGTGCAGCGTGCATGGATCAGTCCGTACGCTTTGATGGCTCCTTGAAACTGAAACGACTGAGGCATCTTTGACTCCAGCCACAAATTTAGAAATAGTTTGCTGCTTCCTGCTTCCAACAGATTTCTTTTTTCCTGTCTGTTGTCTGAAGCTTCCGACCGAATCGTCCTGTCTTCTACCTCTTTCATGTGCGCGTTGTCATGTGGCGATGTCTCCAACAAGTCATGTGGCGATGCTCTTAAAACAGTCTCCAACTTGTCATGCGGCGATACTTTTTAAATAGTCTCCAACCTTTGGAAATGCTACTCAAGTAATCCGCTTTTCCCCCACTGTTCCCTGTATCCATTTCATCCCTATTGATAAAAAAAGAACACTGCCCTTTGCCAGTTTGCCCTGGACCGTGATACGCACTCTTCTTTCGTAATGAGTGAAGGTTTTGGAAACAGGTCAAATAAAATAGTTTGGAAAAAAAAGTCGATGAATCGGGAATTTAGAGACAGGTCAAGCAAACGAGACTTAGGAAACAGGCTGAATAACTTTGGCCACAGATGGAAAGAGATTTGGGGGAGAGGGAGACGAAGGGGGAGTGACCTTGCCGAAACAAACAAAAGCCAGAGAAGAGCACGAAACGGTTTTTTTTTTTCAGGCCGCAACCTGTACCGTGGAGCAGCTGGTGGTGAAGAAACAATGACAGTGATAATGACGGATGCCTTCCACACCCAGTGTGATGATGAAAACACGTGTCCCCATCAGCCCCTGTGCACACACTCTGCTTTCATCAAGGAGCTTCACCCCACACGTTTTAGTCAGCGTGTTGTGTGTTTGTGTTCACCCAGAACAATGGTGCGAAATTAGTGCAGGAAGTTGTGCCGCCGTGCGTCACAGCATGTCTGATTGTCACCAGCACAGAAACCATCTCCCGTCTTCCCCACACCCCCACAGGTAGAGGCTGACAAAAACAGGCACGGACAATGGAAGAGCTTGATGACGAAGCAGGGCGTCCATTCATTACTAGAAGGCAGCTGGTGCTACGTGTTTCCGGCCTGGGTGGGATGAAGCAGGAGCTTGATTAATCGGACCAATCTGTTGCTCACCTGGTGTGAGCTTGCCATGTTGATGATTTTGCAGCGCCCACCATCCGTCCATAGTGTGGGAGGATGTTGTTGGTTTCTCCTCGTTCTCTCTCTGAGCAGCCGCGCGTCTTTTCTTCCCGCAAAAGGTTACTGGTCAGTAGTTGGTCATGCCACGTCGATGCTCTTACAAAGTGTTCCGCATCGTCTAGAAATTCTGTTCTATTACTTTTTATTATTATTCCATTAGTGTCCTATCGTCTAGAAATTCTGTTATATTACTTTTTATTATTCCATTAGTGTCCCAACGTCAGGAAATTCTACTCTTTTACTTTTTATTATTCCATTAGTGTCCCAACGTCAGGAAATTCTACTTTTTTACTTTTTATTATTCCATAAGTGTCCCAACGTCAGGAAATTCTACTCTTTCACTTTTTATTATTCCATTAGTGTTCCAACGTCTGGAAATTCTACTCTTTTACTTTTTATTATTCCGTTAGTGTCCCAACGTCAGGAAATTCTACTCTTTTACTTTTTATTATTCCATTAGTGTCCCAACGTCTGGAAATTCTACTCTTTTACTTTTTATTATTCCATTAGTGTCCCAACGTCAGGAAATTCTACTCTATTACTTAAATTTTTTTTTTAATCATTCCATTACTCTGAATACGCGCAGAACACTGTGAATAGTGTGCAGCATCCACAGTGTCTGCCAGTCGTCTCTGACTCTGTCAGTTCCAGACCGCTGTGTGTGCCTGCATTTCTGTAAAACTATCAGGTTCTGGTTTGGCAAACTGATCTCCCTGTAACTGAGAATGTCAAGCTGTTACGATTGATCAGGGAATTTACAGCTTATTGCTGCTCTGCTGTACAAAATTATATGGCATGTTTTCTGTCTGTATAAGTAACGTGTTCAATCGAATTTGAGACACATACTATATTGAATCCACTCTCGGTGTTACGGAGTCGGTTGGGAAACAGAACATTCCACGGTGTGATTTTGGCTACTGATGGGAGTGGAACTCACAATGTGAAGTCACGGGGACCAGTGATGATGATTTATTGCATAACAGTTATCGCAGTTGTTATTCTATTAAAGCAATACTTCAGATTCAGCATAAATGACACTACATTGTACAATGTGGGCGCATAATACCGATTTTATCCAGGGGAAATAACAGTAAAACGACATCCAGGGGAAAAAAAACATTACGTCTCTCGGCGTGGATCTTGACGTCCAGGCGTGGTAATAAAGCCATGAAGCTGACGCTGTGGTTGGCTTTATGACACACTTCCCATGTTGGATTGCAGTTTTTACTGCGGATATCTGCACACTTCTGCCTTCACTATCGTTTTGGGAACAGAGAACGACCAGTTAATTTTTTGGTGTTTTTTTTTGGTGGTGTTTTTGTTTTTGTTTTTTTATTGTTGTTTTTTTCCGCAAATGCATGGACAATTTGTTTTGTGGAAATTTTGTTTACTCCTGTATCCACGACCCCCTCTCTCTCTTCCTTTTTCTCCCCCCTCTCTCCTTCACTCTCTCTCTCTCACTCCCTCCCCCCTCCCTTTCTCTCCCTTTCTCTCTCCCTCCCTCCCTCTCACTCTCTGTCCCCTCTCTCTCTCACTCCCTTTCTCTCTCTCCCTCTCTCTGTACCCATCTCTCTCCCCCCCTCTCTCTCTTTCCTTCACTCTCTCTCTCCCTCTCTCTCACCCCTTCCGCTCCACTTCCTCTCCTGCTTTTCACCACAAGTCACTGATCCGAATTTCACGAACATTTTTTGTTTAACTTGAATGAGGAGGAAACCAACAATAACAACCAAAAACAAAAAAAAAGAAACAAACTGAAATAAAAAGCAAGACGCCCGCTCGACATTCAGCCACTTGAAAATCTTCAAGTCTCTGGATTCCAGCCATGGTTTTCAAGTTGGTCGAGTGTTTCCAGCAGTATTTTGTTTTCTCTGTATGCGTGCATGTCCGCATGTCTGTTCGTCTTTCTTCTGAATTATCCATCGTAGTTGTTTATTTCCTGCCTCCTCTCTTTTCTTTTTGGGATGTAGAGGTGCTCTTTTAACATAATCCTGTTTTTGGTATAAAAAAATTGCTCCGATAATTCGTTGTTTAATCTCGCTTTTCTTTTTTTCTTTTTTTTTTTTTTAATAACACGACTCATCATATAAAAACAAATGCATAGCATTCGCTCTGTGCGCTTGTAGTGGACCACTATGTACACTAACTTCCTAATCCATCAGGCTAAAAAGTTGGCAAAGCGATCTCCCTGTAATTGAAAGTGTAAAACTAATACGTCGCTGGATAAAAGAAAATTCACTGCTGACGGACATTTCGCTGTGGCGCAACCGTCCATTTTTCCAGGGGGGACTTGGAGGTAAACTGTTTGGATTAAGAAAGGTCAGAGTTGTGGAGGACAGCGGGTTGAATCTGGAATGGATTATCCTTTGTTTTTGTTTTTATTCATTTATCTTTTTTTCACTTTTCAAGTCTTAGATACCACACACACACGCGCACGCACGCACGCACGCACGCACGCACATCCCTTCACACGTCCAGAAACACCCAAACCACACGCTTACTCCCCACCCCAAACAGCACACACACACGATCCTTAAAAGATTCAAACTGATACGGTTCCAGTCGTTTCTAGATCTCGGTTGTTGTCTTTTCTTTCATGTTTTTTTTCTTCTCAAGCAATGCAGAATTATGTTTTTAATGCTTCAGACAGAATCTCAGAATCCAAATGGAACAGATAAATCGAATTCAAAGATGCATTACAAAAAAACCCAGAAAGGTTTTTGAGTTACATCCAAGCAGAAATAATAGGCAGAAAATGGCACAGTGTGACTTGAGCAATAATGAAGCACAGCCGAGTCAGTCGGTATATTCTGTCTTTCTGTGTCTGTCTGTCATTCTCTCTCTCTCTATCTCCCTCTCTGTGTGTCACACACACACACACACACACACACACACACACACACACACACACACACAGCAGAACAACATTTCTAGGTGGAAAAGAAACACAAATGGTAACAACAACAACAACAACAACAACAAAAAGCACATAAAAAACCACTATTAATCTTGTTGGAAATCAGTTAGGAAATATTTTAGTCTAGTGTAGAAAATTGAACTAAATATCGCTGAAACAAAAATCTGTGGTAAATAAATTATAAAAAGAGAAAAAAAATAACATTTAAGTAGCGTTGAAAATCGATTCAAAATGGTTTCACGCATTTCGTTTTTCCACTTTTTTTTTTATTCCCCTTTCTTCTTTTACCTTTTCCTTCTTATGTTTGTCAATGAAAGTTAATAAAAAAAAATGTATGCATTTTTTATATTCCATTTTCTTTATTTACTTTTTTTCTTATATATTTTTGCCTATGAAAATCGAATTAAAATTATATAGAAAATCTTTTTAAATTTTGTGTTATTTTTATTCGTTTCTATTTTCCTTTTTTTCCCAGTTTAAAAAAAAAAATTTTTTTTATTTCGGCCTATGTTTTCTGTTCCTGTTCAAACCCTTCCACTTCCGCCCGTGACCCATAATGTTCTTTGTGAGTTGCTTCCGGTTTGCCTCTGTCGGTGACGCTGGTCTGTTGGTCGCCCCTCCTCTCTCTCTCTCTCTCTCTCTCTCTCTCTCGATATTGTATTGTACATAAGTTCTATGTTTATGTTTGCACATGCTTGTGTAATTTTGACGTTGATGTTGTGAATTGACTCTCGCTTCTTTTTCTTTCTTTCTTTCTGAATTGACTCTCGCTTCTTTTTCTTTCTTTCTTTTTTTTTTCTCAATTATTATTCTTGCCCAGAGGGCCGGATGTAAACAAGTACTTTCTTTGTGCTTACTCCTTTACCCTCGTAAAATAAAATTTCGTTCGTTCGTTAGTTCGTTCGTTCCCTCTCTCTCTCTCTCTCTCTCTCTCTCTCTCTCTCACACACACACACACACACACACACATACATAATGCATACACACGCACGCGCGCGCGCACGTGCATCCTCACTTCCCCCCAGTCCACTTCGTTTTCCACCACTCAGAACAAAGGCCACAACAGTTTGTCTCTCCCCATCCCTCTTCCGTCTGGACACAAATCCCTTGGCTTTGGAAGCTTTTCTGTTGCTGAAGACTTTGTCCTTTTCCTGGATTCTCTCCCGTGCCCCCTCACAAGCCCCTCTCTTCCTGTGGTCCTCCGATCCTGAGTCTTCTTGTGTGTGTGTGTGTGTGTGTGTGTGTGTGTGTGTGTGTGTGTGTGTGTGTGTGTGTGTTACTGTTTTTGTTGTTTTCTCTGGCATTTCGTTTGCTGCGATGATTTCTCTGCACACAAAACCACAAGACTCTTCCTTCAACAACGCATTTGTAATTCAGTTGACACCATTTTCTTTTCTTTTCTTTTTTTTTTTTCGTGGACGCGTAATACTGGTCCATTTTTCAAATTATAAACCACACCTTTCACGTATTGTCATAAGAAAATGCCCATGCAGAAAATAAAATGTCAGTCAGGATCATCTTACAATGTTGTAAATTCATGAGGTTGATAGTTTGGCCAACTTCCTTCATTAAAGAAAACTTTTATGCCCATTTTTGACTCACTTGTGTAAACAAAGTGAGTCTATGTTTTAACCCGGTGTTCGGTTGTGTGTGTGTGTGTGTGTGTGTGTGTGTGTGTGTGTGTGTGTCCGTGTGTCTGTGTGTCCGTGGTAAACTTTAACATTGACATTTTCTCTGCAAATACTTTGTCAGTTGACACCAAATTTGGCATAAAAATAGGAAAAATTCAGTTCTTTCCAGTCATCTTGTTTAAAACAATATTGCACCTTTGGGATAAGCACAAAAAAAAGCCTAATTATATGCAAACTGCATTTACTGTTGTATTTATATTTTTTGTATTCTCTAAACTTGGCACTTTGACCTCTTATTCTGACACAACAACAAGAGGAGTCATTATTATCATTTTTTGTTCAAACAGGAACTTCTTTTGCTAAGCATGGAATTTGTATTTATTTTGCAAACGTTTTGGTGCAGATAGTAAAAAAAGGGAAATTACTCTGTAATTAATGCTAGGGGACTTAATTTATCGCAAGTGAGTCTTGAAGGCCTTGCCTCTCTTGTTACATATTTGATTCCACCTCTGCCGGGGATATCTGCACAGCTCTCCATTCACCGTCGTTTTGGAAAAAGGTTAACGAGCATTTTAGAAGCGTGTTCATGGAAACTTGGAATATTTCCACCTCCTTCTTTCCTCTCTGGCCTCTTCTCTCTGTCTTTCTCCATCGCCTCAATCTCTTGTCTGCCTCACTGTCTCTTTTTCTGTGAGTCTGGATACCTTCCTGTTTCTTTCTCTGTCTCTGTCTTCAGGCTCGCTTTCTCTGTCTACTCGCTTTCTCTGTCTTTAGGCTCAGACAGCTCGCTTTCTCTGTCTTCAGGCTCACTTTCTCTGTCTTCAGGCTTGCTTTCTCTGTCTTCAGGCTCACTTTCTCTGTCTTCAGGCTCGCTTTCTCTGTCTTCAGGCTCGCTTTCTCTGTCTCTGTCTTCAGGCTCGCTTTCTATGTCTCTGTCTTCAGGCTCGCTTTCTCTGTCTTTAGGCTCGCTTTCTTTGTCAAGGCGCGCTTTCTTTGTCTTTAGGCTCAGGCTCGCTTTCTCTGTCTTCAGGCTCGCTTTCTTTGTCAAGGCTCGCTTTCTCTGTCTTCAGGCTCGCTTTCTCTGTCTTCAGGCTCGCTTTCTCTGTCTTTAGGCTCAGGCTCGCTTTCTCTGTCTTCAGGCTCGCTTTCTTTGTCAAGGCTCGCTTTCTCTGTCTTCAGGCTCGCTTTCTCTGTCTTTAGGCTCAGGCTCGTTTTCTCTGTCTTCAGGCTCGCTTTCTCTGTCTAGGCTCGCTTTCTCTGTCTTTAGGCTCGCTTTCTCTGTCTTTAGGCTCAGGCTCGTTTTCTCTGTCTTCAGGCTCAGGCTCGTTTTCTCTGTCTTCAGGCTCAGGCTCAGGCTCGCTTTCTCTGTCTAGGCTCGCTTTCTCTGTCTAGGCTCGTTTTCTCTGTCTAGGCTCGCTTTCTCTGTCTTCAGGCTCGCGTTCTCTGTCTTTAGGCTCGCGTTCTCTGTCTTTAGGCTCGCTTTCTCTGTCTTTAGGCTCGCTTTCTCTGTCTTTAGGCTCGCTTTCTCTGTCTAGGCTCGTTTTCTCTGTCTAGGCTCGCTTTCTCTGTCTTCAGGCTCGCGTTCTCTGTCTTTAGGCTCGCTTTCTCTGTCTTTAGGCTCGCTTTCTCTGTCTTTAGGCTCGCTTTCCATGTCTTCAGGCTCGCTTTCTCTGTCTTTAGGCTCGCTTTCCATGTCTTTAGGCTCGCTTTCTCTGTCTTCAGGCTCGCTTTCTCTGTCTTTAGGCTCGCTTTCCATGTCTTCAGGCTCGCTTTCTCTGTCTTTAGGCTCGCTTTCTCTGTCTCTGTCTTCAGGCTCGCTTTCTCTGTCTCTGTCTTTAGGCTCGCTTTCTCTGTCTCTGTCTTCAGGCTCGTTTTCTCTGTCTTTAGGCTCGCTTTCCATGTCTTCAGGCTCGCTTTCTCTGTCTTCAGGCTCGCTTTCTCTGTCTTTAGGCTCGCTTTCTCTGTCTCTGTCTTCAGGCTCGCTTTCTCTGTCTAGGCTCGCTTTCTCTGTCTTCAGGCTCGCTTTCTCTGTCTTCAGGCTCGCTTTCTCTGTCTTCAGGCTCGCTTTCTCTGTCTTTAGGCTCAGGCTCGCTTTCCATGTCTTCAGGCTCGCTTTCTCTGTCTTCAGGCTCACTTTCTCTGTCTTCAGGCTCGCTTTCTCTCTTTTGGCTCGCTTTCTCTGTCTCTCGCTTCAGGCTCGCTTTCTCTGTCTTTAGGCTCAGGCTCGCTTTCCATGTCTTCAGGCTCGCTTTCTCTGTCTTCAGGCTCACTTTCTCTGTCTTCAGGCTCGCTTTCTCTGTCTTTAGGCTCGCTTTTCTCTGTCTCTGTCTTTAGGCTCGCTTTCTCTGTCTCTGTCTTTAGGCTCGCTTTCTCTGTCTTTAGGCTCGCTTTCTCTGTCTCTGTCTTTAGGCTCGCTTTCTCTGTCTCTGTCTTTAGGCTCGCTTTCTCTGTCTCTCGCTTTAGACTCGCTCACCGTGGGCTCGCTTTCTCTTTCTTTGCCTCTCTTTCTGCCTGTCTGTGTATTTGTCTGTCTTTTCCCTCTTTTTTTTTTCTCCCTTCTCCTTTAATTTAGAGATGGATAGACGTCCGGTTGACATTCAGTCAGCTGAAATATTTGTGTTTCAGTTGCATTGTCAATCCTTTCTCTCTCTCTCTCTCTTTGTTTGGCCCCGTTCGCTCGAATGGATGCTCTTACGAAGGGTGCCCCCATCGTCTAGAAATTCTGTTCTATTACTTTTTATTATTCCATTAGTGTCCCAACGTCTAGAAATCCTGCTCTATCGCTTTTTATTAATATTTTTATTTATTTAAGGAATTGTTATTCTATTACTCTGAATGCGCACGGAACAGTGTGAATAGTGTGCAGCATCCACATTGTCTGCGAGTCGTCTCTGTCAGTTCCAGACCCCTGTGTGTGTGCCTGCATTTCTTTAAACTCCATCAGGTTCTGGTTTGGCAAACTGATCTCCCTGTAACTGCAAATGTCAAGCTGTTACGATTGCTTGATTAGGGAATTTACAGCTGACGGGAAAATTCGCTGTGGCGTTGACGCCTTATTTTCATTTTGATTTTCTTTTTTTCTTTTTTGTTCTTTCTTGTTGTTGTTGTCTTTTCTAGTTTGAAGATAAACTGTTGGAAGTTAAAAGGTCAAAGCTGTGAAGGAAAGCGGATCGGATCTGGAGCTTGGCAAGGGATTATGTTCTGGGAGTGTGTGTGTGTGTGTGTGTGTGTGTGTGTGTGTGTGTGTGTGTGTGTGTGTGTGTGTGTGTGTTTATTTGTTTGTTTGTTTTTGTGTTTGTGTTTGTTTTTGTTTTTGTTTTTTTAAATTTTCGATACATACCCACTCACTCGTTCCTAAAATAAAATTGAAAAAAAAGAAAGAAAGATAAACCAACTAACAATGGCAGCCATAATTTCATATTTATTGTATCCATGATCGGACTCTGTGCCTCTCTCCCTTAACTGTGCACGTGTGTGTGTGTGTGTGTGTGTGTGTGTGTGTGTGTGTGTGTGTGTGTGTGTGCTTTATTACTGGCACAGTGATTATCATGATTACTGGAAACTCATTCCATAAAGGTCCAAATATTCTCCTACTCTCCGATGTTTGCCCACCCACTCCCCCTTCCCAACTTCTTTGCACACTCTCTTCTCTCTGCAAACGCGCCCCCCTCCTTACATACACACACACACACACGCGCGCCCGCACAGACACACACACACACACACACACACACACACACACACACACACTCACACACACGGATGACTCCGCCTCGACATAGTGTGCTTACGGATTTCGAATTCACAGCAATCCGCAACGTTGAATACTCCACAGCTCCAACAGTGAAGTCGACACGGTATCGACAGTTTGAAGTATTCGTCGCAACCCGCGATTTTTTTTTTTTTTTTTTTTTTTTTTTTTTTTTTGTTGGTACCCGTAGTTCCTCGAGTCTTTCTTTCCCGTATATTTATTTCTGTTTCTTTTTAAGCTCCTGAGTCTTGCATCCTTTAGAAATGTGTGACAGTATCGTCGTCCTACATTGTGCTCCCTCACATTTACCTTTCTCCTTGTAAATCGTAGGGCCTTGATATAGCTGCTGCTGCTGCTGCTGCTTCTTCCCGCTGAAAACATCGTTTTTCTGGTCGATAGGAGTCTTTACTTTTCTCTCCCCCCCCCCCCCACACACACACTCCCCCCAACACATTTGTCTCTTGCTGCTGTTAAGGGTGTTTGTTTTTTGTTTTTTTGTTGTTGTTGTTGCTGTTCTACCTTCTGTTCTGTGAAGGAATTTTATTCGGAAGAAAGTTTGATTTCATTTTTTCCTCCTTGTAATGGGGATGTTGAACAAGCCATGCTGAAGAATTGTACCTGGGTTGCAAGGGAGTGAAAGAGAGAGAGAGAGAGAGAGAGAGAGAGAGAGAGAGAGAGAGAGAGAGAGAGAGTGTGTGTGTGTATGAGTTGCGAGTAGCGTACGTGCTTACCGGTGTGTGTATGTTTTTCACTGGGATTTTTTTTTTATCCAAGGAACTCCATAACACACCCAACCCATTGTGCTTGATCAACATGCAACCCCCCCCCCCCCCCCCCACCACCACCAGCACACACACACACCGTCTTTAAAAAAAAAAAGAAGCAATATAAATCTATATGTATTAAATGTGTTATTTGTTATCATGTTGTCATCTCTTCATTTCTTATCCTGTTGACCTCATTGGAATATGCCCTGATTTGTGTTGTCGTTCGTGTTAATTGGGACTGGGCTCACTCTATATATAGACACTCAGCTCTGCTGTCAGTAGCAACGTTCTGTTGCACCCCCCTTCCCCTCCCCTATCCCCCCGTCACACTCCACATGCACTGCCGGGCCGATTTGTAGTTAGTTGCCTTGATTAGGCATGCACGTGTCATACTGCATTCTCTCACGAGACAGAGGGATGCCGATTACGATTTGATATTACAATGTTATGATAACATGTTGTGTTTGTCATAATTATACATCTGTTGTATTGTGTTGTGTTGCACGGTGTTGTACGGTATTGGATTGTCTTTTTTGGTATTGGTTTTCTCCTTTAGAAAATCATTTTATATTTCTTTACTATTTGAAAGAGTGCTCTATTCTTGGAGGAGTGCTATGTTCTTAAAAAGACGCAAAAAAACCAAAACAAAAACCAACAACAAAAACCAAACAGAACAAACAAACAAACAAGCAAGCAAAAAACATCATGATCTGCTTAGAGAACAGTGTACATGACCAGAGAATACCAAAGACAAGCGAAAGACACAACATGGATGGGAAGGTCGCGTTCTAAATGGGGAAAAACCCATTTCGTTATGGATGGGGAAGGCATACTCTGGGATGCAAAGACACCATGAGCAAAAAGAAAGATGCATCGTGGAATGAGAAACAACGACTAAAAAACAACAACAACAAAACGAAACAAAACAAACAAACAAAAAAACACAACTTAACCCGAATGACACACTGGTGCTTTTTGGACATAACAAAATGAAAACTGATGAATGTTTCTCATACATTTTATTGATAGCTAAATTCCATGTATACAAATATAGAATCAACAAAGTAAAACCAACACTACAAATGCTCAGAAAAGAACTCAAACAGGCATATGAAGTAGACAAGTATGCCTTTAACACAACTATGGAATATAACAAGTTTGTGGAAAAATGGGCACTTTATAACTGTTTAATACAAGATTAAGCTATACAATGCTACCTTGGAATTTTGCCATTGAACATTATATTGTTTTGCTGTTGTGGACCTGTCAGTACCTGCAACTTAATTATATGCTTACCCTATACTTTCTAATGCACAAAACATATAAATTCTGTATCTGTAAACCTTTGAATAAAAAATGTTGAAAAAAAAAACCCAAACAACAACAACAAAAAAACCCGCGTTGTGAATGGGAAAAATGCATGGCGTGCGGGAAAACCGCATAATGAATGGGAAAACCGCGTAACGGAATAGAAAGCCGCATTATTGGTGGGCATATTAGACGCATTCTGGATCGAAAGGTTACGATATGTAAAGGAAGGAAGCATTTACGGATGGGAAAGCTGCGTTTCTAAATGGAAAGACGCATTAGGGACTGTTGAGAAATACACACGGGAGCTGAGGGCAAAAGAGTTGAAGTGCTGTTGTTGGTTTTTTGTTGTTGTTGTTTTTTTATCAAGATGTTGCGCATGCGTTTTTCTTCTTGCTTCTTCCCCTTTGTTGATCTCATGGCGCCGTTTGGTTTTAATGTGCGGCTTTCCTGAATCGGGTTGTGCGTGTTGGTGTGTGGGTGTGTTCGTTGTTTTTGTGTGATTTGTTTCCTTTCGGGATTTCAAAATAAACAGGGAATTACAAAACAACTGCACCTGCCGGCAAGATGTCGATGTGTTTTCTCTGAACTGAGAGGTTTTCTTCTTACTCGCTTCCCTCTTGTTTTCTTCTTCTTCTTCTCTTCTGCTGCTGCTGCTGCTGCTGCTGCTGCATCTGTTCCGTGCTGTTTTCTTTCTTTTTCTATTGCTCCTCCTCCTCCTGCTCCCCCTTCTTCTTGTTCCTCTTCTTCTTCTTGTCCTTGTTGTTGTTGTTGTTGCTGCTGTTGTTGTTAGTGTTCTTCTTCTTCTTCTTCTCCCCCCTCCTCCCCTCCTCCTTTTCTTCTCCTGCGTCTTCATTCTCCCTCTTTCTTCTTCTTCTTCTCCTTCCATCTGCCACTTTCTTCTCCTTCTACTGCTTTGTCCTCCTCTTCCCTCTCTTCTTCATCTTCTTATCCATCGTCGTCCTCCTCCTATTCGACCTCACCCCCCTCTCCCTCTCATCCCTGCCCCCATCTCTCTCATTCTCATCTTCTTCAGGTTTGCCCCTGTTCGTCTTCTGTGTGGGGTCTTGTCTCATTTCCATTTATTCATTGGCTCCTCAGCTCTGTTGAACGATTTATCAATCGTTTCTTCCAACCCGCCCCGTCCGCCCCCTTCGTTTATTCTTCCGTCAGAGGGATTGGTCATTCCTCTTCAGGTCTTCGTTCAGGCAGTCACCCTACCCAGTCCGCCTCTCTTCCTGTCCGCCTGGCCTCTTCAAGGGGCATTACACAGACATTACTGTTTTCGTTCCCTCCCCCACTCTCTCTCTCTCTCCTTCATTCCATGCCTGCTTTCCTTCTTTGAATCTCTGTGACTTCCCCGGCCCCCTTCTCTGTCTGTCTGTCTGTCTCTGTTTCTCTCTCTCTCTCTCTCTCTCGCTCTGTCTCTCTCTTGAGTCTGGAGGCTGCCCCCCACCCCCACCGCCCTATCTCTCTGTGTCTATCTCTCTGTCCCTGTCTGCCTGACCTCTTCAAGGGGGTATTTCACAGACATTACTGTTTTCGTTTCCTTCCGCCCTCTCTCTCTCTCTCCTTCATTCCTTTCCTTTTTTTTTTATATCTCTGTCTCTGTCCAGGTCCGTCTTTTGTGTGTGTGTTGTTGTTTTTTCTCTTCTTTTTCTTTTTCTTTTATTTTTTTTAATTTTGACCGTTTCGCTTTTCGGTTAAGACACGGTTGAGAGCGGTGTTAAATGGAAGTCGGTGTGTGGGTGTGTGTGTATCCGTGCGTGCGTGCGTGCGTGCGTGCGAAGGTGGGTGGGTGGATTGGTTCATTTATTCTGTTCACACACAATTGGTGGTTTTGCACTCTAAATAAATCAGTAAGAAATATACGCTTGCATATGTTTCATAATGTTGACAGATGAAGGATAATATGTACTGAAAAACGGGAATACAAAGAAAAGAAAACGCAGTGGCGGAAATGGTGTGTTTTAGTGTGTATGTGTCTGTATGTGTTGCGCGCGAGTGGAATGAATACATAGATGGTTAGGTAGATAGAGAAATAGATGGATAGATGAATAGGTGGATGGATAGTTTTGAATAAATAGATAAGTAAATAAACATAGGTAGATAGAATAAGACAGAGATAAATCATAAAGTCTCCGAGAGAGATACAGAGCAAGGGAGCAATAGATAGATAGATAGATAGATAGATGAGACAGAGATAAACCATAAAGTCTCTGAGAGAGAGACAGACAGACAGACAGAGCGACAGAGAGAAAGAGAGCGTCAATAAAACTTACAAAGTGCAATAACGTTTCCACGCCACATGTGCAATAAAGCATCCATATACACCCCTTCATCACCACCCCTGCCCCCCTCCCCCCCCCCAAAAAAAAAGAGACTAAAAACCAACCGAACAAACAACAAAAAACACACAAAAACAAAAACAAACAAACAACAATATGTTCAAAGGAAACAATATTTTCAAGCTGCCTTTGATGCTACATGTTGTGACGATATCAGGACTGCTACAGCTTTGTAAACGTCCTCGGTCGACGTATACATCACTCCGTTGAGAAAACGTAATAAAGCATGAAGGCTGAGCCGTATTATTGTCGCTCTCTCTGTCCCCCTCCAACCCTCCCCCCCCCTCCCTCTCTCTCTCTCTCCTTCTGTCTTTCTCTATGTGTCAGTCGCAGGCACTGTGTGTGTGTGTGTGTGTGTGTGTGTGTGTGTGTGTGTGTTTGTCTCTGTCTCTGTCTGTCCATGTCTGTCCGTCTGTTTGTGTTTCTGCTTCTCACTCGCCCGCTCACTCACTCACTCACGTTCCCCTCCTCCCTTCTTTCTCCCCCCCCCCCTCCCTCTCTCTCTCTCTCTGCATGCTATGTAATGTCTATATTTTGCTGTTGCGAATATTTTGCCCTTCATAACAAAAGTAAAATTTCGTTTCGTTTCATTTCGTTTTAGTGTGTGTGTGTGTGTGTGTGTGTGTGTGTGTGTGTGTGTGTGTGTGTGTGTCACACACTCCCTTCAAACAGATCCATACATAAAAAAAGAAAAAAAAAGAGAGACACTAGGGAACGGGAGCACGAAAAAAAAAATCACAGTGGTGTCGTCCTTCCTGGAGATCAGAAGGCGGGGCAATGTCAGTATCAGTATCAGTATCAGTATCTCAAGGAGGCGTCACTGCGTTCGGTCAAATCCATATACGCTACACCACATCTGCCAAGCAGATGCCTGACCAGCAGCGTAACCCAACGCGCTTGGTCCGGCCTTAAGAAAAAAAAGATAAAATAAAAATAAAATAAAATAATAAAATAAAATAACAAAAATAAAGAAAATTAAACAAATAAAAATAATAAATAATAAAAAAGAAGAAGAAAGAATAATAGATGAATACATAAAAATACTACTACTAATGATAATAATATTCATAGGACGCAAAATCATGATGAAGTCAACTGTAAGCGCAAAATAATAATAATAATAATAATAATAAAAATTCAGTATTCTAAAACCATCGGAAGCGTTATGCAGACTGCAGGTTACGTCACGATGCCTGTGTACTGGAAACCTGGCTGGGGTTGCACGAACGATCTCAGCGTTGCGTTAAAAGTGTACATGAAGGACCCACACTAGAAACCCTCTCAAGGATTGCCAGCAAAAGACAAACAGCACCAATGCCAAGACAGGAAACACTTCATGGAAGGACAAGCAACATTTCCATCAAATACAAGATCAGACTCCTGCGCGCACTGGTATGTATATTCCATCTACCCCCTGAAAACGGAGTATGGCTGCCAACATGGCGGGGTTAAAAGACGGTCATGCACGTAAAAGCCCCACTCGTGTACATGCGCGTGAACGTTGGTGCTGCAGCCCACGAGCGAAGTAGAAGAGGACGAAGAGGAACAAGATATTCCATCTCCCTGCGATACGTGAACCCTCAAGGCGGATCTCCCTGCGATACGTGGACCCTCAAGGCGGATCTCCCTGCGATACGTGAACCCTCAAGGCGGATCTCCCTGCGATACGTGGACCCTCAAGGCGGATCTCCCTGCGATACGTGAACCCTCAAGGCGGATCTCCCTGCGATACGTGAACCCTCAAGGCGGATCTCCCTGCGATACGTGAACCCTCAAGGCGGATCTCCCTGCGATACGTGAACCCTCAAGGCGGATCTCCCTGCGATACGTGAACCCTCAAGGCGGATCTCCCTGCGATACGTGGACCCTCAAGGCGGATCTCCCTGCGATACGTGGACCCTCAAGGCGGATCTCCCTGCGATACGTGGACCCTCAAGGCGGATTTGGAAAGAATAATTCAAGCCATTGAAATGAGGTTGTTTTTTTGCTTTTTTTTAAATCGCAGGATACTACAATAAGTGCGTCGAACCATCAAGCTGCACAACGGACCTTATGATGTGCTGACATCAGTTATTAACCTTTTCACCGCCAAGCTCGCATTTATGCACAGGCGTGGTAGAGAACCCATGTCACTGAAAGGTGACCATTCATTGGTCTGTTATCCATGAACCTACTGCTCTTAGTGTTCGGTGGTAGGATAGGCCATATTGTCTGTCTTTTCTGTGTTCATGCCACAAGGGAATTTTGTACTCTGAATTGACTGGCGGTGAAAGGATTAAGAAAAGAAAGTTACGCTGGTGTAAGCCAGCTAACAAGATACAATAACCTTGCTAAAACAATCCTCCAAGTACAGGTACAGGGGAACGACAGCAGAAGAAAAAAAATGATGGACTGACATTGCAGAATTTGTATTTTGTATATTTTTTTTCTTTTTTGTCACAACAGATTTCTCCGTGTGAAATTCGGGCTGCTCTCCTCCAGGTGGTGGAGAGCGCGTCGCTATACCACAGCGCCACTCATTTTTTTTGTATTTTTTTCCTGCGTGCAGTTTTATTTGTTTTTACTATCGAAGTGGATTTTTCTACAGAATTTTGCCAGGAACAACCCTTTTGTTGCCGTGGGTTCTTTTACGTGCGCTAAGTGCATGCTGCACACGGGACCTCGGTTTATCGTCTCATCCGAATGACAGGAAAACCATTCGCTTTGACAACACAACCGAGAGACGTGGAGGAATCTGGTGAACAGTTCTTCTGTGTGGCGTCCCAATGACCTCACATAGGAGGAGAAGAAGAAGAAGAAAGAAGGAGGAGGAGCAGCAGCAGCAGCAGAAGAAGAAGAAGACTGTTCCCAAGTCAAAAAACTAAAGTTTATAAAAACCTTTTGGGTGGTAGTTGAATCCAAGTGACAACGGGCCTATGGTCCGAAACGTCGTGTCAAAACAAAGAGGATTCAACTACCACCCAAAAGGTTTTTATAAACTGTAGTTGTTTTTTTTTGTCTTTGAAGAATCCTGCAGTCATTTTTGTCTTCTTCCCTGTTCCCAAGTCAGTTCCATTGGACCTTAACCCCAAGCAAACTCATCGCTGCTAAGATCAACCCAGCACCAAGAGATCAGCGTTTCTGATTTACGCCAAAAATGCTCTGAAGTCTTGTAATAAGCTTCTGAATACTGAACATAAACAGTGCTGCTATGGTCGCTTATGCAACCAAGCCAATTGCTCGTCACTCGCACACGCGCGTGCACACACACACACACACACACACACACACACACACACACACACACACATGACAGAGACAGATAGAAAGGCAGAAACACCGACAGACACACACACACACACACATAGATCCCCCCCCCCCCCCCACACACACACACACACACACAGAGAGAGAGAGAGAGAGAGAGAGAGAGAGAGAGAGAGAGAGAATGTAATAAGCTTTAAATTTTTGTTGCTGTTTTGGTTTATTTTTTTTATTTTTTGTTT